>NC_092157.1:34826320-35137034 GCF_045791955.1 Oncorhynchus clarkii lewisi
AAAGCCACCTCCAATGACGTTTTTTGGAAGTACGTCCAACCGGCCTCACAACCACAGACCAAGTGTATAGCGTAGTGTGGGCAAGCGATTTACTGATGTCAGCCTTGTGAACAGACTGCTACATGGAGGCGGTGGGGTTACGGTATGGGCAGGCATGAGCTACAGACAACAAACACCATTGCATTTTATCTATGTCAATTTGAATGCACGGAGATATCGTGATGAGATCCTGTGGCCCATTGTCGTGCCATTCATCCTCCACCATCACCTCATGTTTCAGCATGGTAACACATGGCCCGATCCCACAAGGATCTGTACACAATTCCTGGAGGCTGAAAAGTTATTCCATGGCCTGCATACTCACCAGCGTTGTCACTATAAAAATACATTAAAATGACAGGTTGTAACGCAACAAAATAGTAAAAACGCCAAGGGGAAGAATACTTTTGCAAGGCGCTGTATATGCAAGAGTATTTGTACGTTGGACTTGGAGAAAGTGACTGGCAGCAGGTTAAATAATAATAATAAACTGTATGGCAGCAAAACAAAACGCTTTCACATGTGGAAAATCACATGGTGCAGTCGATTAACGTGTACCACAGCGTGTTCCAGTTCCCACCACTATCCAGCAACTTCACACACCCATTGAAGAGGAGTGGGAAAACATTCTACAGGCCACAGTCAACAGCCTGATCGACTCTATGCAAAGGAGATGTGTCGGCAGATGGTGGTCACACCAGACACTGACTGCTTTTCTGATCCACATCCCTACCTTTTTTTAAAGGTACTGTATCTGTAACCAACAGATGCATATCTGCATTCCCAGTAATGTGAAATCCTTAGAGTAGGACCTAATACACTTATTTTAATTGACTGATTTCCTTCCTTGTATGAAATGGTTGCATGTTGCTTTTATATTTTTGTTCAGTGCAGTATAACTAATAAAACATTTAAATGAACACAAGCAATAAGAGATGAAGCTACAATGCCTTGCGACAGTATTCACCCCTCTTGGCATTTTTCCTATTTTGTTTTCTTACATCCTGGAATTAAAATTGATTTTTTTGGGGGGGGGGTTGTATAATTTGATTGACACATCACGCCTACCACTTTGAAGATGCAAAATATGTTTTTATTGTGAAACAAACAAGAAATTACAAATAACTGAAAATTTGAGTGCGCATAACTATTCACCCCCCCAAAGTCAATATTTTATAGAGCTACCTTTTGCAGCAAATACACGTCTCTGGGGTATGTCTCTATAAGCTTGGCACATTTAGCCACTGAGATTTTTGCCCATTCTTCAAGGCAAAACTGCTCCAGCTCCTTCAAGTAGGATGTGTTTCGCTGGTGTACAGAAATCTTTAAGTCATACCACAGATTCTCAATTGGATTAATGTCTGGTCTTTGACTAGGCCATTCAAAGATATTTAAATGTTTTCCCTTAAACCACTCAAGTGTTGCTTTAGCAGTATGCTTTGGGTCATTGTCCTGCTGGAAGGTGAACCTCCATCCCAGTCTCAAATTTCTGGACGGCTGAAACAGGTTTCCCTTAAGAATTTCCCCGTATTTAGCACCATCCATCATACCTTCAATTCTGACCAGTTTCCCAGGCCCTGCTGATGAAAAACATCCCCACAGCATGATGCTGCCACCACCATGCTTCACTGTGATGATGGTGTTCTCTGGGTGATGAGAGGTGTTGGGTTTGCGCCAGACATAGCATTTTCCTTGATGGCCAAAAAGCTCAATTTTAGTCTCATCTGACCAGAGTACCTTCTTCCATATGTTTGGGGAGTCTCCCACATGCCTTTTGGAAAACACCAAACACGTTTGCTTATTTTTGTCTGTAAGCAATTACTTTTTTTCTGTCCACTCTTCCGTAAAACCCAGCTCTGTGGAGTGTACGGTTTAAAGTGGTCCTATGGACAGATACTCCAATCTCCACTGTGGAGCTTTGCAGCTCCTTCAGGGTTATCTTTGGTCTCTTTGTTGCCTCTCTGATTAATGCCCTCCTTGCCTGGTCCGTGAGTTTTGGTGGGCGGCCCTCTCTTGGCAGGTTTGTTGTGGTGCCATATTCTTTCCATTTTATAATAATGGATTTCATGGTGCTCTGTTGGATGTTAAACATTTTTTTTAACCCAAACCTGAACTGTACTTCTCCACAACCTTGTCCCTGACCTGTTTGGAGAGCTCCTTGGTCTTCATGGTGCCGCTTGCTTGGTGGTGTTACAGACTCTGTGGCCTTTCAGAGCAGGTGTATATATACTGCTGCTCGTTGAACATCTCAATCCAAAATCATGGGCATTAATATGGAGTTGTCCCCCCTTTGCTGCTATAACAGACTCCACTGTTCTAGGAAGGCTTTCCACTACATGTTGGAACATTGCTGCGGGGACTTGCTTCTATTCAACCACATAAGCATTAGTGAGGTCGGGCACTGATGTTGGGCAATTAGGCCTGGCTCGCAGTCGGCGTTCCATTTCATCCCAAAGGTGTTCGATGGGGTTGAGGTCAGGGCTCTGTGCAGGCCAGTCAGTGCAAAAAATATCTAAAAAACAGTTATCTTTGTTATTATGGAATATTGTGTTTAGGTTGATGAGGAAAAAATTGTATGCAACAAAATGTAGAAAAAGTCAAGGGGTCTGAATACTTTCCGACTGCATTGTACACCCTTTAATACCCACCAAAAGCAGGTCTTAACAGTAACGCAGTTGGTAATGGTATGGATTTTGAGAGAGGAAGTGCAACCAGCCGTGACACACAATGCCCATGGAATGAGAGATGTGCCTTTTGTGCTGGTGAATCTCGTATTTAGAAACATAAAAAAAACTATTGGTTTCCTTCAATTTTGTTTAATTTGAATAAAAACCAAGCGTAGCCGATCCTCCCCTTAATCAATTATGATTTAGCAGCTTCGCATAGTGGCATCTTTTTTATCCTGGCCATGCATTAGCAAAATTAACCCATGAATAAAGGGGTTTTAATGGTCTACTGAGAGTGCCTTGAAATATTTGAGGTTTTTCCACTAATGCTTTTTTATGATTCATAATTCACATACCTGCTTTATATTTGGGAGAAGTCTCTTTATATTGGATCTGTGATAATGTTGCGTTTAGTAGGTAGGTGAAGGAGTAATGCGCAGGAGAGCAGAGATGTCTGAGAAGCGTACTTTAATTGGCAAGTCCACCAACACAGGTATGGCACAATCAAAAAAGTACAACGCCCTCGACAACTGAGAACCCGTACAAACGCACGGAGGAACAAACAAAGTTCAGACAATAACACTCTTATGAATCCGTGAAAACAAAGAATGGCATAACCTCACCGAGCACATCACAATGAAAGAATAATCCCGCACAAACCTAGGCAGGCAACAGGGTAAATATATACACACAGAAATTAAAGCAAATTAAATCAGGTGTGAAAAAGAACCAAAGACAAAACAAACAGAAAAGGAAAAAGGGATCCGTGATGGCTAGTAGACCGGCAACGCCGACCGCCGCCCGAACAGGGAGAGGAACTACCTTCAGTAGAAGTCGTGACAGGATCTTTGTCCAGCTCCTGTAAAAAAAACGCCTCAATAGTCGACCTGAATATTACAGTGTCTTCAGAAAGTATTCCTACCCATTGACTTATTCAACAATTTGTTGTGTTACAGCCTCAATTCTAAATGGAGTAAATATTTATTTTTCAGTGTACATTTGGCATTGTGTTTAGGTTATTGTCCTGCTGAAAGGTGAATGTGTTTCTTAGTGTCTGTTGGAAAGCAGACTAAACCAGGGTTTCCTCTAGGATACTGCCTGGGCTTAGCTTTATTCTGTTTTTTATCCTACAAAACTCCCAAATCCTTGCTGATGACAAGATTCCCATAACATGATGCAGCCACCACCATGCTTGAAAATATGAAGAGTGCTACAGTGATGTGTTGGATTTTCCCCAAACATAATGGTTTGGATTCAGGACATGAAGTTAATTTCTTTGCTATTTTTTTTGCAGTTTTACTTTAGTGCCTTATTGCAAGCAGGATACATGTTTTTAAATATTTTTATTCTGTACAGGCTTCCTTCTTTTCACTCTGTCATTTAGGTTAGTATTGTGGAGTAACTACAATGCTGTTGATCGCTTCGAGGCAAGTAACACTGAAACATGCATGAGAGCATCAGCTGTTCCGGACGACTGTGTGATCACGCTCTCGGCAGCCGATGTGAGTAAGCTCTTTAAACAGGTCAACATTCACAAGGCTGCAGGGCCAGACGGATTACCAGGACGTGTACTCCGAGCATGCGCTGACCAACTGGCAAGTGTCTTCAATGACATTTTCAACCTGTCTGAGTCTGTAATACCAACACGTTTCAAGCAGACCACCATAGTCCCTGTGTCAAGGAACACTAAGGTAACCTGCCTAAATGCCTACTGACCCATAGCACTCACGTCTGTAGCCATGAAGTGCTTTGAAAGGCTGGTAATGGCTCACATCAACACCATCATCCCAGAAACCCTAGACCCACTCCAATTTGCATACTGCCCTAACAGATTCACAGATGATACAATCTCTTTTGCAATCCACACTGCCCTTTCCCACCTGGACAAAAGGAACACCTATGTGAGAATGCTATTCATTGACTACAGATCAGCGTTCAACACCACACGCCCTCAAAGCTCCTCACTAAGCTAAGGACCCTGGGACTAAACACTTCCCTCTGCAACTGGATCCTGGACTTCCTGATGGGCCGCCCCCCCAGGTGGTAAGGGTAGGTAACAACACATCCGCCACACTGATCCTCAACACGGGGGCCCCTCAGGGGTGCGTGCTCAGTCCCCTCCTGTACTCCCTGTTCACTCATGACTGCACGGCCAGGTACAACTCCAACACCATCATTAACCTAAATAGGGTACGCTAGCGTCCCACCTCGTCAACAGCCAGTGAAACTGCAGGGCGCTAAATTCAAAACAACAGAAATCCCATAATTAAAATAGTATTTTACACCATTTTAAAGATACACTTGTTGTAAATCCAGCCACAGTGTCCGATTTCAAAAAGGCTTTATGACGAAAGCACACCAAACACAGCCATTTTTCCAGCCAAAGCGAGGAGTCACAAAAAGCAGAAATAGAGATAAAATGAATCACTAACCTTTGATGATCTTCATCAGATGACACTCATAGGACACAATACATGTATGTTTTGTTCGGTAAAGTTCATATTTATATCCAAAAATCTGAGTTTACATTGGCGCGTTATGTTCAGCAGTTCCAAAACATCTGGTGATTTTGCAGAGAGCCACATCAATTTACAGAAATACTCATAATAAACATTGCTAAAAGATACAACTGTTATGCATGGAATTTTAGATCCACTTCTCCTTAATGCAACTGCTGTGTCAGATTTCAAAAAAACTTTACGGTAAAAGCAAACCATGCAATAATCTGAGTACAGTGCTCAGACAACAAATCAAGCCAAACAGATATCCGCCATGATGGAGTCAACAGAAGTCAGAAATAGCATTATAAATATTCACTTACCTTTGATGATCTTCATCAGTATGCACTACCAGGAATCCCAGGTCCACAATAAATGTTTGTTTTGTTCGATAACGTCCATCATTTATGTCCAAATACCTCCTTTTTGTTTGCGCGTTTAGCCCAGTATTCCAACTTCATGACGTGCGATCACTAGGAGCAGACGAAAGGTCAAAAAGTTCCGTTGCAGTCTGTAGAAACATGTCAAAAGATGTATAGAATCAATCTTTAGGATGTTTGTAACATAAATATTCAATAATGTTCCAACCGGAAAATTCCTTTGTCTTCAGAATTGCAATGGAACGCAACATTGCGTCAGTGGTCAGCTGAAGTCTCAGTGTTTGGTGCGTAAAGGACAAATGCGGTCATTGTTTCTCTCTCTCCTACTAAGAAACCACCAGTCCCGGTTGATATATTATCGAATAGATATTTGAAAAACACCTTGAGTATTGATTATAAACAACATTTGCCATGTTTCTGTCGATATTATGGAGCTAATTTTGAATATTATTCGCCGTTTTCATGACTGCAATTTCCTGGCGATTTCTCAGCCAAACGTGAAGAACAAACGGAGCTATTTCACCTACAAAAATAGTATTTTTGGAAAAAAGGAACATTTGCTATCTAACTGGGAGTCTTGTGAGTGAAAACATCCGAAGCTCATCAAAGGTAAACAATTTAATTTGATTGCTTTTCTGATTTCCGTGACCTGCTGCTAGCTGGACAAAATGCTATGCTAGGCTATCGATAAACTTACACAAATGCTTGTCTAGCTTTGGCTGTTAAGCATATTTTGAAAATCTGAGATGACAGGGTGATTAACAAAAGGCTAAACTGTGTTCCAATATATTTAACTTGTGATTTTCATGAATAGGAAGATTTTCTAGGAAGATTTATGTCTGTTGCATTATGCTAATTAGTGTCAGATGATGACAACGGTCCCGTTCACGGGATGGGGTGTCACTAGAGGTTAAGTTAACACGCCATAAAGGAAGCAAAACATTGTTAACTTCTTGGATATAGGGGGCGCTCTTTTAATTTTTGGATAAAAAAACGTTCCCGTTTAAACAAGATATTTTGTCACGAGAAGATGCTCGACTGAATTTTCGGGGGGGTTTTTCTTAGCCAAACGTGATGAACAAAATGGAGCGATTTCTCCTACACAAATAATCTTTTGGGAAAAAAATTAACATTTGCTATCTAACTGAGAGTCTCCTCATTGAAAACATCCAAAGTTCTTCAAAGGTAAATTATTTTATTTGAATGCTTTTCTTGTTTTTGTGAAAATGTTGCCTGCTGAATGCTAGGCTTAATGCTATGCTAGCTATCAATACTCTTACACAAATGCTTGTGTAGCTATGGTTGAAAAGCATATATTGAAAATCTGAGATGACAGTGTTGTTAACAAAAGGCTAAGCTTGTGAGTGAATATATTTCTTTCATTTCATTTGCGATTTTCATGAATAGTTAACGTTGCGTTATGGTAATGAGCTTGAGGCTATGATTACGCTCCCGGGTACGGGATTGCTCGACGCAAGAAGTTAAGAAAGTTGCTTTTAGTTGTCTGGTTTGCTAGATTGCCATATAATAAATTCATTTTTAAACGGGTGAGTTTATTGGTGTTAAAATGCACTAGTTATGTTATTTTGGACCACCAGGCTGCTGATGTCACACAGACTGTAGTTTTTGTGTTCATACTTTTTCATAACGACAACGACAAGTTTGATGTCGGACGACAATAGAATGTTCATGATGTCACTGCGACCACTGTCGATAGACGTAGGATAAACCAGCCTTCAGTCTTGAAATCTTTGGTTGTTCAGTACGTGGCCTCACATGTGAATCCTTAAAGAGATGGGTGGGGCTAAGGCTTAAGAGGGTGTGAACGATGCTGAATGGATGTAGATAAAGAAGAGCTCTCCAGTAGGTACCAAAACATTCAAAGGCCATTTTCTCAAAAGTGAGGTTACAAGTTTATCAACTTTCAAAGCAGGAATACTTTCCCATTGTTTCTCAACTGCAGTGTGTGATATACAAGTTTCTAGCTCTGAGTCTCTACTTGTATCGAATCCTACGTCAGACCAAATCAACTTGGTCAGTCACAAATGCTACTGCACTGTTCCATATCCTTCCGGTGCAGCATGAGGGTAGAATGTAGAAAGCAGCATGTACGCACCATATGGGTGGGCAGAAGAAAAGTGGAGCAGTGTTTTCCCTCTGGAGGAAAAAAGACAAAATACATCCATGTTTATGCACACATGCACACACGCTTTTAAGTGAACTCACAGCATTACGTACCACAAAACAAGAGTGCATTTCTTAAAGCATATGCTATAAACCTAGTATAGCCTCAGGTTCACCACATTCAATCGCTCAACATCATTTTATCCAAAGGTTACAATTAATTATAATAAATTACATCATTAAATGGCTTAGTAGCCTAGTAGTTAGAGCATTGTGCCAGTAACTGGAAGGTTGTTGGATCGAATCCCCAAACTGACGAGGTAAAAATATGTCTGCTCCTGAGCAAGGCACTGTTCCCCGGGTGCCGTTGATGTTGATTAAGGCAGCCCCCCCACCTCTCTGATTCAGAGGGGTTAGGTTAAATACAGAAGATACATTCAGTTGGACAACTGAATAGGTTTTCCCCTAATGAGTGAGGTTTAGGTTTTTGAGTTTAGAGGTAGTGGTATCATAGCCATCTCGGCCTCATCATTGGGCTACTGCAGAGAGAGAGAGAGAAACTTATCCAACCAAAAACACAGAGAACCAGAAAACCTTAGCTTACGCCTTCACTCTGGTGAAACACTAAAACAATACAGAAATACACTAAGAATAAATAAAGAACAGCATGACAATAAACAGCTCATTGTGATTGAAGAATCCACAGATTCAAATCATTTCTGGGAAATTGGAACACACTAAACAAACAACAACAACACGAAGAGCTATTTATCTAAAATGTATCTAAAATTGAGATATATGTATAGACCACTTCTCCAACCTTTTCAGCCATTTAAAAACATATACATGATAATTGTGACCGACTGCCTTGATTCAGTCTTAGGTAGCAACATTTTAAATGGTGTTTTTTACATTGGATAAAAGCAGAGTCTACACCCATTTGGCATCATTCACACCCTCTTAAACATTAGATCCACCAATTTCTTTAAGGGTTGATCCAAGCATTCTGTCATAACAACAGCAGTCAAGCACCCAAGCTAACTGGCTAACAGTTGGTGCAGTGACATTCTATTAAAACAGACACTTGCATAGTGCAGTATTTTGTTACGACATGTAGCTAGCTAGCTAAACAATGAACCGTAATCACAATTCATGATGTTACTACCCTGCACGAATCTGCAGGTAGCTAACCGACCAGGTTCAATGTTAGCTAGCGAACATTAGGCTATAACAAGCAAAGCAAATGGCTCTGAGATATGAATAATAAGATCATACACGTAAAGTTAGCTAGCTAGCTAACAGTAAACTTAGCACAAACAACATTGAAAATACATTGAAAATACTATCTATCTATCTATACTATCTATCTGCTTATTTCTATTCCCTTTACATACTTCAACTCCTTGCACATTGTTACAACACTGTACATAGCCAATAATATAACATTTGAAATGTCTATATTCTTTAAAAAAATAATTGTGAGTGTAATGTTTACTAATGTTACCCTTGTTTATCTTCCTTTTGTTTATCGTCTATTCCAGTTGCTTTGGCAATGTAAACATATGTTTCCCATGCCAATAAAGCCCTTTGAATTGAATTGAGGAAGAGAGAGAGAGAGCAAGAGTGAGAGAGAGAGAGAGAGAGAGAGAGAGAGAGAGAGAGAGAGAGAGAGAGAGAGAGGGGAGAAAGTGAGCGAGAAAGAAAGAAAGTCTGAGGAAGCAGAGGCCTGTGGGTAAATGGGCACCAGACTAAGCCACTCTCCCCTCCCCAACTCGTTGATTTCATCTGAGTAAAACCTCTCTCTAATCTCCCCTGATCCATCTGCACTGGCCCAGAGTCAGAAATGACACTCCCACACACACCAACATAATAACGACACATTTTTGTAAATGCAAATTCAGATAACAATTGTACCCACACAAATACTGTGCAAGACAATCCCTAAGGTAAATCAATTTAAATGTAAGCTAACACGTATGTGACGATTCACCGATACGCATCGGTCCTCAGGTTCAAATGTTTAAGATGTGTAAGATGGGAGTGCA
This sequence comes from Oncorhynchus clarkii lewisi, assembly GCF_045791955.1. Taxonomy (NCBI): domain Eukaryota; kingdom Metazoa; phylum Chordata; class Actinopteri; order Salmoniformes; family Salmonidae; genus Oncorhynchus; species Oncorhynchus clarkii. Next base: position 34,836,073 of record NC_092157.1, read on the forward strand.
TCTGTCCGTGAGACCCCAAGTCGATCCAAATGTAGCATGCATCATCAGAAAATCGATTCAAACTTTACGAATCGACGGTTCACAAATAGTTTTTGCTCATATTACTTTCTTTCCACCTTCCGAAAATACCTCTCATCTTTTGTGACAACTGACGCGTCCTCTTATTTAGTGTTAAACTAAACATGTAACCGTTGACAGTCATTGGTCAACAAGTCATTTTGCATGCCCGAACAACCCAGGCAACATCAGAACAACCCAGGCAATATCAGTAGCCTAATCAAACTGTGCGCTGTCACCTTCAGTGTTCAAATGTTTTCAAAATGGCTTGCGCAATATTAGGCTTTATTAGTTGAGTGACAACCAATGTAATTTGCTAGGTACTTTACTGGAATGAAGTTGCCTAAGCAACCGCCTGCGATTGTTGATCTGTCAGTAGGCTAAATAAGATTTGATTTTGATTGTTCAGTTTCACCATCAGAAATAGTTTCGGTCATTTTGCTCTAAACAGTGTATATGGTCATTTTTAGATATACAGGCTAAAGATGATCATCTCATAACGAAGGCAGCAATCAATCAACAATCACTTTTTCTACCCGCACTGCAAGGTGGAAGCAGCAGGGAAATTTCACTCAGTGGAATCCAAAGTTGTGCTGTATCACCTAAAGATACATTTCTTAAAGATAAATATTGATACATTAATAGCTCAAACTAATTAGTGGGTGATGATGATTTCAGATCAAAAGTGGGGGGACAAAAAGCAAACATTATCCCCCCTTATGTGATAGTGGGGTGGTAGATGCCAAGTTTCCCTTATAGCTCAGCTCAGGTGCCTAGATACAGCATTGGCATACACAGGCATGCGCAGACACACACACACACACACACACACACACACACACACACACACACACACACACACACACACACACACACACACACACACACACACACACACACACACACACACACACACACACACACACACACAGCTAGGAAGTAAGTCAGCTCAGACAGAACCAGCTCAGAGGCCTGGCTCGAGAACTCCATTTAGAATTGAAAATGAACGCGTGAATGCAGCAAATGTTTGTGCATCGTATCTTATCATATAGCATCAAACTAAATCACATGAATTTGTCAATATTAAATTTCATGCCGGGCTGAGTTCTTTGAAAATAAATACAAATTAAAAAACGTTTGCCGACCACTCACGACCCCTCCACAGTTTGGGAACAATTGATGTATACAAGTCGCAACATTTCTCAGAATTCCCATGAATCACATGACTTGATCATCATGAGGCTCATGGCAAACTTTCCACCTCCCTACCGAGTAAAACTCATTAACTAATGGAGCCAACCCTTTTCCCACAAAAACACACAAGCATCTACAATGTCATTGACTTTCAAGTTGACGTTATACTCTTCCACAAGCATCGCCGTCATGAAAAGACAAAGTAGTGGACTGATAAAGTGGGTATGTGGTAGTTATATAATTCCAAAATCTCTAAGCCTCCCCTAAAATAGCCATTGGATGGGCTCAGGAGCAAACCAAAACCACAGCTATCTATCCCAGGCTTTAGTACTGCCACTATCAGCTGCCTCCAGGGAACCAGTGGGAATCTCAACATTCTCCTTCAGATCAAGTCAAGTCCAAAGATTATAGAAATGCTTGACAAATCCCAAACACAAATGTTATTGTTGCTTGTTACTTGTCATAACCATAATCTGGGCTCGAAGACTTCAATAATAACTATGTCAACTGTGGAATGCTTTTTTCATTAGTACTACATGCTTAGATAACAGCTGGCGATAGATGTACTGGACTACATACAAATACTGTGATTTCAGCAATAGTGCTTTTCGAATAGGTTAGGTAGGAAAATAAATGCATACAACTTGCAGTTCCTTATAACTGAACAATCTGCTTTATGATATTTTTTACAACACCTTTAAACACACCTGACTTCTGCTTAGACGTAGAGGTTCCGTAAGAAACTCGCAAGCACCGCTTTTAGAATGAACACTAAATGAACAATTCGTTGTCTCGCAATCTAGATTTAAATACTTTTTAAATATACATTTGTACCTATTGCTATGATTCAATATGATTTCCTGACAGAGCAAATGTAGAACAAGTGATTGTACATGTGTTGTGTTTTAAGAGTGCCTAGACAAAGCACAGAGACGAGTAATGGGTAAGGTGCCCCCCCTCCGCAACTCCCTACATCCCAGAGCACCTCCTGCACATAACCCACTTACCCAGGATACATTTTTATTCTTGGGTGGTTTGAGCATGGCAACAGGAGCAGCCTGGCAGCATGGATGGAGAGGGGAACCCTTTCCTCAGCAACTCTTAGCCCCACAGTCGGTGCCTGTTCGGTGGGCAGGTGAGAGCGGGGCGGGGGTAAGGGCCAAGGGGCCACGGTGGAACTCAGCCATGGGTTTTTTGCAAACTGTCAAATCCAAATCCTTGTCCGTTCTAGACGACTCCAACATCCGTTAGGAGTGGCGGACACATCCAATCTCAGTACCGCAAACACACCCACAGGAAAAAATAAAGAGGTGCAGGTAGAAAACAAGGCGTCAACACCTTCCTGACTCTCCAAGTGGTGCGATTGTTGCCATTATCAAGACCTGAGAAAATGTAGATAATTCCTTCAAAAAGTTATACTTTTTCTTCTTCTTTTTCTTCGTCTTACTCCTTCTGGTAGTTCTGAGTAACCTCCTGGACTGATTATGTATTTACACTGGCTATGAATATGCAATGCAGGTTTAAAACCCGCCCTCCTGCTGTGCCGGAGCAAACGTCCAATCGCTGATCAGGTCTTTGCTGGTGGCTCCGCGGGTAGGCTTATGGAAGTATTATGAGGAAAACACTGATTCTGCTGGTAACGGAGACGGTTTTATGGAGTTCTCCTCAGACAGGCAGATCAGAGATCAGCAACACTCCCAGATAGGGTTGCAAAATTCCTTTCCCAAAATTCCCAGGTTGTCCAAACTCCGGAATAAACCAGGAAATCTGGGATCCTAAAAGCAGAATTTCTGGAAAACTTGGAGGAAATTTGGGAGAAATTACTGGATTTTTGCAACCCTACTCCCAGAGTTCTGAGAGGGTGAGAGAGTCAAGAGAGCGTCTGCTGGGGATGAGACACCTGATCTGCTGACTCACTATGGAAATCTATTGACAATTCTCTGTCTCTACATCTTTCTTCTTCTTCTTCTCTCTTTCTGAAGTAATCGCTCATTCTCTTTCAAGTAGATCCTCATCCTACCTTGTGTTGCTGAAGCTCCTCGATCACATCTCTTCTCTCTCTCATTTTCTCTCTCCTCCTTTCTCAATCTTTCTCTTCCTCCCTCCTCCACCATCTCTCTAGGGTATTGAATGTGCTCTCGCCAGGCTGGCACCTGTTGTTACGGCACCCCAACATAGAGACAGGTACTCTGACAAGCTAATGGGGAGAGGGTAAACCACTGGGAATGAAATGTTATTTTGTCTTCCCTCTTCTCTTTTCATTCCTAACACTTCAGTCTTTCCCTTTTCTTATCCTCTATCCACACAATTACACTCACTCCCTCCCGCTATCTGACCACAATCTGGTATCTCAATTCTCTATTGACTCTTTACTCCCCCCCCCCCACCCCCCGCTCTATCCCACTTTCAGTCCTTCTCTTACTCAATAAACCTCTCTTCTCTTTCACGCTCACAATTTCTCTCACTCAACCTCCCGCCTCTCTCTTTCCCCTTTCCCTTTGCAGTCTGTCTATTTGTTTATACAACATGTCAATCCAGATTAACTGAGGAGATTGTCGCAGAGTTTTGCAGCTATCACTGCTGATTTGCGTTAGGTCATTTAGATTGGATAGTGTAGGGTCTTAAGTTACCCACTATAGTGACACGTGTGGAGGTGCACGCTCTCACACGCACACACCATCCATAATGCCTTCTAAAGACCTACTAGACCTACTGTACATAATCATGAGCAAACACTAAAAACCCCATCCCATAAACGTCTGAGTTCAGGTTTAATGGTAGCCTTTATGTAACGTTTTATGTTGCCCTAATACATTTCTAACGTCTGTCACTAATTAATTGTGCTCAAGTATCCATATGGGTTAATGACCCTCTCCCAGTGCATGGAGAAGAGGAGAGGGAGTCCTCCACATCCCCACCTTTAATTGGATGCTAAGAAACATCTGTTCCCTTTTTATGTGACGCTTGACTTAGTGTGGGTGCTCAATCGGTCTGAGGTGTCCGTTATGAGCCGTGCCCAAGAACTGCTAGGCTGCTGTGTTTTTCACAGGTGTATCAAGAATGGTCCACCAACCAAAGGATATCCAGCCAACTTGACACCACTGTGGGAAGCATTGGAGTCAACATGGGCCAGCATCCCGTGTGGAATGATTTTGACACCTTGTAGAGTCCATGCCCTGATGAATTAAGGCTGTTCGGAGGGCAAAAGGGGGCGCAACGCATTAGGAAGGTGTTCCTAATGTTTTGTACACAGTGTATATTGTCTGCACTTTCATCCCACCTAGCCTACTGTGTTCGTTTATGAAACGCTGGTAGTAGCACAATTCTTCATATGCACCCAACCCTAGCTGGCAATGACTTTCTTCTACAGCTTATCAGCCCACATTGGATGTCATTATGATCAGTGTTGGGGAAGCTATAGCATACCAAGCAACCAATTACTTCACACTGGAAGAAGTTAAGCATAGCATCAAGAAAAATGATTTACTTAACTAAAGTTCATTTGAAAAAGTAGTTTACCACATCCAAACTACTAATAGGGAAAATTATCGTGTGTAAATCTGAAATGCCATAGACTACAAATTGCAAGACAGATCACTTTGGGGTCATATGCAATTTTGCCTAAACACAAAAACAATGTTTCCAGTGAGAGTCAGGCAGGTCGGAGTCGGGAAAATAAAGTGTGCGTAATTCACCCATATTTATTTGTGTATGCAAATAAAGTAGTGTGTAGTTCCAAGATTTGAATTTAGTTCAACTACCACCAAGCTACTGAAAACTGTAGTTAAATTAGTTGAACTAAATGTAGTTCACTACCCCAACACTGATTATGATTCTGGTAAATAGCCTACGAGCAATCAAATGTCAGAAAGTGCAAACTCTACAACAAAAAAGTGGCTGCATTCTTTTTCCAAACAGATGCTTTCTACTGACAGCAGTGAGCCAATCTCATGTGTTAGTGGTCAGAGACAGGGGTTTCCAAACTTTTGCAATCAGGGCCCTTCTTCCAGCATTGGGGAACATCTATAAATAGCTCTAAGGTAGGCAATGACTAACATGACAAGTAGAACTGATGATGCACGACACAAATTCGACTATTACAACTTTCAAGAGTAAATTTAATGCGGGACTGAGTTCTTTAATTAAAAACAAGCGTTTGCCGACCGCTCACGCCCACTCCAGTGATGCATGCAAAGTTGCAACAATTCTCAGAATTCCCATGTTTATTCCCAATCGGGATTTCTGAAATACCTGGGCATTTTAGGAATAACTGGAATTTTACAACCCTACTACAAAACTCAGAAATGACAACAGTGTATACATCATTAATAAATGACCACGAGCACTCAATCACTAGTGAGTAAATTCTAAGAAAAAGCAACTTAAGGATAAGTTGATGATATTATCAAGGCACAAGGTGAGACCCAAATGCAGACACAGGAGGCAGATGTTTGGAGTCTTACAATGTTTATTAATCCAAAGGAGTAGGCAAGAGAATGGTTGTGGACAGGCAAAAAGGTCAAAACCAGATCAGAGTCCAGGAGGTACAGAGTGGCAGACAGGCTCGTTGTCAGGCAGGTGGGTACAAAGTCCCGAACAGGCAAGAGTCAAAACCGTGAGGACTAGAAAAAGGAGAACGCAAAGAGCGGGAGAACGGGAAAAAAAATGTTTTTTGACTTGGAAAAATACAAGACAAACTGGCACAGAGAGACAGGAAACAGATAAATACACAGGGGAAGACGAGGACTGGAGACAAGGACAGTGAGAGGCTTAATCCTAGACACATGGAAAGTAGGGTGAATACGGAGGGTACGGGGTAACACAAGATGGACAGTAGTGGAACTCAGGTCTCTTGAGATGGGAAAAGGGCCAATGAACCGGGGAGACAGCTCGCATCACTTGCAGGACCGAAGAGGCAGATCGAGTGGAAAGCCATACCCTCTGCCCAATGGGGAGCTGGGGTCTTGCGACGGTCAGCTTGTCAACAATACCTGGAGTTGGTCTTGAAAATAGCCGCCCTGGTTCTTCTCCAGGTATGGCGACAGCGGTGGACAAACATCTGGGCCGAGGGTACACTGACCTCTTGTTCAGGGAAGAGTGGAGGCTGATACCCCATGGAGCACTCATGGCAGAACAGGGAGGAGTGTTCCAGGCATACTCCACCCAGACCAGTTGATGGCTCAAGGTAGTGGGGTTAGTTGAGACCAGGCACCTTAAGGCGGTCTCCAGGTCTTGGTTGGCTCACTCCGACTGACCGTTAGTTTGTGGATGGAATCCGGATGACCGACGACCCAATAAGGGTGCAGAATGCCTTCCAGAACTTAGATGAGAACGTTGAATGGACACCATGTCTACCGGGAGTCCATGGATCCGGAAGACATGCTACACCATAAGCTGGGCCGTCTCCTTGGCAGGAGGTAGTTTGGGAGAGGCATGAAATGGGTGGCCTTGGAGAACCGGTTGACTACCATTAGAATGACAGTGTTGCAATCAGACGGAGGGAGCCCAGTGACAAAATCAAGAGACCTATGAGACCAGGGACGATGAGGAACCAGTAGTGGCTGCAGGAGGCCAGAAAGAGCATGCCGTGGAGTCTTGTTGAGCACACACAGTGCATGCGGTGATGAAGACAGAGATGTGAGGGACCGTTGTGGGCCACCAAAAACAAGGAAGGCTAGTGTGTCCTGTTCCAGGACCGGACTGGTTTAGGGACAAACAGCCGGTTAGCCGGGCCCCCTTCAGGTCCAGGTTGGGAGCATTGGGCCAGGTTCTCAATACCCCAATCTAAAGTGGCTGCAAGGCATAAGGTAGGGTGAATCGTTTCAGAAGTCGAGGGTGTGGCAGAGGAACTGTATAGGCGGGAGAGAGCATCAGGCTTCACATTTTTAGACCCAGGACGGTAGGAAATGGTAAAGTTGAATCTGGTAAACAGGAGGGCCCACTGGGCCTGCCTTGAGGCGCTTGGCTGAACGGAGATATTCTAAGTTATGGTCGGTCCAGACCAGGAATGGCTGTTCTGCTCCTTCCAGCCAGTGTCTCCACTCTTCCAACGCCATCTTCACCGCCAGGAGTTCCCGGTTGCCAACATCGTAGTTCCTCTCAGCAGGATTGAGACGATGGGACAGGAAGGCACAGGGATGAAGCTTCTGGGCAGATCGCTGGGAGAGGATGGCTCCCACTGCAACATTCAAAGCATCCACTTCCACCACAAATTGACACGAGGGGTCCGGATGGATGAGGATGGGTGCTGTTGTGAACCGATGCTTCAGGTCCACAAAGGCTTTGTCAACAGCTGGAGACCATTTGAACGGTACCTTGGGGGAGGTGAGTGCCGAGAGGGGGGCCCCCAGGGTGCAAACCCAAGAAACCGTTGCAACTGCACGTTGGTTGATGTGACATCAGATTGGCCTTTGAGGATCCATCTAAACATTGCCCTCAGCAATGACATATCCCAGAAAGGTGATAGAAGAGCGGTGGACCTCACTTCTCAGCTTTCACAAACAATTGGTTCTCCAGGAGGTGCTGAAAGACCTGTCTGACATGGAGTACATGTTCTTGGGCAGATCGGGAAAAAAACAGGATGTCGTCCAGGTAGACGAAAACAAACCGGTTTAGCATGTCCCAAAACACATCATTGACCAAAGCCTGAGTTCAAATGGCATGACCTGGTACACTTAATGTCCACTAGTTGTGTTGAAGGCTGTCTTCCACTCATCCCTCGCGTATCCGAACCAGGTGGTAGGCATTCCGAAGGTCCAACTTGGAAAACATGGTAGCCCCCTGAAGAGGTTCAAACTCAGAGGAGAGGTAGGGGGGTTAACTATTTTTGACAGTGATATTGTTAAGTCCCTGGTAGTCAATGCACAGGGTATTGTCCTTCTCCACAAAGAAAGGACCCTGCACCGGCAAGAGATGCAGAAGGATTGACGGCCCAAGTGGCCAGAGACTCCTCCATAGCTTTGGTCTCTGGTCCAGACAGATAATACAACCAACCCCGAGGTGGTGTAGTGCCTGGGAGAAGGTCAATGACATAATCATAAGGGTGCGGGGGAAGGGAAGTAGCACGTGCCTTACTGAACACTTCCAGGAGTTCATAGTATTCAGTAGGAATAGCAGAGACATCAGCAGCCTTGCTAACATCCTGAGGAGGACGACTTGGGGAAGGCTGTGCTGCTTAAAGGAAGTTTGAATGGCAAAAAGGACTCCAACCTAGGATGGAGCTTGTGGTCCAGTCAATAACAGGGTTGGAGCCAGGAAAATCCCAACACAACATGGGGAAACGGGGAGGACTAGAGGAAGGAGGGATAAATACACAGGGATAAATACACAGGGGAAAATAAGCGACACCTGGAGGATGTGGAAACAATCACAAGGACAGGTGAAACAGATCAGGGCATGACAGATATAGGAAAGAGAGGGAAGCTGTATTTTGAGAGAGCCTAACCAGACACCACCAGTATGCTATTACGGTTTACATGTTCAGCATCAATCTCGTAAAAGCCGAGCCAAAGGAGAGTGGTGCCACTTCGCCATCATAATTACTTCACTGTTTCCAGGGTTGTATTAATTAGGAACCAAACAGAAGCAAGCCAAAATGGGGAGAATTAGTCCCCTAATGTATACGACCCAGGCCTGTAGTAGGGCTATTTACAAAGCAGCACCTACAGACAGATCCCACTGATCCAGGATCTGTTCACTTCACACTCACACCCACTCTGTGGGTTTTTTAAAATGCTCTGTCTCATTTACACTGTGTAATATATTGACGGTCCCTAACTAGCCCCGGAGAAAGGCTATCCAAAGTCAGACCAATTTTGCTACGGTAGCACATCAGCCAGTTGAAGCTAATTGGCGAAAGAATTTGGCTAACTCTTAAGAAACAAACACACAAAACCAACTCACGTTAGAATTCAGTCATGGCCACCAGCATTTCTTAATGAACCAAATCCAAAAACAAGGCAAATCAGGATGTTCAGCCACCCTTTAAAAGCACAAGCACACACATCTAACAACTTACAGTATCAAAATCCCACACTTCCCATTAGAAAGTAAGGGGAGGTTACCTAGACACAGATTAAGCCCCTGAAATAATAAACACTTTCAATGGAATGTCCCCTAAAACCCTCCCAAACTTTTACAGATGCACAATCGAGAGAATCCTGTCGGGCTGTATCACCGCCTGGTACGGTAACTGCACCGCCCACAACCACAAGGCTCTCCAGAGGGTGGTGCGGTCTGCACAACGCATTACCGGGGGCAAACTACCTGCCCTCCAGGAGACCTACAGCACCCGATGGCACAGGAAGGCCAAAAAGATCATCAAGGACAACAACCACCCGAGCCACTGCCTGTTCACCCCGCTATCATCCAGAAGGTGAGGTCAGTAAAGGTGCATCAAAGCTGGGACCAAGAGACTGAAAAACAGCTTCTATATCAAGGCCATCAGACTGTTAAACAGCCATCACAGAGAGGCTGCTGCCTACATACAGAATTGAAATCATTGGCCACTTTAATAAATGGATCACTAGTCACTTTAATAATGCCACTTTAATAATGTTTATATTATTTGCATTACTCATCTCATCTATATACTATATTTTATACCATCCATTGCATCTTGCCTACGCCGCCCTGTCAATGCTCATCCATTTATTTATATGTATTCCATTCCTTTACTTAGATTTGTGTGTATTAGGTAGTTGTTGTGGAATTGTTCGATTACATGTCAGATACTGCAGCACTGTCGGAACTAGAAGCACAAGCATTTCACTGCACTCGCAAAAACATCTGCTAACCATGTGTATGTGACCAATACAATTTGATTTGATTTGAAATGCTCCCTTAGTCCAGGACTAGGCTTAACCTGTGTCCAGGAAACAGTTTCTACTCTGTTGCTGCTACGCTGGCTTGGTTGCCGTCTCTGTTCAGCTATTACATTCCACTCCTTGCCACTCCTGTCATTTGCCAAAGAGGCTGGCCAATCGGCAAGCTTCAAATATGAACATTCTATCATGAATGAGCTCGAGGAGATTTGATTCCTGATTCAATTTCCCTCAGCGCTATCGTCCAATGACAATGCTTATGCAAATTAGACTGTCAGGAAACACTGGGCATTCTGACATAATTACATGGTATTGTAAACATAAACATTAGACGCAAGGAGAAAAGAGTATTCTCCTTTTATTGCATTTTTACCACCAGCAAATTTGATCACAAATATATATATTTTAGATTGTTCAAAATAAGTGACCAAATTATAGCTTATTGCTACTTCTGGGACACGCATTGGGTTAGGCTACTGGTTCAAGAGCTATAAAAGGGAATACACAGTGGATGGAAAAGGGGGGCCAGTGGAGATGCCAGGGGAGATGGATGAATTGCACAAGAAGGAAACAGAGAAGACATATGTGTAAGTTAGAAGTTAATTAATTCATTAGGTTGGGCTATTAATTCACCATTTGTATGCTAGCTAATATATTAGGCCCAGCCTACTACAGTGAATTTACCTTTGCTATGCAAGCCAGAAATAAAACAACATTTCTGATGAATGTTTTGTGCCAATGAATTGAAGTTGAACATGGCTAAATGTGTCAATTTAATAAAATAAATTAAATACAAAAAGTATAGTGACTACTGTCTAGGCCTATTTAATGAAACCCTGGCTGTTGACATAGGGAACAGATTGCAAAGCAGGCAATCAACGATTCCCCTCTGAGCTCCTTTTGGGAAATGGCTACTTCACGTTCTCATCCATAAACACATATCAAATGCAAGTGTGCTGTCCAGCAGCTCACAGCAGGATGTTCTTTTCATTAGGAGGGGCGTCAACTGTCCAGCAGCTCACAGCAAGATGGCCTTTTCATTAGGAGGGGCGTCAACTGTCCAGCAGCTCACAGCAGGGTGGTATTTTCATTAGGAGGGGCATCAACTGTCCAGCAGCTCACAGCATGATGGCCTTTTCATTAGGAGAGACATCAACTATGGATTGAAAAATAATGATTATGAGCACATTTCCTCAATTTAAATATTAGGCCTATGTGGACATCTATACAATTGGCAGCGAAGCCTGAGTGATCAGTGTAGCCTTTTATCATCCAGACATGATGTCAAATTATCTTTGTGCCTAGAATAAAAACCACTTTGTTTCCGTCATAGACTCAATTGAATGAAAATAATGTAGAATTACAGTGGGCAGATTGGGAAAACGAATGTCCATTCTGAAGGTATCCTAAAGTAGCTTGTCTGGACTCTGTCTGGACTCCAAGGTAGGATGGACAAATAATATAACTGAAATGAGCTTTTTGACATTTCAGAAATGTAAGCAACTGATTAACGGTATGCAAGTGAAGCAAACCTATCTCGATTGAATCTTGTAGCTTAATACCTTCCGTGTCATTATTTATCTTTCTCTCATCTACAGTCCTCTCTTGCCACTTTGATCAACATGATCTTACGTTGACACTGCCTTCTCACAAGGGAATGGCTGCAGCAGGTCGTAACGGTATTGCTTATTGTTGTTCTTTAAATGATCATTCTAGATTGCGACAGATTTGCACACACCTCATGTTCCATTTACGTTGATTTACGGTGCAACTGCGCCGTGAATCTGCCTGCATATTGAACGTGGAGATTGACAAAAGTCCAATGTCTTTGGCAAACGACAGGAGTGGCAAGGAGTTTAATTCTAGCTAAAAAAAGACCAGAACCAAGACTACTGCTACGCTGAATGTGCTGCTAAGCTCTTATACAGGCTACAAATGTACTACTCTCCAGTCCCGTTGCACGATGGGAACCAGTAAGAGCGAACAAAACAGTTAGACTGGGCCTGCTGTCTTCAATTAGCCCAGTTTCCGTGCAGTGTCTGAGACTGCCATGGCCCTTTAGTCTGCTGCGTGTCAGAGTCAGAACGAGTCCCATTCAGCAAGGTCTCCCTCCGTGCTCTAAATTCCATCGCGAGCGGAATTGTGTTCCGCCCCATTTCCGACGTAAAACAGCGGTTTGGGCCTCCATACTGGAAACATGTGAGAGGAGTGTCATAGAAAGAGTGGTGTGTCACGGAAGGAAGCAGTCTCGGAGTTCAAAAGCAGTTAGAATCACATGAACGTGCTTGGGCTCTTACCACACCATATGCACCATATACAGTACTTCATACTTTTGGCCATAGTGTACACAGAATGTACAAAACATTAGCAACACCAGCTCTTTCCATGACATAGACTGATCTGGTAAATCCAGGTGAACGCTATGATCCCTTATTGATGTCACTTGTTAAATCCACTTCAAATCAGTGGATGTTTAAGCCTTGAGACAATTGAGACATGGATTGTGTTTGTGTGCCATTCAGAGGGTGAACGGGCAAGACAAAAGATGTAAGTGCCTTTGAACGGGGTATGGCTCCTGGTGTTCTTGGGGGAGAATATACACGACTGTGATTATTCTCTTCGATCATAATCCCAGTTGTGTATATTCCGCCCCAAGCAGACACATCGGCGGCCCTGAACGAACTTCATTGGACTCTATGTAAACGGGAAACCACATATCCTGAGGCTGCTTTCATTGTAGCTGGGGATTTTAACAAGGCTAATCTGAAAACAAGACTCCCTAATATTGTTATTCTAACTTCAGCGATGCATATAAGGCCCTCCCCCGCCCTCCTTTCGGAAAAGCTGACTACTAAAACAGGAAACACCCGTGCTCAGGTCTGTTCAACGCTGGTCCAAACAATCGGATTCCACGCTTCAAGATTGCTTCGATCACGTGGACTGGGATATGTTCCGCATAGCGTCGAACAACAACATTGATGAATACGCTGATTCAGTGAGCGAGTTTATTAGCAAGTGCTTCGGCGATGTTGTACCCACAGCGTCTATTAAAACTTTCCCCAACCAGAAACCGTGGATTGATGGCAGCATTCGTGCAAAACTGAAAGAGCGAACCACTGCTTTTAATCAGGGCAAGGTGACCGGAAACATGACCGAATACAAACAGTGTAGCTATTCCCTCCAAAAGGCAATCAAACAAGCTAAGTGTCAGTATAGAGACCAAGTAGAGTCACAATTCAACGGCTCAGACACGAGAGGTATGTGGCAGGGTCTACAGTCAATCACGGACTACAAAAGAAAAACCAGCCCCGTCGCGGACCACGATGTCTTGCTCCCAGACAAACTAAACAACTTCTTTGCTCGCTTTGAGGACAATACAGTGCCACTGACACGGCCCACTACCAAAACCTGCAGGTTCTCCTTCACTGATTTGATTTGATTTAATGTTTTGTACACTCGGTGAATACACAAATGAAATCATTACATTCTTTATTAGTTTCACCCTTCCACAAGGAATGCCTTTTGCATTTTTAAAAGCATCCCACACACAGAGAGAGTTCTTGGCCTCTGCTCAGAGCATCCTGCAAAGTACGGAGTAGGACAACAGCCATCTCTCCAGCTGTACAGGAGCAGTAAGCCTAAATCCTGCCTGCAGCCCTGCACTAATCCACTCATCACTCAGATTAAAATCCACTCTTTTGTAAATGTTAATCCAGACCACAGCAGCATGAGTGTGCATGCCGCTCAGACATGGTCAAATTGACTTAGACAGAGACCATTGAGGAAGAGCGATAATGAGGATTTTTGTTGTCGTTGCAGTGGATAATATACAACCATTATGCCAGCAAAAAGACTTAAATTGTCTGATATAACAGCTGTACTGGGAGCACATTGCATGTGTTGTATGCTGATTGGACTGGAGTAATTTGTCCATATAAATTAATGTAGAACCTCTATGGCTTTGTCCTAAATTATACCCTATTCCCCATATAGTGACTAAACTATACTAAATAGGGAATAGGGTGTAATTTGGGACGAACACTGTATGTATGTAGCCTACTGTAAGCACTGGTTGGCTCTGATTTGGACCAGTGAAATCATCCTAATGGAATGACATACTATAGACCAATTCTAAGAGCATTCTATTCACATTAACATCCAAGCTCTGTCTGAGATCTGGAATGACATCATAATTCATACAAAGGTGAACCCAATGAAATGTCACTACTGCACTATTGCATCATGAGGTGATTATAGTAACATAAAAGCTGCGGTACTAGGTGCATGTGTAAAATGTGTGTGTGTGTGTGTGTGTGTGTGTGTGTGTGTGTGTATAAATCATCAAATCTGAAAGGTGCTATAGGGGCATCTAGTGGTGATAGTAGTCATGCAATAAAACGATTATCTCTTATCTATGCAGTCATTTTGTTATAGATTGTGTGTGTGTGTGTGTGTGTGTGTGTGTGTGTGTGTGTGTGTGTGTGTGTGTGTGTGTGTGTGGCAAAAACAGTTGCTACTATGTCAGAGTATACTGTGCAGAGCCAAGATACTTATATTTATCCTGTCTATAACTGGGCATGAGTCCACCCAAACACTCATACCAAGACAATCAGACACTGTTAGAGACCTGAACCAGGCCAAAGTCAAATTTTGGGGAAAAAGCAACACAAATGGCAGATATTTCAAATTTTCAGAAGCATTTTCAGAAGTCTCATGTTGACCAAGTCTGCCGCTGCCCTGCCATTCCCCCCCTTAAATGCCAGGGAGGAGGAACCCTTGAATGTTTCTCCCACTGTGCTCCATTAGGCTGATGTACAAATGAAAAGCCTGTCCCCCCTTAAACTCATTCTATCTGTTAGACAGCATTACAGCCCAGACGCTCACACACAAAGAAGAGAGATGAAATAAACGGAGTAAAGCCCATTAAAAACTCTGCCGTCAGCCAAGCATGAGCCATGTGGAGATCGCTCTCAGCCACCCACTGACTGCATCCTAATCTCTCTCCGTCCGTCCGTCCCCATATAAACATGGGATAAATCAATCGACTGCCTCTTAGTGTGGTTTGCTGGCTGGGCGCACATGATGCCAAACGGCGGAGTTCTGTAGAGAGAGCTGCCGGTCTGCTGAGAGTCGATAGAGAAAAAAAATGGTCTCAGTAAGACCATGTGTAGTCTCAGTTAGACAGGGTGCAGAGAAATCTGCAAGGTTGCAGATAAACAGGTGTGTGTGTGTGTGTGTGTGTGTGTGTGTGTGTGTGTGTGCGCGTGCATGTATGTGTTTATACTTTCAGGCAAACATGTACATACATACACTCCGAAAACATGTGCATGTGCCTGCATGTACACACACGCATGCGCACATACACATGACTTTTGAACGAGCTACAGGTATTCCTAGAAAGCGTCATTACATGAACCGTTTCCTCAGTGTATTTGTTGTTGACAACAGCAGAGCATTACTAAGACTCATGCAGTACGCAGTATGCCTCTGGTGTTCCCTCTCTGTCTCTGTCCTAAATTGAGAGAATTAGGCAGCAGACTCACGTATGGAAGCTGTGCTCTCCGGCGATGGCCCAGCCCACAGCACGGCATGAAGGGAACCAGGGGGGTTCAGGAATGGACGGCAGCCGCCTCACAAACACCGTGTCAGGCAGCAGCATCCACTCAGCCTCGGTCCATGGCTTTACACTCTGCCCGGAGAGGAGAGGAGGGGCGGAGAGAGAGAGAGAGAGAGAGAGAGAGAGAGAGAGAGAGAGAGAGAGAGAGAGAGAGAGAGAGAGAGGACGAAGGAAGGAGACAGAGGGACGGAGTAGCAATAGAGAGCAGAGGAGACTGTCGTATCCACGCCGAGCCCCCCTCCTCCCCTTCCACACGTGCACTTAGATCCTCACAGACAGACCCAAGCACTATCTAACTCTCGGCAGGGCAGTTTCCACGGTGAATTCGACCCTGTGCCTCCTTAGCCCTCCAGCTCGCCCACATGTCCCACAGCACAGCAGAGAGGCAAAGAGAGTAGAGTGCCTCTGAGTGAGGCACAGGTCTGTTGCAGCACTGCCAGTTACCCCACCTTAAATCCTTATTCTCTTCAGCACCCCAGGGTTGCTCCTCTATCTAGCTTTAACCAAATCCTCTGCAGTGCTGCTGCTTTTCAGCTCCCTGCTGTGGCTGGCTGGCTCCCTTGGTTCTGGTGTGTGTGCTGTGACAATGTCCTGTAGAGGCTCCTGGGGGACACGCGGTGCAGACATGGGTTCTGACTCAGACGCGGAGGTGGAGCTACCGGTGTCCTTTATTGACCGCTGTTCTTACTGATGGGGGGCGCCGCCTTCGCCACTTCTCCCTCTCTGCCACCTTGGGTTCAGTCAGATGGGTGGACAGGAAAGAGTCAACAGGGATTTTTCTCTCTCTTCTTCCTCTTTCTCTCTCTTCTGTAGAACGTGTTTTGCTGGCAGGGAGAGTTCTACAGGGCAGTGGTCAGGCCAGAGGCTCAGACAGAGAGCTGGCTGCTGGGCTGGCTGGGGAGAACAGAGACGGTGTGTCTTGTTGTGTCTGTTTGTCTGGTGCAGAGAGCAGCAGCAGTACCAGGACTCTCTCTCTCTTTCTCTCTCCCTCTGGTGCAGAGAGCAGTCACAGATTCTCTGGCTCAGTCATGTCTGAGAACTGAGTGGAACGCTGGCTTCACCCCCCCCCCCCTCCCTCCTCTCCTCTTTCCTTACCCTGCCCAGTGCACTCCGCCTAACAGATGATTAAGTCCAGACCTTATATACTCACTGCTGTGTCTCTGCTGTGATCAAGCCTTCCATCTCCTTACCCCCCCCCCACTCGCTCAACCTACCCTTCCCCAGAGAGGAGAGGGGCATAACAGAAAGATAGCGAAGGAGACGGAGAGAGAAGCTTAGAGAGGAAAGGGGGCATAACAGAGGGATAGGGAAGGAGAGAGAGAGAGACTGTTGCTGTGCGTTTCCCCTATCTTTACCATTGTCGCCTCCCTGCATTGAAGACACACACAGAATGAATTTCAATTGGCCACCGGCACTACCAGCTTATAACATTAGCTTTACCCTCACGTTCTCTCCCTCTGCCTCCATCAACCCTGACGGCACACCCCAACTTTATTTCTTTATTTCTCACTCCCTCTACTATCCGTCTCTCCCTCATTCTTGTTCCCTCTCTCTCTCTACCTATCTCTTTTACTTTCTCTCCCTCTCTCTCTCCCATTGATGGGAATCCTCTCCCTTTCGGTGTCTCAAAGGCCGGTATTTATGAGTACATTCACTCTGCCTCCAGGGGAGAGCTGTGCTGTTAGCGTCACACACTTTCAGTAAGCAGCAGCATTTCTTCAGACTCTCTTCATTCTACAGGAACCGCAGTGTTTTTATTCCTCCTGCCAGGGAGTCACTTCAAATCAAATCAAAGTTTACTGGCCGCGTACACAGTTTAGCAGATGTTATAGCGGGTGCAGCAACATGCTTAGCGCCGAACAATGCAGCAAAATGTCAACAAGTGTCTTCAGTGTCTGCCGTTCTTATAGCACAATGTTGCTCTTTGTTTGATTCCGGCTAATGTATTAATATTATGCAGAGATGACACTGATAAAGCGGCATCTGCTGTGCTGTGACTACAACAGACAGCGGTAAACACGGGTGTCCCCTACACCGCTCGACGGGGCAAGGGCCGCCACTGATGGTGTCTCTCTCTCCTCTCCTCCACTGCTGCTGCTAATATACAGTGACTTCGGAAAGTATTCAGACCCCTTTACTTTTTCCACATTTTGTTACGTTACCACATCATTCTAAAATGGATGAAATAAAATACATTCCTAAGCAATCTACACAAAACACCCCAAAACGGCAAAGCAAAACAGTTTTGAAAAATTATAATACAAAAAACATAAATACATTATTTACATAAGTACTCAGAATCAAAATTGAGCTCAAGTGCATCTGTTTTCATTGATCATCCTTTGATCATCCTTTACCTGTGGTAAATTCAATTGATTGGACATGATTTGGTAAGGCACACACCTGTCTATATAAGGTCTCCCAGTTGACAGTGCATGTCAGAGCAAAAGCCATGAGTTCGAAGGAATTGTCCACAGAGCTCCGAGACAAGACTGTGTCGAGCACAGATCTGGCGAAGGGTACCAAAACATTTCTGCAGCATTAAAGAATGAAAGAAGTTTGGAACCACCAAGACGCTTCCTAGAGCTGGCTGTCTGGTGAAACTGAGCAATCGGGGGAGAAGGGACTTGGTCAGGGAGGTGACCAAGGACCCGATGGTCACTGACAGAGTGTTAGAGTTCCTAAAGAATCTTCCTGGAGGACAACCATCTCTGAAGCACTCCACCAATCAGGCCTTTATGGTAGAGTAGTATGACGGAAGCCACTCCTCAATAAAAGGCACATGACAGCCTGCTTGGAGTCAATGTAAATAGTCCGGATGACTATTCAAAGACTCAAGGACATTCAAAGACTTGTCCCGAAGCCACTCCTGCATTGTCTTGGCAGTGTGCTTAGGGTCGTTGTCCTGTTGGAAGGTGAATTGTTGCCCCAGTCTGAGGTCCTGAGCGCTTTGGAGCAGGTTTTCATCAAGGATCTCTCTGTACTTTGCTCCGTTCATCTTTCCCTTGATCCTGACTAGTCTCTCAATCCCTGCCGTTGAAAAACATCCCCACAGGATAATGCTGCCACCACCATGCTTCACCGTAGGGATGGTATTGGCCAGGTGCCTGGGTTCCTCCAGAAGTGACCCTTGGCATTCAGGCCAAAGAGTTCAATCTTGGTTTCATCAAGCCAGATAATCTTGTTTCTCATGGTCTGAGAGTCCTTTAGGTGCCTTTTGGCTGTCATGTCTCTTTTACTGAGGAGTGGCTTCCCTCTGGCCACTCTACCATATAGGCCTGATTGGTATAGTGCTGCAGAGATGGTTGCCCTTCTGGAAGGTTCTCCCATCTCCACAGAGGAACTCTGAAGCTCTGTCACCTCCCTGACCAAGGCCCTTCTCCCCCAATTGCTCAGTTTGGCCGGACGGCCAGCTCTAGGAAGAGTCTTGGTGGTTCCAAACTTCTTCCATGTAAGGATGATGGAGGCCACTGTGCTCTTGGGGAACTTCAACGCTGCAGGAATGTTTTGGTACCCTTCCCCAGATCTGTGCCTCAACACAATCCTGTCTCAGAGCTCTACAGACAATTCCTCGTGGCTTGGTTTTTGCTCTGACATACACGGTCAACTGTGGGACCTTATATAGACAGGTGTGTGCCTTTCCAAATCATGTCCAATCAATTGAATTTACCACAGGTGGACTCCAAATCAAGTTGTAGAAACATCTCAAGGATGATCCATGGAAACAGGATGCACCTGAGCTCAGTCTCATAGCAAAGGGTCTGAATACTTACGTAAATAATGTATTTCAGTTTTTTATTTGTAATAAATGTGCTACAATTTCTAAAAACCTGTTTTCACTTTGTCATTATGCTGTATTTTTTTATTTAATCAATTTTAGAATAAGGCTGTAACGTAACAAAACGTGCAAAAGGGAAGTGGTCTGAATACTTTCCGAATGCACTGTAACAGTACGTACGGATAACCTCCAGCGATGCTTTCACACCTACTGTAATCAATCAATATATATTAATTCCCTATCTGGACTGGGTAAACCTTTTTAGAGCTCACTTGTCAGAATTAAACACGGCGCATTCTTTCCTCGATGCGTTGATAAATCAGGTCAATGCTTCATTCTGTGGCAGATGTAGCAGGTGTCACTGTTTTGATGAAGGAGCATCAATGCAGGCAGAGACCTCTCCACCTTTCGGAGGCAATTGGAGGAGGGTAGAGGAGGGGGGTACTTTCACAATTGATCAGAGAAGTGATCATCACTCACTCTCTGGTGACACAGTGACCATGACAAATAGCTGAGGGTCGTGATACACCGCTCTGCAACACAATCTGTGCTATCTGAATAAGAACACATGGAAATGAGTAGCGTTGTGAGGGTGCAGAGTATCTTTCAGGGACATGGACCTAACAGGTACTATACTATTCCACTCGAGGCCACCAGTTACAGTTGAAGTTGGAAGTTTACATACACCTTAGCCAAATACATTTAAAAATTCCCTGTCTTAGGTCAGTTAGGATCACAACTTTATTTTAAGAATGTGAAATGTCAGAGTAATAGTAGAGAGAATGATTTATTTAAACTTTTATTTCTTTCATCACATTCTCAGTGGGTCAGAAGTATACATACAGTCAATTAGCATTTGGTAGCAATGCCTTTAAATTGTTGGGTGAATTTTGGCCCATTCCTCCTGACAGAGCTGGTGTAACTGAGTCAGGTTTGTAGGCCTCCTTGCTCGCACACGCTTTTTCAGTTCTGCTCACACATTTTGTACAGGATTGAGGTCAGGGCTTTGTGATGGCCATTCCATTACCTTAACTTTGTTGTCCTAAAGCCATTTTGCCACAACTTGGAAGTATGCTTGGGGTCATTGTCCATTTGGAAGTCCCATTTACGACCAAGCTTTAACTTTAACTGATGTCTTAAGATGTTGCTTCAATATATCCAGATTATTTTCCTCCCTCGTGATGTCATCTATTTTGTGAAGTGCACCAGTCCTCCTGCAGCAAAGCACCCCCACAACATGATGCTGCCCCCCACGTGCTTCACGGTTGGGATGGTGTTCTTCGGCTTGCAGGCCACCCCCTTTTTCCTCCAAACATAACGATGGTCATTATAGTCAAACAGTTCTATTTTTGTTTCATCAGACCAGAGGACATTTCTCCAAAAAGTACGATCTTTGTCGCCATGTGCAGTTGCAAACCGTAGTCTGGCTTTTTTATGGTGGTTTTGGAGCAGTGGCTTCTTCCTTGCTGAGCGGCCTTTCAGGTTATGTCGATATAGGACCCGTTTTACTGTGGCTATAGATACATTTGTACCGGTTTCCTCTAGCATATTCACAAGGTCCGTTGCTGTTGTTCTGGGATTGATTTGCACTTTTCGCACCAAAGTACGTTCATCTGTAGGAGACAGAACGCGTCTCCTTCCTGAGTGGTTTGACGGCTGCGTGGTCCCATGGTGTTTATACTTGTGTACTATTGTTTGTACAGATGAACTTGGTACCTTCAGGCGTTTGGAAATTGCTCCCAAGGATGAACCAGACTTGTGGAGGTCTACAATTTTCTTCTGAGGTCTTGGCTGATTTATCTTGAGTTTCCCATGATGCCAAGCAAAGCGGCACGGAGTTTGAAGGTAGGCCTTGAAATACATCCACAGGTATACCTCCAATTGACTCAAATTATGTCAATAATCAGATGCTTCTAAAGCCACGACATTATTTTCTGGAAATTTCCAAACTGTTTAAAGGCACAGTTAACTTAGTGTATGTAAACTTCTTACCCACTGGAATTGTGATACAGTGAAATATAAGTGAAATTATCTGTCTGTAAACAATTGTTGGAAAAATGATTTGTGTCGTGCACACGGTCGATGTCCTAACCGACTTGACAAAACTATAGTTTGTTAACCTCTCTGGGATATGTTGGACGGTAGCGTCCCACCTGGCCAAAAGCCAGGGAAAATGCAGAGCGCCAAATTCAAATAAATTACTATGAAAATCTAACTTTCATGAAATGACACATGCAAGATAGCAAATTAAAGCTACAATTGTTGTTAATCCAGCCAGCATGTCAGATTTCAAAAGGCTTTTCGGTGAAAGCACACAAAGCTATTATCTGAGGATAGCACCTCCGTAAACAAAGAGAGAACGCATATTTCAACCCCAGGCGCGACACAAAACGCATAAATAAAAATATAATTAATGCCTTACCTTTGACAAGCTTCTTTTGTTGGCACTCCAATATGTCCCATAAACATCACAAATGGTCCTTTTGTTTGATTAATTCCGTCGATATATATCCAAAATGTCCATTTATTTGTCGTGTTTGATCCAGAAAAACACTGGTTCCAACTTGAGCAATGTGACTACAATATATCTCAAAAGTTACCTGTAAACTTTGCCAAAACATTTCAAACTACTCTTGTAATACAACTTTAGGTATTTTTTAACGTAAATAATCGATCAAATTGAAGACGGGATGATCTGTGTTCAATACAGGAAGAAAACAAACTGAAGCATGCTTTCTGGTCACGCGCCTCTATCTAACAGTGCACTTCAAGTGACCCTCGTTCAAGATGGCCGTACTTCTTCATTGCACAAAGGAATAACCTCAACCAATTTCTAAATACTGTTGACATCCAGTGGAAGTGATAGGAACTGCAAGAAGGTCCCTTAGAAATCTGGATTCCCAATGAAAACTGTTGAAAAGAGAGTGACCTCAAAAAAGACAAATCTGAATGGTTTGTCCTCGGGTTTCGCTTGCTAAATAAGTTCTGTTATACTCACAGACTATGATTAAAAAGTTTTAGAAACTTCAGAGTGTTTCCTATCTAAATCTACTAATATGCATATCTTATCTTCTGGGGATGAGTAGCAGGCAGTTGAATTTGGGCATGCATTTCATCCGGACGTGAAAATACTGCCCGCTGTCACCAAGAAGTTTTAACAAGACTGGTGGACTGGTTGAAAAACGAGTTTTAATGACTCCAACCTAAGTTAATGTAAACTTTCGACATCAGCTGTATGTATCAATACTACAAGCTGTCACGTGTTTAATGAAAATACCAGCACACCACTATTTATCAGAAATACAAAGTAATGATTCACAGTGATAAAAAAAATACAAGGACACAGAGGATTCAGATACAAGGATGTCCTTGTCTATTATTCTGAGGAAAGTACAACGCGACTTGGCAGGTCTCAGTCAATGTCTGTCCTGCAGACATTCTCAATCAATCACTGATAATGCATCCCAAATGGCACCCTCTTCCCATGTACAGTACACTACTTTTGACATGATCCCATAGGGCTCTGGTCAAAAATATTGCACTATATCGGGAATAGGGTGACATTTGGGACGCACACATCCTGAAACAGCAGGTGCCTGAAGATAAAAACTGCCCTGCTTGTAACAGAGGGCACTGTTCTCTAATGCTTCCTCTCCTGACAGGACAGAGGAAGGAAGGAGAATATGCAGGCATCCATCTTACATCTTGCACTCAGATAAACAAAACAAGGTTACTCCTGGATATATTACACTGATTCTATGCCATTCATGGGCATGAATGACCATACAATTAACATAGAAACAATCTAATACTGCAACAGAAACAAAACATTTTCTATTTTAATTTCGTCTCCTAGATAGTTTAGTACCTATTCACAGTGGCGACCCGTCATTCAGGGCAGGTGGGGTTAGAGCCTGTTTTGAGACCGACATTTTTAGCAAAAAGAATGTTAAATAAAATTATTAAAATATATATTTTTGGGGTGGGGCTTGCCTGTTTTGCATGTTATCACATTTGCAAACAACGTAAAAAATTATATATATCATTGAGTTAATAAAACAAACAAACATGGTCTCTTTTTTGTTTTCTTGAGAAAGGCAGCTCCAAAATGCAGGTGTTTCAGCCTAGCTCAATGCTTTCTGTGGTGGTAGCGCGAGCCAGCAGAAAATAGGAGCATTGCGCCGTGATTGGATCAGTGTTCTGCCACTCATGGGGACACTACATCACAGGCCAAGTCTAAGTCCTTAGTAAGAGTAGACGTTGAACATTTAAGCCCTTTGGGTCCTGCCATAGAGATACATTAGAAGAGCCCTTCCAAGAAGGCTCAAGGTCAATGGCCACAGATAAAATGACTGATCATGTCAACATCTTACTTTCAAAATCTTAGCTAGCAGTCATCATCATGAATCAAGTCGACAATCTCCTGGCAAATCCTTTTTAATTATTTTCATATGAAGAGAAATAATGAAGATAAATGACAGATACAACAAATCGGTGCTCATCGGCCATTGGGCATAAACAAGTTGGAAATAGCAAATTCAACAATGAGTGGTTTGGAAGGAATCAGTGGCTAACTGCAAGCATTTCAAAGCAACCACTTGCCTGCTATTCATTGGAGTGGCTGTGTGTGTTTTGTTTCTGAGTTCCCACTATAAATCCAGAGAATGCCAGACTTTGATGACAAATAACAAAATTTGCCCACAAAGGAGGCTGTCTAGTTTGAGAAACAGACACCTCACAAGTCCTCAACTGGCAGCTTCATTAAATAGTAACCGCAAAACACCAGTCTCAAGGGGCGACTCCAGAATGCTGGCCTTCTAGGCAGAGTTCCTCTGTACAGTGTCTGTGTTATTTTGCCCATCTTTATCTTTTATTTGTATTGGCCAATCTGAGATATGGCTTTTTCTTTGCAACGCTGCCTAGAAGGCCAGCATCCCGGAGTCGCCTCTTCACTGTTGACATTGAGACTGGTGTTTTGAGGGTACTATTTAATGAAACTGCCAGTTGAGGACTTGTGAGGTATCTGTTTCTCAAACTAGATACTCTAATGTACTTGTCCTCTTGCACAGTTGTGCACCGGGGCCTCTCACTCCTCTTCTGGTTAGGGCCAGTTTGCTCTGGCGCCGACAGAGATGGCAGCCTCGCTTTGCATTCCTAGGAAACTACGCAGTATTTTGTTTTTTTACGTGTTATTTATTACATTGATAACCCAGGTAATCTTAGGTTTTATTACATACAGTCGGGAGGAACTACTAGATATAAGAGCAACGTCAACTCACAATCATTACGACCAGGAATACGACTTTCCCGAAGCGGATCCTGTGTTTTGCCCACCACCCGGGACAATGGATCGGATCCCAGCCGGTGAACCAAAACAACGACGCCGTAAAAGGGACAGACGAAGTGGTCTTCTGGTCAGGCCCCCGGAGACAGGCACACCGCACACCGCTCCCGAGCATACTACTCACCAATGTCCAGTCTCTTGACAACAAGGTTGATGAAATCCGAGCAAGGGTAGCATTCCAGAGAGACATCAGAGACTGTAACGTTCTTTGCTTCACGGAAACATGGCTCACTCGAGACACGCTATCGGCATCGCGCCGACAGAAACAAACATCTTTCTGGTAAGAAGAGGGGTGGGGGGGTATGCCTTATGATTAACGAGACGTGGTGTGATCATAACAACATACAGGAACTCAAGTCCTTCTGTTCACCTGACGTAGAATTCCTCACAATCAAATGTTGACCGCATTCTCTACCAAGAGAATTCTCTTCGATTATAATCAGAGACGCATATATTCCCCCCCAAGCAGACACATCGATGGCCCTGAACAAACTTTATTTGACTCTATGTAAACTGGAAACCACATAGCCTGATGCTGCATTCATTGTAGCTGTGGATTTTAACAAGGCTAATGTGAAAACAAGACTCCCTAAATTCTATCAGCAGATTGTGCTACCAGGGCTGGTAAAACCCTGGATCATTGTTATTGTAACTTCCGCGTCGCATATAAGGCCCTCCCCCGCCCACCTTTCGGAAAAGCTGACCACGACTCCATTTTGTTGCTTCCAGCCTATAGACAGAAACTAAAACAGGAAGCTCCCGCTCAGGTCTGTTCAACGCTGGTCCGACCAATCTGATTCCAAAATTGCTTCGATCACGTGGATTGGGATATGTTCCGCATTGCGTCAAACAACAACATTGACGAATACGCTGATTCGGTGAGCGAGTTCATGTTGTGTAGTAAGCTGTTAGAAGCCCATGTGCCTCACCCTAATAATTTGGTCTATTTTAACCAACTCGGTATTGTAAACACATTGTTCGTTGCCAGGGTGTGCTTTTTGCAGACTTTTTTGTACAGCTTTGACAGTGCTACTGATAGTAGTGGTGGCGCTTGGCTTGCACATGCAAATTCAGCATACACAAGATTCTATAATAGAATTGTGTTATTATTTAGTGTTTTTTTCACATATATCTGTTTTGACACGCAAAGACCCAAACGGGCCTTCAATGTGCCTCACTCTAATAATTTGGTCTATTTTTATCCTCTTAATTTCGCCTCCTGTTATAACTTGGTGGTGCACATGTACTGTTTTAGAGAAATGTAATCATTGAATATTGTAAGATCTTTCATTGTCTGATTATATGCACCCTTTATTTATCCTACAGTTTTGACTTGGTGTACAGCGAGTACACTGTAAGAATGGCCCATGTTCTGAATTCTGTCGCTGTACATTTCAAAATTGCTGAACAAAAAGTTATATTGACTACGTCCGTCGTCGCTCGCTCACTAATGTCTTAATCAAAATGACGGATTGCCTCTTATCCACTTGTCGTCTCCTTATGCCATAGTTTGTACATCTCAATTGTCAGTAGAAACCAAATTTGTTTAAGGAAGTCAGCCATATCAGCTATGTTTTTTTTAAAGGCAGTAAATGAGGCTGAATGAACTGTTCGCAGACATGCCTCTGCTGATGTAGCAGTGGTAAGGTGTTGGTACTGCTGTTGGGAGCTTTATGTAGACCTTAACAGTTTGTGGGCACCTTTTGTCATCATTATAGTGCAATGAATGTATTGTTTAGGGTTGTGTTGTGTAGTGACATTTCTGCCATGCATCCCACATTTTTTGCTTGTTTGCCTCACCAAGACATAAATGCTGAAATGGCCACTGCCTATTCATATAACTTCAACTCTAAGGATAGGTCAAACATGCATGCAAACACTGACTGACAGTCATTAGCTCATAGTCATGATGGATGTATAACTCTCTTTATTTCTTACCACCTGATGGCAGTCTTGCTGTTCTGTGCCGGTAGCTTAAACTGTGAAACGATGTGCTACCATAAACCGGCTTACATCAGCCAGGCCATCCGTCCTTCTCCTAAGCCATTTATTTAGTATTCATGCACATTTAAAATAAATGGTTATTCTGTTATTATGATAAAAACAAAAGCACTGCATATGTAACCAACAAGAAGCAGCATGCTCGAGTCAGTTGTCTTTGGCTCATAGATCACAAAAAAGAAGTACAGTTGGAGACTTTGGTACATTCTCTCCACATTTGGTGTATCTCTAAACATTGTCAGCAGGGCTCAGGTCTATAAGGTTGTCAGCGGTCTGAACAGAGGCGACTAGGTTACTCCATGCCCTGTCTGTGTCCCTTGTATCCATTACATAAAACCCCCTAGGGTTGCCAGATCTGATAAGGAAAATAGCCAATAGGACGCTTACGTAACCCCTTCCCTCCATTAATGGGAGAAAACATAATCTGGCGGATGAAAAGAAAAGAAAAAAAGTCTGTAATCAAGATAACGAAAAAGGGGTTTCCTCCAACCACACCCTGCCTTTTAGACACCCCACCACCACTAGCTCCACTCCTATCCGTATGGAGAGAGGATCAGCATCCCAAATGGCATCCTATTCCCTACTTACATTGTGCACAAAGTATTACCAGGGCCCATAGGGTGCATCATAGTGCTCTATATAGGGCACTTTGTAGGTTATAGGATTACATTTGGGATGCATCCTGAGAATCATTCCATTTTGGACACACAAAGGGCCTAAAATCTCAAACAAATTAGACTGCGATGCCCTTCAATCTTTTATCCCTGCGATTATACAGTATCAGTTACTATCCCCTCAATGACATTCAGCTCGATTCCACTTTATTTATGGAATCCATCACGCAATTTAGTCCTATAGAAACTACTCCTTCTTCCCCCAGAGCTGGGCTGTGAGTTAAAGCAGATGGTGACCACACCACCACTACTCCCACTGCTGACTGAGTGATCCAGACCGCCACTGCTCTCAACTTCCTCCATCCTATACTGTTAACCTCATGGGTTACTATACTGTTAACCTCATGCCCTCTCGCTCTTCTCTCTCACACTGTCAACTTAATTCAATTCAAAAGGGGCTTTATTGGCATGGCAAACATATGTTTACCAATGATATATACACTAGATGACTGACAGGGGCACTGTTTTGAAGCCAACACGCCTCCATGTTGGTACTACTCCTCCTTTGTAAAATAGATTTTTGAAGCTATAGAAATGCATTTATTCATGTCTACATTCGTTTTTGCCAGGTATATTCTATTACAGACACCTTAATGCATATGTTCAAATTATATGTGAGCTAAACATAACATTTGTTAATGTAAAAATGCTTAAGGTATATTTTTTAAGAGTACTAATGTTACTGTCCCCACTACAACAACAAAAAACTGTAATACGTGTAATTTTGTTCTTGAAACGTTTAATTGAAATACTGTAGAATTCCATTTATTCTGAAGAGCCTACGATGTAATGAACACTCTGAACACTCGCCCACATGAATGCTGGGATTGAGTCACCATTGCAACAGGTGTGGTGTTGAGGGAGACGGGAGAAGAGTAGAAGGCACTCAACCAACGTCAGACAAGTTGCAACCCAAAATAATATGAGCATTTGGAAGGAATAGGAGAGACTCCCCACTTGACACACAATGGTTGAATCAACGTTGTTTTAGAGCTGGGCGATATGGATAAAATTGACCAATGAGCTGGGCGATATCGCAATAAATTGACCAATGTTTTTGGCTATAGACACATATTTTCTCTAGTGCCAAGTAATTACAACTGAGATGGGAAATAAGCTACAAAATTTTCCATACGCACAAAATGCTTATTTCTCAAAAATGTTATGCACAAGTGTATTTAGATCTCTGATAGTGAGCATTTCTCCTTTGCCAAGATAATGCATCCACCTGAAAGGTGTGGCATATCAAGAAGCTAATTAAACAGGTGCACCTTGTGCTGTGGATAATAAATGGCCACTCTAAAATGTGCAGTTTTGTCACACAACACTATGCCACAGATGTCTCAAGTTTTGAGGGAGCATGCAATTGGCATGCTGACTGCAAGAATGTCCAACAGAGCTGTTGCCAGCAAACTGAATGATAATTTATCTACCATAAGCTGCCTCCAACATCGTTTTAGAGAATTTGGCAGTATGTCCAAGTGGCCTCACAATCGCAGACCACGTGTAACCACGCCTGCCCAGGACCACCACATCCGGCTTATTCATCTGTGGGATCGTCTAAGACCAGTCACTCGGACAGCTGATGAAACTGAGGAGTATTTCTGTCTGTAATAGAGACCTTTTGAGGGGAAAAACTCATTCTGATTGGCTGGGCCTGGCTCCCAAGTGGGTGGGCCTATGCCAGTACTGAACAAAAATGACTGTCATGTGAAATCCATAGATTAGGGCCTAACTGATTAGGGCCTAATCCATAGATTAGGGCCTAGTGAATTTATTTCAATTGACTGATTTCCTTAAATGAACAGTAACTCAGTAAAATCATTGAAATTGTTGCATGTTGCATTTATATTTTTGTTCATAATAGATGACAACAGTACTGGTTGATTACTTTTTTCAAATCCAATGTATTTTCCACGCCAGGGCCGGTTCCAGGCATAAGTGACAAAAGCAGGGGTCGCTTAGAATACACTAGGTGCAAATTAGAAGTTTGATTGAGAATCAGCAGTTTTTAGCAGTTTTTCTCTTGTTATGTCCGTCACTGACAGTCCCTCAATTAGCCATTTCAGCTAACAATTTTTTGATTGGTAGTTAGTCTAGCCAGCTTTCTAAACTTGTAGTAATCATGGCCGAATACCGACCGGGCACGCAGGGCACGTGCCCTGGCACCTTGACCTCCAGGTGGCCCCCCATGATTTTGAGAGTCATTCTCACTCAGATATCATATTTATATGGCATAGATCACATAATGTACCTCAAACTATTATTATAGTTTTAAAAATATATCTAATTTCAATATGTATATATTTGGGGCTGAACATGGTGAGAGTCCTGATAACAAAGAGGGAAGATGATTAGACAATTTTAAAAAATGTCGGAGAAGATTAAAAAGAACTTGACAGCTTGATGAATAGGCTAGTGAAACAACACATTTTCCTCCTCATATTTGAAACCCAGTTCCCAGTATGGTGTTAGTTTAAAGTTTTAAACACTGCAGCCTCATACTTGTGTGAGAAGTGAAAATAATCATGTCCAACAAGATGGAGAGAGTGAGGAGGAGGGAAAGAAGGTCAGCTTAACCACTGTTATGATAAAACAATTCACAACTGTGTATTTATGTTAGTTCCTAACAGAGTTCCTGGAATGGCTGCTATTCCTGGGGTCCTCTTCCAGCAAACATCTAAAAGGGGATACTATGTCTGCTCTTCGCTTTGCCCGTCTGATCTTGTTAGAACCTTTCCCCCCCTCTCTGTTTTTTTTATATCTCTCTCTACTTTTCTCTCACTCCCCATCCTACTTGCTACATCATGTCTGGGTATCTCTCTCAGTAGGGTTGTGTCTCAGATGTACTGTAGTTGCTTGTCTGACCCTCGTACTGAACAACATTCCTGCCTCTCTCTTTTTTTTCTTTTCTCTCTCCTACTTTTCTTTCCTCTTCCCTATCCTAATTTCCACTTAAATCCAGGTATCACCTGCAGTGTTGTGTCTCAGATGTAAGTTACTCTCAGTCTAATTGAGTTTAGCCACGATGACTCAGAGACGTTAAACGGGGTGGGCCTAATGAGCCTGTTGGAATACCCAGGGGGATTGTGGGAATGGACGTGTGACAGCTTCACAGGACCAGTCTTCCCTCGGGGGTCGAGGGGGAAGGGCACGACATATCACTGCCGAGAAGACCTTCATCACCACCCCCTAATCTACCCAGCAGGTCCTTGCTGATCAGCTGTCAGTGCAATATAAACACATGGAAAAAGCAAATGCGAACATCTCGTAGCCTCAATTCAAACACCTTTTCTGTCTGAGAGAAAGGAGGTGGCAATTCCACAGCGTGCCATATTGGTCCGATACACTTCGATTGGCGACAAAGAGGAGGCAATCTTTAACTCCTCCAAAAAAGGCAGAAATATTTCGGCAGAGGCGCCTATCCTTAACCCGGTCTCTCCCACTCTGTCCCTGCAGGCCTGCTGCTCAACAAAGACCAGACATCGTGAGTGCTTCACATACACACTGTGTAGCACAGAGGGTCTGCTTTATAACAGGCCACAGTGTCAGAAGCCACTCTCAAGCACTTTGACTGCAAGTTCACATGGACTGTTAACATCCTGAACCCAAGCTATGTTTATAACGGGGGCTTTCATTGCAACATGCATTGATTTATATCAATGACTTTGCATTTTTTTGCTCTTACGCCAGTCTGAACATACCGGCTATGTACTGTAAACCATAGAAATAGAATGTTATAATTACAGTATATGCTGTAAACATCCAGTGCAGACACGATGTCATAAGTGTCCGATGAACGGTTATTGAATCATATATGCCTTGAGATATCATCACATTCATTCTATTAAGGTTACACTCATGGCCCATCTCTAACACATTCACAGTCAGATCACTCTCACTCTCACACCACACACTCTCACTTCAGCTCAGATTCACACTGCTAACAATTGAAATCACTGCCTTTACAGAAAAGTAGAGACCTCCAAGATACCCAGGTGGTAAACGGCTTGTAAATGGAATGTGTCTTCCCTTTAGATAAGCTGAACACAATGTGCTACTGCTTCCCTTACCTGTCGCACAAAGCTGTTGGTTGTTGTATCTGAAGAGGTGCTGCCGTCTGATCCTTTGAATCTGCCTTTTCTCCGTGCTCCTTTTCCATGTGACTTTAGCAGAAGGAGAAAACAGAAGAATAACATGAAAGGACCATTATCAGCAGGTAACACAGTAGAACCTGAAAAACAAGACATATTGGGAATTCATTGTTAATAGAGTGCTATGAGCAAAGTTTCTGGTGACGTTGAGACTGGTGTTTTGCGGGTACTATTTAATGAAGCAGCCAGTTGAGGACTTGTGAGGTGTCTGTTTCTCAAATTAGACACTCTAATGTACTTGTCCTATTGCCCAGTTGTGCACCGGGGCCTCCCACTCCTCTTTCTATTCTGGTTAGGGCCAGTTTGCGCTGTTCTGTGAAGGGAGTAGTACACAACGTTGTATGAG
Organism: Oncorhynchus clarkii lewisi; assembly: GCF_045791955.1. Taxonomy (NCBI): domain Eukaryota; kingdom Metazoa; phylum Chordata; class Actinopteri; order Salmoniformes; family Salmonidae; genus Oncorhynchus; species Oncorhynchus clarkii. The sequence continues at coordinate 34,868,060 of NC_092157.1, forward strand.
ATCTTCAGTTTCTTGGCAATTTCTCGCATGGAATAGCCTAAATTTCTCAGAACAAGAATAGACTGACAAGTTTCAGAAGAAAGTTATTTGTTCCTGGCCATTTTGAGCCTGTAATCGAACCCACAAATGCTGTTGCTCCAGATACTAATCTAGTCTAAAGAAGGACAGTTTTATTGCTTCTTTAAATCAGAACAACAGTTTTCAGCTGTGCTAACATAATTGCAAAGGGTTTTTCTAATGATCAATTAGCCTTTTAAAATTATAAACTTGAATTAGCTAACACAACGTGCCATTGGAACACAGGAGTGATGGTTACTGAAAATGGGCCTCTGTACGCCTATATTCCATTTAAAAAATCTGTCGTTTCCAGCTATAATAGTCATTTACAACATTAACAATGTCTACACTGTATTTCTGATCAATTTGATGATATTTTAATGGACAAAAAAATTGATTTTCTTACAAAAACAAGGACATTTCTAAGTGACCCCAAATGTTTGAACAGTAGTTTACATATTACCTCATTTACCTCGACTAACCTGTGCCCCTGCACAATGACTCTGTACCGGTAACCCCTGTATATAGCCTCGCTACTGTTATTTTACCGTTGCTCTTTAATTATTTGTTATGTTTATTTTTTACTTATCTCTTTTTACTTAACACTTATTTTTCTTAAAACTGCATTGTTGGTTAAGGGCTTGTAAGTAAGCATTTCACTGTTGTATTCGGCACATCTCACAAATACAATTTGATTTGATTTGACTTGACTTATCGGGAATATACAGTGCTGTATTACAGGGATGAGGTGTTCATGTTGCTAGTAGCAACTGAAAAACCCCCAACCATCCCAAAGATGCTTTTTTTTTTCATTCCCACAGGTCATGTAAAGGATGAATATAAAAATAAAGCTATTCTGTTGGTTACTTAGAAACCGGGTATGTATGTCTATTTACTCGAAAATGCCCATTTTGGTGTAGGCACTCAATATGCAGCGATGTTAGGCAATGCTGAATGCCATTTATAGTGCATATATTTGCTACCTTTTTTATAAGAGTCATTTGAACATTCTGAATTGAATTCACTACATTCATAAAGAGACAGGCAAGTGGAAATAGTGCAGCTTCCAGTAGGCTACTTCCAGCAATTTGCTCTTTCAGTAGATCAAAACCAAGGCTATTATACCGTGTACTGTAATGTAATAAAATGACACCAGGTCAGAAGACCATATATTTACTTAATCAAAGCATGGCTGGGAGACAAATCTCAGTTTAGCTGTGGATCAACACCAACCCCTAGGCTACTGTAGCGGACAAAACGGCACTCCATCCATGGTGAAGGAAGTTTCTGATGAACTTCACCAACGACATGGAGCCGAAACCAGGCTTTGTGGAATCTAGCTCCGACTACAAAAAATGTCAAGTATGAAAACGGCCACCTTGTAACTATATTTGTTCGCTGTAGTCGCAGTGTCTTTCTTTGTTTGCTGAAAGACATACATTTTCAATAAACATGAATTAAATACCACCACTGACGGTTTCTTTGTTGAGATTAAGCAAACAGTCGGTGGTTGTCTTTGAATAATGTTTATTGAAAAAGTATGGGTTTCAGCAAAAAACTAAATACAACTTGTCCAAATTAGTTATAACTGTGTAACACGCCTGAAACAACTGTAACCTAGCTGTTTCACATCACAGAAAAACATTCGTCCTTATTAGCAGGTTATACCACCTGACATAACGCAGACTACACCAACTTCCGGTTGGAGTTTACTTTACGGCGTTACATTTGTCTCCAAGACGAGCGAAATGGAAATTTGATATTTGCTGCTATTTATTACCATACACATGCGATATAGACATAGAAATCACAAAATACAACAACTGTGCATACTTGTAGTCCAGGGTTTTCGAGCGAATCCATGTGTCTGTCCAAAAGTGAGTGCGTATTTTGCAAGTTATTATGGACCATTTGACATCCAACCGTCGGTCTATCGTTGAGATAGAAAATACACTTTTTCAAGGGTCGGTGGTCATGCGTGACTCCCCGATCTCTTCAAAATGTAGAGCCGATTTTTTTGTTTGACACGAAGTAACGTCCAAATTAATATAAATAGTTGTGTGAAAGAGACTTTGGTGGCGCTGAAGTGAAGTGACTCGCTCCTATTTTTCTCAGCCGCTGCTTTGCAGTCTTAAGTTTGAGTCGGACCACAATCTGGAAGCTTGGGAAGGAGGAGCAGTTTGCGCAAAAATCTTTTTCCTAAAGGATGTGTTTCCTCCGCTTTGGTGCACAAATAAAATATGACTGCATGTCATTCAAAAGCGCAGTTCCTTTACCGAGTATCTGCCCCTCACTCCCACGTTATCTCACAGGCAGTTTTTCCCACCAACTGATAATAGCTGCTGGAAGCAGGTACACTCGCGCATATCCAGCAAAGGCACAGCCTATGCGTTGTCTCGAGCTACGGTAAGTATGACTAATCATAGCTGCTGGAGTTTTTAGCATAACAATAGTTCGTTTTATGATGGGGTTGAAACCAAAAGGGGTTGATAGGTGTGTTTGTAGCCTAATTAATCTCGTTGACCAGACACTTCCGCAAATGGACAATTACACTGAACAAAAATGTAAATTAAACATGTAAAGGATTGATCCCATGTTTCATGAGCTGAAATAAAATATACCAGAAATGTTCCATATGCACAAAAAGCTTATTTCTTTCAAATATTGTGCACACATGTGTTTTCATGTTAGTGAGCATTTCTCATTGCCAAGATAATCCATCCTCCTAACAGGTGTGGCATATCAAGAAGTTGATTAAACAGCATGATCATTACACAGATGCACCTTGTGCTGGGGACAATGAAAGGCCACTCTAATATGTGCAGTTTTTGTCACACAACACAATGCCACAGATGTCTCAAGTTTTGAGGGAGCATGTAATTGGCATGCTGACTGCAGGAATGACTCCAGAACTGTTGGTAGATAATTTAATGTTAATTTCTCTACCATAAACTGACTCCAATGTCGTTTTAGAGAATTTGTCAGTACGTCCAACCGGCCTCACAACCCCTTACAAAACAATATTGCAGTTTTGAAACTGCAGTAAAAGTGCAGTAACTGCAGTCGACTGTGGTATTTTGGAAGTAGTAATTGCAGAATAACCGCACTTCCTGCTATAAAAAAATGGTTTTGGATGCAGTATTTGCAGAATAACTGCAGTGTACTGCAGTTAAACTGTAGCTATACTGCAATTTAACTGCAGTTATACTGTAGTGTACTGCAGTTATAGTGCACTCTGACTGCAATCTTTTTTTTCATAAGGGCGTTGTGTATGGCGTAGTGTCGGCGAGCGGTTTGCTGATGCCAACGTTGTGAACAGAGGGCCCTATGATGACGGTGGGGTTATGGTATGGGCAGACATAAGCTACGGACAATGAACACAATTTAATTTTATCGATGGCAATTTGCATGCACAGAGATACCATGCCAAGATCCTGAGGCCCATTGTCTTGTCATTCATCAGCCGCCATCCCCTCATGTTTCAGCATGCTAATGCACAGCCCCATGTCGCAAGGATCTGTACACAATTACTGGAAGCTGAAAATGTCCCAGTTCTTCCATGGCCTGCGTACTCACTAAACATGTCACCCATTGAGCATGTTTGGGATGCGTACGACAGCGTGTTCCAGTTCCCACCAATATCCAGCAACTTCACACAGCCATTGAAGAGGAGTGGGACAACATTCCACAGACCACAATCAACAGTCTGATCAACTCTATGCGAGCGAGATGTGTCACTCTGCATGACGCAAATGGTGGTCACACTGACCAGATACTGACTGGTTTTCTGATCCACGCCACTGTGACCAGCAGATACATATCTATATTTCCAGTCATGAAAAAAATCCATAGTTTAGGGCCTAATTCATTTATCAGTAAAATCTTAGAAATTAATGCATGTTGCGTTTACATTTTTGTTCAGTATAGCTTGGGGACAAGGTTCATTGCACCATCAGTGCCATTGAGGCCATCTCCATTTTGTAGTAGTCAATATTCTTCTTCTATGAGTTGGTTAACAAACTGAAAGGGTGCGTACTGCCACCTGTAGTGTGTTGTTTGAACAGGTATAAAGTAGGGCTGGGTGATATATCAAGTTGTACAGATGGCTTCTTTATGTTTCTACGTGGCTAGATGAGGTATGCCTACAGCTCCATCTACTAGGCGCGTCGGGGACAACAATTGTTGACAACTGCAGCATTGTAGCTTTTATTTTTTATTTTCACCTTTATTTAACCAGGTAGGCCAGTTGAGAACAAGTTCTCATTTACAACTGTGACCTGGCCAAGATAAAGCAAAGCAGTGCGACAAAAGCAACAACACAGAGTTACACATGGAATAAACAAACGTACAGTCAATAACACAATAGAAAAAAATATAAATCTATATACAGTGTGTGTAAATGTAGTAAGATTAGGGAGGTAAGGCAATAAATAGGCCATAGTGGCGAAATAATTACAATTTAGCATTAACACTGGAGTGATAGATATACAGATGAAGTAGATGTGCAAGTAGAGATACTGGGGTGCAAAAGAGCAAAAATACATAACAATATGGGGATGAGGTAGTTGGGTGGGCTATTTACAGATGGGCTGTGTACAGGGGCAGTGATCGGTAAGCTGCTCTGACAGCTGATGCTTAAAGTTAGTGAGGGAGATATAAGTCTCCAGCTTCAGTGATTTTTGCATTTCGTTCCAGCAATTGGCAGCAGAGAACTGGAAGGAAAGGCGGCCAAAGTAGGAGTTGGCTTTGGGGATGACCAGTAAAATATACCTGCTAAGCATGTGCTTAGGTGGATGTGGATGTTGCTATAATGACCAGTGAGATGAGATAAGGTGGGGCTTTACCTAGCAAAGACTTATAGATGACCTGGAGCCAGTGGGTTTGGTGACGAATATGAAGTAAGGGCCAGCCAACAGGAGCATACAGGTCGCAGTGGTGTGTAGTATATGGGGCTTTGGAGACAAAACGATGGCACTGTGATAGACTACATCCAGTTTGCTGAGTAGGGTGTTGGAGGTTATTTTGTAAATGACATCGCCGTAGTCAAGGATCGGTAGGATAGTCAATTTTACGAGGGTATATTTAGCAGCATGAGTGAAGGAGACTTTGTTGCGAAATAGGAAGCAGATTCTAGATTACATTTGGATTGGACATGCTTAATGTGAGTCTGGAAAGAGAGTTTACAGTCTAGGCAGACACCTAGGTATTTGTAGTTGTCCACATATTCTAAGTCAGAACCGTCCGGAGTAGTGATGCTAGTCGGGCGGGCAGGTGCGGGCAGCGATGGGTTGAAAATCATGCATTTAGTTTTACTTGCATTTAAGAGTAGTTGGAGGCCACAGAAGGAGTGTTGTATGTCATTGAAGCTCGTTTGGAGGTTTGTTAGCACAGTGTCCAAAGAAGGGCCAGAAGTATACAGAATGGTGTCGTCTGCGTAGAGGTGGATCAGAGAATCACAAGCAGCAAGAGCACCATCATTGATGTATACGGAGAAGAGTCGGCCCGAGAATTGAACCCTGTGGCACCCCATAGAGAGTGCCAGAGGTCCGGACAACAGGATTTGACACACTGAACTCTATCAGAGAAGTAGTTGGTGAACCATACAAGTCAGTCATTTGAGAAACCAAGGCTGTTGAGTCTACCGATAAGAATGCGGTGATTGACAGAGTCGAAAGCCTTGGCCAAGTCGATGAAGACGGCTTGTTGAAATTCTCGATTATCGTGGATTTATCAGTGGTGACAGTGTTTCTTAGCCTCAGTTCAGTGGGCAGCTGGGAAGAGGGGCTCTTATTCTCCATGGACTTTACAGTGTCCCAAAACGTTTTGGAATTTGTGCTACAGGATGCAGATTTCTGTTTGAAAAAGTTAGCCTTTGCTTTCCTAACTGACTGTGTATATTGGTTCCTAACTTCCCTGAAAAGTATTTGATGCTAATGCAGTACGCGACAGGATGTTTTTGTGCTGGTCAAGGGCAGTCAAGTCTGGAGTGAACCAAAGGCTACATTTTTTGAATGGGGCACACTTATTTAAGATTTTGAGGAAAGCACTTTTAAAGGATAACCAGGCATCCTCTACTGACGGGATGTGATCAATATCCTTCCAGGATACCTGGGCCAGGACGATTAGAAAGGCCTGCTCGCCTGCTCGCTGAAGTGTTTTGAAGTGCCCTCAATCTCATTTGTGTGAACTTGATGCCAGTAAGAGTTACTATTAAACTATAATATTTTTTTTCTACAGTATTTTATTGTAATTACAAGGGATTAGAGCAACCAGCGTGGTTGTAGGCATTTGCATATTACAGCATATTACTGAATACTTGGTGTTTTATATCTACACTATATATACATAGGTATGTGGACTAGAGGTCGACCGATTATGATTTTTCAATACCGATACCGATTATTGAAGGACCAAAAAATGGCCGATACCGATTAATCGTCCAATTTTTTTTAGTTATTTGTAATAATGGCAATTAAAACATTACTGAATGAACACTTATTTTAACTTAATATAATACATCAATAAAATCAATTTAGCCTCAAATAAATAATGCAACATGTTCAATTTGGTTTAAATAATGCAAAAACAAAGTGTTTGAGAAGAAAGTAAAAGTGCAATATGTGCCATGTAAGAAAGCTAACGTTTAAGTTCCTTGTTCAGAACATGAGAACATATGAAAGCTGGTGGTTCCTTTTAACATGACTCTTCAATATTCCCAGGTAAGAAGTTTTAGGTTGTAGTTATTATAGGAATTATAGAACCATTTCTCTCTTTACCATTTGTATGTCATTAACCTTTGACTATTGGATGTTCTTATAGGCACTTTAGTATTGCCAGTGTAACAGTATAGCTTCCATCCCTCTCCTCGCCGCTCCTGGGCTCGAACCAGGAACACATCGACAACAGTCACCCTCGAAGCAGCGTTACCCATCACTCCACAAAAGCCGCATCCCTTGCAGAGCAAGGGGAATAACCACTCCAAGTCTCAGAGCGAGTGACGTTTGAAACGCTATTAGCGCGCACCCCGCTAACTAGCTAGCCATTTCACATTGGTTACACCAGCCTAATCTTGAGAGTTGATAGGCTTGAAGTCATAAACAGCGCAATGCTTGAAGCATTGCGAAGAGCTGCTGTGTCACGATTTTCTGTATGTGAAGGAGAGTCGGACCAAAATGCAGCGTGTCGATTGCGATCCATGTTTTAATAAACAAACGTAAAACACGAATCAATACAAACACTACAAAATAAAGAACGTAATGAAAACCTAAACAGCCTATCTGGTGAAAACACATAGACAGGAACAATCACCCACAAACACACAGTGAAAACCAGGCTACCTAAATATGGTTCCCAATCAGAGACAATGACGAACACCTGCCTCTGATTGAGAACCATATCAGGCCGAACATAGAACTAGACAAACTAGACATGTAACATAGAATGCCCACACAGATCACACCCTGACCAACCACAACATAGAAATATACAAAGTAAACTATGGTCAGGGTGTGACATGCTGGCAAAACGCACAAAAGTGTTGTTTGAATGAACGCCTGCTGCTGCCTACCACCGCTCAGTCAGACTGCTCTATCAAATATCAAATCATAGACTTAATTATAACATAATAACACACAGAAATACGAGCCTTTGGTCATTAATATGGTTGAATACGGAAACTATCATTTCGAAAACAAAACATTTATTATTTCAGTGAAATACGGAACTGTTCGGTATTTTTTCTAACGGGTGGCATCCATAAGTCTAAATATTCCTGTTACATTGCACAACCTTCAATGTTAAGTCATAATTATGTAAAATTCTGGCTAATTAGTTCGCAATGAGCCAGGCTGCCCAAACTGTTGCATATACAGTGCCTTGCGAAAGTATTCGGCCCCCTTGAACTTTGCGACCTTTTGCCACATTTCAGTCTTCAAACATAAAGATATATTTTTTTTGTGAAGAATCAACAACAAGTGGGACACAATCATGAAGTGGAACGACATTTATTGGATATTTCAAACTTTTTTAACAAATCAAAAACTGAAAAATTGGGCGTGCAAAATTATTCAGCCCCTTTACTTTCAGTGCAGCAAACTCTCTCCAGAAGTTCAGTGAGGATCTCTGAATGATCCAATGTTGACCTAAATGACTAATGATGATAAATACAATCCACCTGTGTGTAATCAAGTCTCCGTATAAATGCACCTGCACTGTGATAGTCTCAGAGGTCCGTCAAAAGCGCAGAGAGCATCATGAAGAACAAGGAACACACCAGGCAGGTCCGAGATACTGTTGTGAAGAAGTTTAAAGCCGGATTTGGATACAAAAAGATTTCCCAAGCTTTAAACATCCCAAGGAGCACTGTGCAAGCGATAATATTGAAATGGAAGGACTATCAGACCACTGCAAATCTACCAAGACCTGGCCGCCCCTCTAAACTTTCAGCTCATACAAGGAGAAGACTGATCAGAGATGCAGCCAAGAGGCCCATGATCACTCTGGATGAACTGCAGAGATCTACAGCTGAGGTGGGAGACTCTGTCCATAGGACAACAATCAGTAGTATATTGCACAAATCTGGCGTTTATGGAAGAGTGGCAAGAAGAAAGCCATTTCTTAAAGATATCCATAAAAAGTGTTGTTTAAAGTTTGCCACAAGCCACCTGGGAGACACACCAAACATGTGGAAGAAGGTGCTCTGGTCAGATGAAACCAAAATTGAACTTTTTGGCAACAATGCAAAACGTTATGTTTGGCGTAAAAGCAACACAGCTGAACACACCATCCCCACTGTCAAATATGGTGGTGGCAGCATCATGGTTTGGGCCTGCTTTTCTTCAGCAGGGACAGGGAAGATGGTTAAAATTGATGGGAAGATTGATGGAGCCAAATACAGGACCATTCTGGAAGAAAACCTGATGGAGTCTGCAAAAGACCTGAGACTGGGACGTAGATTTGTCTTCCTACAAGACAATGATCCAAAACATAAAGCAAAATCTACAATGGAATGGTTCAAAAATAAACATATCCAGGTGTTAGAATGGCCAAGTCAAAGTCCAGACCTGAATCCAATCGAGAATCTGTGGAAAGAACTGTAAACTGCTGTTCACAAATGCTCTCCATCCAACCTCACTGAGCTCGAGCTGTTTTGCAAGGAGGAATGGGAAAAAATTTCAGTCTCTCGATGTGCAAAACTGATACATACCCCAAGCGACTTACAGCTGTAATCGCAGCAAAAGGTGGCGCTACAAAGTATTAACTTAAGGGGGCTGAATAATTTTGCACGCCCAATTTTTCAGTTTTTGATTTGTTAAAAAAGTTTGAAATATCCAATAAATGTCGTTCCACTTCATGATTGTGTCCCACTTGTTGTTGATTCTTCACAAAAAAATATACAGTTTTATATCTTTATGTTTGAAGCCTGAAATGTGGCAAAAGGTCGCAAAGTTCAAGGGGGCCGAATACTTTCGCAAGGCACTGTACCCTGACTCTGCGTGCAATGAACGCAAGAGAAGTGACACAATTTCACCTGGCTAATATTGCCTGCTAACCTGGATTTCTTTTAGCTAAATATGCAGGTTTAAAAATATATACTTCTGTGTATTGATTTTAAGAAAGGCATAGGTGTTTATGATTGGGTACAGTCCTGCAACGATTGTGCTTTTTACGCAAATGCGCTTTTGTTAAATCATCCCCCTGCGTTGCATTGATTATATGCAACGCAGGACACGCTAGATAAACTAGTAATGTCATCAACCATGTGTAGTTAACTAGTGATTATGATTGATTGTTTTTTATAAGATAAGTTTAATGTTAGCTAGCAACTTACCTTGGCTTCTTACTGCATTCGCGTAACAGGCAGGCTCCTCGTGGAGTGCAATGAGAGGCAGGTGGTTAGAGCGTTGGACTCGTTAACTGTAAGGTTGCAAGATTGAATCCCGGAGGTAAAAATCTGTAGTTCTGCCCCTGAACAGGCAGGTAACCCACTTCTCCTAGGCCGCCATTGAAAATAAGAATGTGTTCTTAACTGACTTGCCTAGTTAAATAAAGGTGTATAATTTTTCTTTAAACAAATCTGCCAAATCGGTGTCCAAAAATACCGATTTCCGATTGTTATGAAAACTTGAAATCAGCCCTAATTAATCGGCCATTCCGATTAATCGGTCGACCTCTAATGTGGAAACCCCTTCAAATTAGTGGATTTGGCTATTTCAGCCAAACCAGCTGCTGACAGGTGTATAAAACAGAGCACACGGCAATGCAATCTCGATAGAAAAACATCGGCAGTAGAATGGGCCATACTGAAGGAAATCTTAACGCGACAGCATACAATGACATTCTAGACAATTCTGTTATTCGTAATTAGTGGCAACAGTTTGGGGAAGGCCCTTTCCCGTTTCAGCATGGCAATCTCCCCTTGCACAACGTGAGGTCCATACAGAAATGGTTTGTCGAGATCGGTGTGGACGAACTTGACTGGCCTGCACAGAGCCAATACCTCAACTCCATCGAACACCTTTGGGATGAATTGGAACTCTGACAGCGAGCCAGGACTAATTGTCCAACATCAGTGCACAACCACACTAATGTTCTTGTGGCTGAATGGAAGCAAGTCCCCGCAGCAATGTTCCAACATGTAGTGGAAAGCCTTCGTAGGAGAGTGGAGGCTGTAATAGCAGCAATGGGGGGACCAACTCCATACTAATGCCCATGATTTTGGAATGAGATGCTCGACAAGCAGGTGTCTAAATACTTTTGGTCATATAGTGTATATAAACAACGGCTTCGAAACAGATCAAATGAACATGGGTAAATATCCATCCATAAAAACCCTTACAGAAAAACATATGAATTTCAAATGCTCTCATGTGATCTTATTTGAAGTTAATGTGATACATCTAAAACATCTAAAAGCAACATGAGAAAGCTACACATGACAGGCGCAAGCGCATACCGATGGGAAACATAGGGAGATAGTATCTCTGTTTTGTACTGTCAAAACTGATAATATGTACCAGCCAGACAACATAGTTTAAATTAAGTCTTTAAAAATCGATAGATCATTATATCCACAAGTAACCAGGAGAGAGTGAGCGGTCGGTTATACACAACAGCAAACCAATCTGTGAGTAAAGCAATGCTGAGACTAGAACCCAACACTCCATGGCTTCCCTAAGAGGAAAAGACAAAGAAAACTTCCAGATGTAAATGAGAGCAACAAACAGCCAAATGACATCCAGGAATACATAGCTAAAATTCTCTCAATGCTCACCACAACAAACAAAATGTTACAATCTCCCGCAACCGGGAGACCCTTGGGGCGGCGCACAATTGGCCAGGTTAGGGGAGGGTTTGGCCAGCAGGGATGTTTTTGTCTCATCGCTCACTAGTGACTCCTGTAGCGGGCTGGTCGCAGTGCACGCTGATACGGTCGCCAGGTGTACGGTGTTTCCTCCGACACATTATTGCTGTTGACTTCCGTGTTAAGAGGGCATTGTTTCAAGAAGCAGTGTGGCTTGGCAGTGTGGCTTGGCTGGGTTGTATTTTGGAGGACGCACGGCTCACGACCTTCTCCTCTCCCGAATCCGTACGGGAGTTGCAGTGATGGGACAAGACTGTAACTATCAATAGGATACCACAAAATTGGGGAGACAAGGGGGTATAATATACAATAATTTTGCACGCCCAATTTTTCAGTTTTTGATTTGTTAAAAAAGTTAGAAATATCCAATAAATGTCGTTCCACTTCATGATTGTGTCTCACTTGTTGTTGATTCTTCACAAAAAAATACAGTTTTATATCTTTATGTTTGAAGCCTGAAATGTGGCAAAAGGTCGCAAAGTTCAAGGGGGCCGAATACTTTCGCAAGGCACTGTATATATATTTTTTTATAAATACAAATATAAAAAAAACAGTAGATTTGCCCAAAAGGAAAGTAGAGTCTATCATGTCAGATAGCCATATACAGGGCAGGTGCGTGGGTGAACAAGACAACAGAATTGTCCTTCTGGAAACAGGTGCAAACTTAACAAGATGAACTGGATCAGCTAGAAAATAGGGAGAGACAAGATAATATGAGAATGTTGTCCTGACCGGAGGACGAGGAAAAAGGGGACCTTTCCAGCCACGTGATCAAGCTGATATCGGAGGAGCTTGGAATAGATGTGTCGCCAGAGGATCTGGAGCGATGCCCTTGCATGGTAATCTTTAAACTGTGGAACTCTCAGAGCAAAGTCAACATTCTGAAGGTGATCAAGGGCCAGTGCCAGGACCAGTCATTCGATTTGTTCAGGACCTGTCTGCCAGACTGAGGAAAAAACACCAGCAATTAATTCCGATCAGACAGTCACTGGAGGTATAAGGAATCAAGTCTCAACTCCGATTCCCGGCAGTATTGTGGGTATGGAAGGGAACACAGAGAATGGAGTTCACAAGCGCTGATGAATCCCTAAGCAAGCTGCAGCAGACATTTCCAGTTGAAACAGAGCCCAGTGCCCTGAGGAGAGGCAGATGTGGAAAAAACTGATAAGCACACTAGGCTACATATAGTGATGCTCAAGTTCGGCTTATCATAAATTTAGACAATACTCATTCCCCCACAATACAATGTAGACTCTATTGTCCCTAAGTAACTGTTCTTCTCTATGAAGTAAAGATTGAATTAGCCGATGCCAATGAGATACATGGACACTGAAAAAACAATATAAAAGAGGAATTATATACTGAACAAAAATATGCACTGCAGAGCTCCCCCTGTCCTCTGCCGTGCCTTGATTGTTTTACTGTTCATGATTACTGGAAATGTGCATGTACACCCTGGCCCATCTACAGTTGCTAGCCCCAATTCTAACGTGTACTCTGATATCTGTTTCACTGATTTCTGCTCTCGTAAAAGCCTGGGTTTTCTGCACATTAACACTAGAAAACGTATTACCTAAAATGGATCAAACAGCTCCAATACAGATGTGTTGGTCATTACTAAGACGTGGTTAAGAAAGAGTGTTCTGAAAACTGATGTTAACCTTTATTGTTATAACCCTTTTCAGCAAGACAGATCTTCCAAAGGTGAGGGAGTGGCAATCTTTACCAAAACAATTTGATTTGCTGGTTTTAAGCATTAAACTTTCAAATAGCTCTTCGTTGACTGTTGCTGGGTCTTATTGTCCTCCATCAACACCGGCCTGTATCCTACCTGCCCTAAACTCTCTCATGGCCCCTTACACTAAGTCTGAATTTGCCATGCTAGGTGACCTAAACTGGGACATGCTTAAACCACCTGACCAAGTCCTAAAGCAATGGGACTCCCTAAATCTTTCTCAAATTATTACCAATTCCACAAGGTATGACTCCCAAACACACAGAAAAGGCTACTCTCCTCGATATTATCCTCACAAATAATCAGTTGTGGCTGATTTGCGTGATGTATTGTTATCTCTACCTTCTTGCCCTTTGTGCTGTTGTCTGTGCCCAACAATGTTTGTGCCCTGTTTTGTGCTGCTGCCATGTTGTGCTGCTGTCATGTTGTGTTGCTACCAAGTTGTTGTCATGTTGTGTTGCTACCATGCTGTGTTGTCATGTGTTGCTACCATGCTATGTTGTTGTCTCTCTTTATGTAGAGTTGAGTTGTCTATCTTGTCGTGATGTGTGTTTTGTCCTATATTTATTTATTTTGATTTTTAATCCCAGCTTTTTGCCTTTTGGTAGGCCGTCATTGACTTGCCTAGTTAAAGAAAGGTTACATGAAAAAAATGGTTGGTCCCATGTTTAATGAGCTGAAATAAAAGATCCCAGAAATGTTCCATACACACAAAAAGCTTATTTCTATATTCTTTGGGGCGCAAATTTGTTTACATCATCTTTCCTTTGCCAAGATAATCCATCCACCTGACAGGTGTGGCATATCAAGAAGATGATTGAACAGCATGACCATTACACAGGTGCACCTTGTGCTGGTGATCATTAAAGGCCACTCTAAAATGTGAAGTTTTGTCACACAACACCATGCCACAGATAACTCAAGTTTTCAGGGAGTGTGCAATTTGCATCCTGACTGCAGGAATGCCCACCAGAGATGTTGCCAGGCAATGGAATGTTGTTTTATAGAATCTGGCAGTACATCCATCCGGCCTCACAACCGGTAACCACGCTAGCCCAGGACCTCCATATCCAGCTTCTTCACCTTCCAGATTGTCTGAGAACAGCCAACTGGACAGCTGATGAAACTGAGGAGTACTTATGTCTGTAATAAAGCCCTTTTGTGGGGAAAAACTGATTCTGATTGGCTGGGCCTGGTTCTCCAGTCGGTGGGCCTGGCTTCCAAATGGGTGGGCCTACGCCCTCCCAGGTCCACATATCGCTGCGCCCCTGCCCAGTTGTGAAATCCATATATTAGGGCTTAATGAATTGATTTAAATTGACTGATTTCCTCATGTGAATTGTAACTCAGTCAAATCCTTGAAATTGTTGCATGTTGTGTTTAAATTTTCGTTCAGTATAAAACACAGGACAAACTTAATTTTGACTGTACTAGGCCTTTAATTGACCAATAAGAACGAGTTCCAAACCTCTGTCAATAAGAGCACATTTTCTGTTTTGCCCTCCCCACTCAGACAACTTCCAGACATTCCGAGCAAAATTCTTTGCATGAGAAATTGCTTTTTGGTAAGAAGCTAAATTCAACAAGAAAAGACAAGCAAACTTAACATGTGTAAATACTTGTATGGACATATCATGATTCAACAACTGAGACATAAACTGAACAAGTTCCACAGACATGTGACCAACAGAAATTGAATATTGGAACAATGGAACAAGGGGGGGGGGGTCAAACTCAATAGTAACATTCAGTATCTGGTGTATCCATCAGCTGCATTAAGTACTGCAGTGCATATCCTCATGGACTGCACCAGATTTGGCCGTTTTTGCTGTGAGATGTTAAACCACTCTTCCTCCAAGGCACCTGCAAGTTCCCAGACACCCTCCGATCCAACAGGTCTTAGACGTGCTCAATGGGATTGAGATCCGGGCTCTTCGCTGGCCATGGCAAAACACTGACATTCCTGTCTTGCAGGAAATCACACACAGAACGAGCAGTTTGGCTGGTGGCATTGTCATGCTGGAGGGTCATGTCAGGATGAGCCTGCAGGAAGGGTACCACATAAAGGAGGAGGATGTCTTCCCTGTAATGCACAGCATTGAGATTGCCTGCAATGACAAGACCATGACGGATGCTCCACCTTCAAATCGATCCCGCTCCAGAGTACAGGCCTCGGTGTAACACTCATTCCTTCGACGATGAACGCGAATCCGACCATCAAGAGCACTTTTTGCCAGTCCCGTCAGGTCCAGACTTCACCGACAACAACGTTACGAATGGGTTTCTGCTCATAGGAGACATTGTTGTCGGTGATGTCTGGTGAGGACCTGCCTTACAACAGGCCTACAAGCCCTCAGTCCAGCCTCTCTCTTGATTCAATACTATAACTCTTGACACTTCAAAACCTGACTCTTACCTCACACACAAGACGCTAACGTCAACATCTACAAGGCAGTTGGCATGTTCGGTTGGCACATTTACTGTACATGTATTGCGTCAGAGCAGCAACCCGGTTTAAAATCCAACAGGAAAAAATCTGAGTACATCGCTTGCATATCCCATTGTATGTCTGTCTTAGCTTTTCCCCTCATGTCTATGCTCACTGTGTCCTCCTGACCCCTGACCTATGCTCTGCTTTGGGGACTCTTTGCCGAGCGAGTGAGGATGGCTGCAGATACAGAAGTGCACTCACTTTCACAGCCCAGATAAAAAGCCCTTCCTTTCTCTATCCTGGCAGCAGATGCCTTTCTAAACACACACACACACACAAGCATGTCAACGAGTATCTTTAAGAACAAGACATGCGCACATAGACACACAGACACACTCGCATGTGCACAGACATTGTTATAGAATGAGTAGAATATTCACAGCTTTGACACCAACCCCAAGCCAAACCATCTCAGCACTCTCTATTTGCAGATCTGAGATTATGCTGTGGTTATTATGAATAAACATATTTTCAGACTTGTAAAGTTACCGGCAGATGATCTCCAGCTTGTGGACCAGGCTATTGTGAAATGATGTTACTGTACTGTTTCGAGTACTCAACATAAACCAGAGGGGTGTCCTACGAAGCAGGTTTGAGGAGATAGCGAGGTAACTTTGGTCAGTTGAGTTGAACTCGGGATAACCGGTCATACGAAAGTGTCTCACCCTTTAGCCAGGTACATTTCTATGGCAACGAATCCTTCAGAACTAACCTGCTCCGTGGCAAGCTAACTCACGGCTAACTCCACTTACCCTGAATGAAATTACTGAGCCGCAAGTTGAGGACCAGATTCCCTCCCTCTTGCAAAGATTGATTAAATAATGTGTTAATCAAAATTGTTTTTTTTGTGTACATTTTTTAAATGTTAACCCAGCTAGCAATGAGGAATCGGCCCAGAAGCGCTCCTCTTCCGGGGGGCCAGAACTGATTGAATCAGCCCGGAATCGGGTGTCGGATTCGGCCCGGAATCAAAATGAATGACTGCCCAGAATCGGCCCAAGTACATCGGGCCGTTTCCTTCTACCTGGAATTCAGCTTTGCCAGCATCTTACCAGAATCCCCCCAGAAAGCGGCCCGATGCAAATTTAAATAAATGTATACAAAATTACCTGATTTAGTCATTTTAAATATTACTATTTTATACATACAAATTGTACCCATCCACAAAAATAAACGTTTTGTGTCAGAGGAAACGCCTGCACTTGCATGCACTTGGCCCGCCACAGGAGTTGCTACAGTGCAATGGGACATCCCGGGCCGGCCAAACCCTCCCCTAAATCGGACGACGCTGGGCCAATTGTGCATCACCTCATGGGTCTCTCGGTCACGGCTGGCACGGGTCTTGAACCAGCATCTGTAGCAGCACAGTTTGCACTGCGACGCAGTGTCTTACCCGGAACCCAGACCGGCAGCGCGCGTGTGCCATTGTGCGACATCGTGCATAAATGTATTTTGTCCCACTACACCAAAAGTGATCATGACACGCAGGTTAAATTATCAAAACAAACTCTGAACCAATTACATTGATTTCGGGACAAGTCGCTAGGCATTAAACATGCATGGCAATTTAGCTAGTTAGCTTGCACTTACTAGCTAATTTGTCCTATTTATCTAGCTTGCTCTTGCTAGATAATTTGTCCTGGAATATAAGCGTTGAGTTGTTATTTTACCTGAAATGCACTAGGTCTTCTACTCCGACAATTAATCCACACATAAAACGGCCAACCGAATCGTTTCTAGTCATCTCTCCTCCTTCCAGGCTTTTTCATCTTTGAACTTATATGGTGATTGGCATCTACACTTTCATACTATTACCACGACAACCGGCAAAACATTTCATCTTTCAATCACCCACGTGGGTATAACCGTTGAGGAGATGGCATGTGGGTACCTGCTTCTATAAACCGATGGGAGAGGCAGGACTTGCAGCGCGATCTGCGTCAGAAATAGGAATGACTTCTATTTTAGCCCTTCGCATCACAGACGCTCGTTGGCGCAAGCGAGCAGTGTGGGTGCTCGCGCATGCGACGTGTCCAGTCTGGTCAGCATGTTAGACCGCTGTGCCACTCAGGAGGCTCCAGCCACAAAGTTTTTAATGCTTATCAATTGCATTGCACAAAGTATGAAAATACTAAAAATACTACGCAGAATTTAATTTAAATGTTAATTGTATTTTTTGATCACAGAAACAATGAGAAAATATGGAAAAATAAATAATGAAATGTTAATTATATAAAGGAGCCCATGTAATCATCTGCCAGAGAGTAGCCCCAATCAGCCTGAGCCCATAGTAATACATTTGGGCCAGATAACTTTCACCAGAATCGTCCCAATCCACAAGAAATACATTTGGCCCAGATAACTCACACCGGAATCGGCCTGAGCTCAATCCCCCGCATCCCAGCCATAGGTAATACTGCCAAAGGTGGCCTAGACTCGAGCCACATGACGTCAGCCGAGTGCCCCAACTCTCCGCCGGAATCGGCCGAGATCCACTGTGCTAGCTGGGAATATTTCACATTACACATTTAGTAATGACATAATGCATTTTAAACTTCACTCAATATAACACTTTTGTATGACTTAATAATCAAAATAATATTGATAGGAGTGGGAAAAAAGTCCTTGTGCATTGATAAGCACACCAAAGACGGTTTAACGATAAGCAGTTCAAGTTCAAGTTCAACTTTATGAATATAATTATCCTATTTACACTTTGTAGTCAATTTTGGCACTAGAATATCTGTTACTGACTCATATCGATGACACATAGGCCATTTTCAAAGGGATTTGTTGCTTTTTAAAGTAGTCGCTCTTTAAAGCTAGCTTTAAGCTTTAATTGAAACAACAACAAAGCCGTCACCCAGCCTGTGTTTTGGTAAAAAGCTGAGGGATGGGCCTTAAGAAATGTAACCACTCTCAAATTCATAGACATACACTACCGTTCAAAAGTTTGGGGTCACTTAGAAATGTCCTTGGATGAAAGGACATGGATGCAAGGACTGACCATCCATGATTATAGTTTAACCATGCTGTCTATACAGTGTTTGTTTACATTGATAGTGTTTACAGACAGTGGAGTAAAACAAGTTTTTATTTTGGGTTCTGATGGGGTTTAACTAAGCTCATGAGGCATTTATAAGACATTATTCTTCAAGAGTCAATGGGTATATATCAATAATTTATAAATCCAAAAGTGGATGATGTAGAACTAAGAATTCCAGAGGCCATCTCATCAGAATTGTATATAAACTTGATCTTGTATAAAATGTAATCATCGTTGTGGCATCATACAGTAGATTCAAGATCACAAATGCATCAATTGTCTCATTAATATAGTATAAGTGACTATTCTGTATACAGTAGGTTTCTGTTATTCTTTCTTTGTCCCTCGTATACCTCTTCCTCCACCTCCTTATCTAGACCCACTCTGGCCTTAGAAAGAGGGAGCGCAGCACTATGTGGCCAGGATCCCTATGGAGTCTCCAACTTGTTGAGTGTGGATTTATCAGCCCAGACCAAATATGAACAGAGCAGTACTGAGAGGTCCTTGATGGAAACCTGCTCCAGATTGCTCAGGACCTCAGAATGGGGCGAAGGTTCACCTTCCAACAGGACAACGACCCTAAGCACATAGCCAAGACAATGCAGGAGTGGCTTCGGGACAAGTCTCTGAATGTCCTTGAGTGGCCCAGCCAGAGCCCGGACTTGAACCCGATCTAACATCTCTGGAGAGACCTTAAAATAGCTGTGCAGCAACGCTCCCCATCCCACCTGGCAGAGCTTGAGAGGATCTGCAAGGAAGAATGGGAGAAACTCCCCAAATACAGGTGTGCCAAGCTTGTAGCGTCACACCCAAGACGACTCGACACTGCCAAAGGTGCTTCAACAAAGTACTGAGTAAAGGGTCTGAATACTTACGTAAATGTGATATTTCCAACAACAAAAAAATTATAAATTAGCAAACATTTCTAAAAATCTGTTTTTGCTTTGTCATTATGGGGTATTGTGTGTAGATTGATTGGGGGGGGGCGAAAAAGTCAAGGGGTCTGAATTCTTTCCGATTGCACAACCTACTAAAATAAAGGAAACACCAACATAAAGCATCTTAATAGGGCCTTGGGCCACCACAAGCCAGAACAGATTCAATGCACCGTGAGAGTGCCTCAAACTCTATTGGAGGGATTCCATCATTTGGTGTTTTGTTGATGGCGTTGGAAAACGCAGTCCATAAGAGTCTCAGACTCCAGACTTGAACCCCATTGAAAACATGCGGTTTGAATTGAAGAGGGCAGTCCATAAGAGTCTCAGACTCCAGACTTGAACCCCAATGAAAACATGTGGTTTGAATTGAAGAGGGCAGTCCATAAGAGTCTCAGACCTCAGACTTGAACCCCATTGAAAACATGTGGTTTGTGGTTTGAATTGAAGAGGGCAGTTCATAAGAGTCTCAGACCTCAGACTTGAACCCCATTGAAAACATGTGGTTTGTGGTTTGAATTGAAGAGGGCAGTTCATAAGAGTCTCAGACTCCAGACTTGAACCCCATTGAAAACATGTGGTTTGTGGTTTGAATTGAAGAGGGCAGTCCACAAGAGCAGATGAAGGATATCAAGGATCTGGGAAGATTCTGTATGGAAGAATGGTCTAAGATCCCTCTCAACATGTTCTCCAATCTCACAAACGAGTGCTGAAAACAGGGGTGCTAATAATTTTTATGTTTTTCTTTTTTTTTTAACGTTTTTTTTTTTTATGACTTGTTAAACAAACTCCCTTTCTCGGAGCAATTGTATTAGTATAAAATAACATAATTTCCTATATTTTTTAATACAATATATTTCAGTATTTTTTTTATCATTTATATTATACAGTATTTTCTGCTCATTTAAAAAAAAAATCAAGGATGACACTTATGGACCTGACTGTAGGTGTGCCAGACATACTGTAAGCCAACTATGTGCCCTATGATACACAGTACGTCAAACAAAATAAATCATCACATAGAAAATGTGTGCATGTCCTGAAGCTCACATGCAGGCATCTGATTTAAACAAACGTGGATTCATCCACGTGCCTAACCACTGGATCAGAAATTACATTTGATTGTCACTGCTATTATTCACCTTACTTTAATATCGCTATCACTTGCATAAAATGCTTTGTGGCATTTCAAATAGGCAGTTCGATGCCTTCATCTAGTGTAATACTTACACAATTATGACAAGTAGCAGTAAATAATATAGTAATCAACAAGATAATGATAAAAAGCAAGACCAGAAAGTACCGTCAACATTGCCATCAATTACACATATTGTATGGCAGATACCATAGGCCAAGGTTCTGCAGAAGGAACATGAGACAGGGCCTGTTGGTCTTCACACGAAAGAGAGAAAGATGAGGAAGAGAGAGAAATTAGGGTTTGGGAGTTCGAGTAGTGGGCACATCTCTCTATCCTAAGTCACCTGTGAATTGTAACAATCTATTACCTATCAATAGGGCCAGAAAATGTCCTTGACTGTGAGCTGACTGATCAGGGGGGGACACGGTCTGGTCAAACTCCAGTCCCTACCTATCACTGTGTTTTTACTAAGAACAGCAGTAGCCCAGTCTCACCATCTCTACCAGTGGCAGATAGAGGAAGATCCCTGTGGTAACCCTAAAGATCCACTGCTGGATCTCTGGTTCTGAGGAGACGAAGAGGCCGACGAAGGCCGTCAGAGCACTGAGTAAGTTCATAATCACTGCATTCCTCACAGAGAGACCTGAGCTGAGCAACAAAGCAAAGTCACCTGGGATAGAGAAAGAAGAAGAAGAAGATGCTATTTAAGGTAATTTGGGACCAGCGTTTTCAGTTCTTCGCAACTGGGACACAAATTACTCAAGTCGTGTCTGGTTTGGTTTGACAAAGGGACCCAGAGAAGAACAACAACGCTGCCACCCCATACCAACTACATTTGACCTTTGAGCCGTTGCTCTGTGACTTGTGACCTCTCACCAATTTCATGAGGGATTTCGTGGCAGAGGATGGCTACGGTGGTCGCCATGCCCGTCTCGGCGGATGAGGAGAAGGCCGCCCCCACCACTAGGCCATCAGCAAAGTTATGGAGGCTGTCTCCCACGATAACCATCACAGCCAGGAAAGGAATACCCTGTCCTGGGAACACAAAAAAAGCCTGTTTGTGTGGTGGCTCATCCTCTACGCTTCCTAGTCCAGTAATTACACACAGCACAATGGACAGAACTAAACAGAACAGGATCAAATTAAACAGGGAGAGAACTGTGGGACAATGAGTGAAGATGAATGAAAAAGGAGGATGAGGATATATCTAACTTACTTGTCTGATGTGTAAGGGTTCTTGGTTCAGGCTCCTCTAATGGGATTTCTGTGCATTCTAAGTCCTCCACAGTTCCCTGTGGGGGAGCGACAACTAATAGGGTAATTCCTTTCAATACACATCATTACAATTACACGTAATTACTCCCATCCATACCAAAATCAGCAAATCAGTGACCACAGTTCCACCTGCCTATATTAAAAACAGTCAAGAGGAAGTTCACCAAAATCGTTCAGTTTCTCTATCTCCTCCTACACTATCTGCATAAGGCCTGAATGATTCAGCAGCAGCATCAAGGTCTCCTGCACAATAGTCTGTTTCACATTTACTCCCACCCACACCACTCTTCACTTTCCCTGCAATGCAACACTCTGTAGATGTCTACATCAAAGCTCAAACTGTTCAAAAGTATTGCCAAAATAATTGTGAATCCTGTAGGCCTACCTCTTTTGAATTCCTGTGCTTTTATATTAGCCTCCCACCCCCACACAGTGAGGACAGCACATTGTCAGATCCAGACTGCTACTCCCACTCCAAACCTCCTCCAGTTTGTCTTGTCTGTGACAATGAGGGCTGGTAAATATGACACATTTTGTAACAACAATTGTGTTTAACCAGGTGAGTGTATATATATATTTTTTTTTATAAGCTCTAATGGTAATCATGTGAAGAGGAACACAGATATACCACTGCAGTCTGCCATCTTCAAAGCACAAACCTCAAAAGCTTTTTTTTTAAACACAGTTTTCCTTTCACAATTCCAAACAAATCCAAAAAAGACATTTGCGTGAGGATGCACCTTTAATTGAGTTATCTATTTCTGCTTTCATTTGAGGAAGTGAAATAGGGTTAATACCATATAATTCTGCCCTCCATTGATGCAGTCACTGAACATCATTTATTTTAAGAGCTGCCAATTGCACATTTGGAGTAGAGTATGGGTGCCAGATAGAGACAAACAGACTCAGCTGCATGGTGGAGATGGACTTGCCCCTTTGTGAGTGGCCATTGCAGTTGTGCTCCAGGGGAAGGTCATGGGAATGGCCCAGGCCCCCGTGACCCTGCCGGAGAAAAAGAGACTCAGTCTCCAGTCCCTCTGTGGCAATGAGCCATCAGCCACCTGCACAGTCAGCTCAGCTTGTGTCCCAAATGGTAACCTATTCCCTATATAGTGCACTACGTTTGACCGGGGCCCATTGGGATCTGCTCAAAAGTAGTGCACTAAGTACGGAATAGGGTGCCATTTGCGATGCAACTTTAGTCCGTGTTCAGCCAGAGCCAATGGGAACCCACAGATAAGCACCATCATGACAAACTGTAATGAATGACTTAGATGGATTTCCAAAGCAAACGTTCAGACATAGACATGCTGAAGAGTGAAACAGTTATTGTTATAAGGAGTTATTACCTCTTGTGTTTTTGTTGAGTTACCACAGGATGTGGAATTTGTCTTACCGTGGACTGATAAACATCAAGGCTTTTAGAGATACTTTTGTTACCCTTTCTAGCTTTACGCAAGTCAACAATTCTTAATCTTTGGTCTTCTGAGATCTCTTTTGTTCGAGGCATGGTTCACATCAGGCAATGCTTCTTGTGAATAGCAAACTCAAATTTTGTGAGTGTTTTTTATAGGGCAGGGCAGCTCTAACCATCTCGTCTCATTGATTGGATTATTATTAGCTTTTGGAAAAGTCATTAGCCTAGAGGTTTGCATACTTTTTCCCAACCTACACTGTGAATGTTTAAATGATGTATTCAATATAGACAAGACAAATACATGAATTTATGTGTTATTAGTTTAAGCACGCTGTGTTTGTCTATTGGTGTGACTAAAATGAAGATCAGATCAAATTTTATGACTAATTCATGCCGAAATCCAGATAATTCCAAAGGGTTCACATACTTTTTCTTGTCACTGTAAAACCTACCTGGAAACTTGCGAAATGAGTCAGGCAGATATGACTACAGTACAATTGACTTTCCCAAGTGGATTTACTGTTTACTCATTTTAATCCACTTAATTTTGGTACTGGTTTGGACAGACATTTACGATTATAAATCTATCTGTGGATACCGTAGATTGAAATGGCTTGCATTGAGCAATAGCCCTGATGCCCAAGTATACAGGAGTATTTTTTTCTGAACCTGTGTGACATAGGATGTGGAATCTGACACCACTTGAAGCAGGGATGTCCCTCCTACCATTTAATTCGTTCTTCTGACTGTCCATCAACTCCTGGCTGAAACCTACATCACAGCCACTGACAAAGCACATACCCGATCATTACATCATAGTGCAGCAGGAGAGAGTGGTATCATCACGGTAGCACATTCAGAGATCAATTTCTAGCCATTAATCTAAATAATTCATAGATTTTTAAAGAAAAATACTCTCTGTCATAGACAGACAATATTAATATGAGATGAAAGGCGAGTTCCTAACGAGTTCAGGAAGCTCTGTGGGATGTTCACAGAACATATGCACATTTTCTCTAACACTAAACATACAAATATGTATTTTACTGTTATAAGGAAGGTGAAACCTTATAATTAGCCGTTTTCTAATTTGATTATGCTATATTCGGAAGCATATGTGTCAGGGATCATCAACTGAATTCAGCAGCGGGCCAATTTTTTATGGAGCGGAACATCAGGGGGCCAGAACATCATTTAAAATAATTTGTAGATTGCAAATTGACTGCAACAAGCCCGAACAGATATATTTGACTAAAACCTAATAATAATTTTTAACCTTGTATACGATCACATACAGTGGGGAGAACAAGTATTTGTTACACTGCCGATTTTGCAGGTTTTCCTACTTACAAAGCATGTAGAGGTCTGTAATTTTTTATCATAGGTACACTTCAACTGTGAGAGACGGAATCTAAAAATCTAAAATGTATCTAAAATCCAGAAAATGTATCTAAAATTAAGTAATTAATTTGCATTTTATTGCATGACATAAGTATTTGATCACCTACCAACCAGTAAGTATTCCGGCTCTCACAGACCTGTTCGTTTTTCTTTAAGAAGCCCTTCTGTTCTCCACTCATTACCTGTATTAACTGCACCTGTTTGAACTCGTTAGCTGTATAAAAGACACCTGTCCACACACTCAATCAAACAGACTCCAACCTCTCCACAATGGCCAAGACCAGAGAGCTGTTTAAGGACATCAGGGATAAAATTGTAGACCTGCACAAGGCTGGCATGGGCTACAGGACAATAGGCAAGCAGCTGGGTGAGAAGGCAACAACTGTTTGTACAATTATTAGAAAATGGAATAAGTTCAAGATGACGGTCAATCACCCTCGGTCTGGGGCTCCATGCAAGATCTCACCTCGTGGGGCATCAATGATCATGAGGAAGGTGAGGGATCTGCCCACAACTACACGGCCGGACCTGGTCAATGACCTGAAGAGAGCTGGGACCACAGTCTCAAAGACAACCATTAGTAACACACTACGCCGTCATGGATTAAAATCCTGCAGCGCACGCAAGGTCCCCCTGCTCAAGCCAGCGCATGTCCAGGCCCGTCTGAAGTTTGCCAATGACCATCTGGATGATCCAGAGGAGGAATGGGAGAAGGTCATGTGGTCTGATGGCTTTTTGGTCTAAACTCCACTCGCCGTGTTTGGAGGAAGAAGAAGGATGAGTACAACCCCAAGAACACCATCCCAACCGTGAAGCATGGAGGTGGAAACATCAATCTTTGGTGATGCTTTTCTGCAAAGGGGACAGGACGACTGCACCGTATTGAGGGGAGGATGGATGGGGCCATGTATCGCGAGATGTTGGCCAACAACCTCCTTCCCTCAGTAAGAGCATTGAAGATGGGTTGTGGCTGGGTCTTCCAGCATGACAACGACCCGAAACACACAGCCAGGGCAACTAAGGAGTGGCTCCGTAAGAAGCATCTCAAGGTCCTGGAGTTGCTTAGCCAGTCTCCAGACCTGAACCCAATAGAAAATCTTTGGAGGGAGCTGAATGTCCGTATTGCCCAGCGACAGCCCCGAAACCTGAAGGATCTGGAGAAGGTCTGTATGGAGGAGTGGGCCAAAATCCCTGCTGCAGTGTGTGCAAACCTGTGTGCAAACCTGGTCAAGAACTACAGGATGTCTGTAATTGCAAACAAAGGTTTCTGTACCAAATATTAAGTTTTGCTTTTATGATGTATCAAATACTTATGTCATGCAATAAAATGCAAATTAATTACTTAAAAATCATACAATGCGATTTTCTGGATTTTTGTTTTAGATTCCGTCTCTCAGTTGAAGTGTACTTATGATAAAAATTACAGAGCTCTACATGCTTTGTAAGTAGGAAAATCAGCAGTGTATCAAATACTTGTTCTCCACACTGTATATCACTATTATGTGTAGGAATACTTTGGATCAGATTTCCCAAATTCAAATCCCTTGGAGATGATTTGTCTTTTATGTCCAAGAATAAATCAATAGAACTTTTATTTGCCAATAAAATCACCCACCAGTTGAGGAACCCTGATATAAGTAATTTCAAGCCTTATTATTGTTGAATAGGAAATATTTCATATATTCATATTTGTATCATACTTGAACTGTGTACTTGAGTTTGTGTCCTCAAAAGTGACTACACCTCAGCAATTTATAACAATTTTAACTAGAAAGGTCAGATAAAAGATTTAGTTGATTGATGCACCCATCAAGGTTTGACAGTTTAAGCTAGAGATATCTGGGGTTTTTTTCCGTTGAATGCGTCTCAATCCACTGCATCCATCAATGTCCGCAGATCTAAAGCAAAATCAGATAGCTAAATGATCCTGTCACGACTTCCGCCGAGGTCGGTCCCTCTCCTTGTTCGAGCGGCGGTCGACGTCACCGGACTTCTAGACATCGCTGATCCATCTTTCATTTTCCATTGGTTTTGTCTTTATTTTCTACACACCTGGTTTTCATTATCCAATTACATGTTCAGTTTGGTTCATGATGGCTGGTTTTTCGACGGGTGCTGTGTTCACCCGTGCGTAATATTTACAGTTGGTTATTGGTCAAGAGTATTTGTTTTACATTGTACGTTGCTCACTCATTTTGCTCTCCTGCGTCTGACTACATGCACCAGCTACACTCATCTTCTGACAGATCCATCTTCATCTTCAAATTTTTAAACAATTCCATGTGTCAGTTTAGAACCCCCCCCTTTTGGGGATTACGTACATTACATTTAGTGACATTTATTAAAGGACTGAAAAATAGTTTGTTCTAAATATCCAAGGCATGTTCTTTGTCACATTATTTGTTCTGTTGTGAGGTGATGTCAATTAAGAGGTACTCTAATGTGCTGTCCCCCTGTGAAATGCAATTAAATTCACATTTTTCTCTTTCCGTCCCTTCGTCATCTGATAATAGGCCTTTTTTACCCATTTAGGGGCTTTGTGTTAGTGTGAATACAGCCCTGGCCAGACACACGCAAAAAACATACAAAAGTCCACAGGGGCAAGAGTGGGCGAAGCACTAACCCTTGCAAATATCTTCAATGAAATTCAATGGTGAACAAAACGTAAATGTTTCAGGATCATAAGAGTCTGTTTTCAATTAATTAGTTGCTTTCCTAAGTTCTAAATACCCTGTTCAGCTGAGAACTTCATTCTGTGCTTCACACACACACACACACACACACACACACACACACACACACACACAGTGTGACTGACCTCTAAAGTCAATCAGCATGAGTGCTGCACAGGGGTCAAGCCCTTAAAGGGTGACTGCACTTCCTTATTTGGCCTAGTTTTTCATCAATTCTCATTAAGAAATGCTGAAGGATTGATGGCAAACAAGAGTTGTCTTGGGGATGTGGTTTGATGTCTGTGTCTTTGCCATTCAATAATAACAAACAAGTGCAGTATTGAGTACAGCGAGATAAGCTAAGCTAGCTTTGCTAAGAAGAGAAAAACGTTTTGAAGCTGAGGACTTCTCCCCTCCTGACTGACTCGCCTTGTTTTGATCTTGTGCTTGGCACCAGAGCTGTGTTCGAAATACCCATACTAACATACTGTATACTACATACTTAATATACACTACATACTATAGTGTACTAGCGCATCTATTGGAAGTTGATGCTGTTGCTATGCAGCTTATTGCTAGCATAGCTAACAAATTACTAGCTAGACATCGTACGACTTCATTAACAATGTCCATTGAGAACGCACAACGACTATACCACTTAGCTAAGCGTAACCAAGTCAATAAACGTTGGGTAGTTAGTTAGATAGCATATGGTTAACTTCTTAAGGCTGGGGGGCAGTATTGAGTAGCTTGGATGAATAAGGTGCCCAGAGTAAACTGCCTGCTACTCAGGCCCAGAAGCTAAGATATGCATATTATTAGTACAGGATAGAAAACGCTCTGAAGTTTCTAAAACTGTTTGAATGATGTCTGTGAGTATAACAGAACTCATATGGCAGGCAAAAACCTGAGAAAAATTCCAACCAGGAAGTGGGAAATCTGAGGTTTGTAGGTTTTCAAGTCTTTGGCTATCCATAATAAAGTGTACAATTTGGTCCGATTGCACTTCCTAAGGCTTCCACTAGATGTCAACAGTCTTTAGAACCTTGTTTCAGGCTTCTACTGTGAAGGGGGAACAAATAAGAGCTGTTTGAGTCAGGTGTCTGGCAGAATGCCTTGAGCTCAGTCTTGCGCGCGGCCGTGAGCACGAGCTCTGTTCCTTTTCCTTGGAATATTATTGAAGATTTATGATAAAACATCCTAAAGATTGATTCTATACATCGTTTGACATGTTTCTACAAACTGTAATGGAACTGTCATCTGAACTAAGTGCCTGCGCCTTGTGAATTTTTATTTGTGAACTAAACGCGCAAACAAAAAGGAGGTATTTGGACATAAATTATGGACTTTATCGAACAAAACAACATTTATTGTGGAACTGGGATTCCTGGGAGTGCATTCGGATGAAGATCATCAAAGGTAAGTGAATATTTATAATGTTATTTCTGACTTCTGTTGACTGCACAATATGGCGGATATCTTTTGGCTTGTTTGGTCTCTGAGCGCAGTACTCAGATTATTGCATGATATGCTTTTTCCGTAAAGTTTTTTTGAAATCTGACACAGCAGTTGCATTAAGGAGAAGTTTATGCAACGTTCCATCTACAATAGTTGTATCTTTTATCAATGTTTATTAGTAGTATTTCTGTAAATTGACGTGGCTCTCTGCAAAATCACTGCATGTTTTGGAACTACTGAACATAACACGCCGATGTAAAATGAGATTTTTGGATATAAATGTGCACTTTATTGAACAAAACATACATGTATTGTATAACATGAAGTCCTATGAGTGTCATCTTTTAAAAAAATGTATTTTACCTTTATTTAACTAGGCAAGTCAGTTAAGAACAAATTCTTATTTTCAATGATGGCCTAGGAACAGTGGGTTAACTGCCTGTTCAGGGGCAGAATGACAGATTTGTACCTTGTCAGCTCGGGGGTTTGAACTTGCAACCTTCCGATAGCTGTTTTTCTGTGACTTGGTGGTGACCTAACATAATCGTTTGTGGTGCTTTCGCTGTAAAGCCTTTTTGAAATCAGACACTGTGGCTGGATTAACGAGAATTGTATCTTTAAAATGGTGTAAAATATTTGTATGCTTGAGGAATTTTAATTATGAGATTTTTGTTGTTTTGAATTTGGCACCCTGCATTTTCACTGGCTGTTGGCGGGGTGGGATGCTACCGTCCCGAATATCCCAGAGAGGTTAGAGCCGGGACTATTTTTTCAACATTTTGTTAAAAATCGCTAAAAATTTCAAAGTCCTGCTACTCATGCCAGGAATATAGTATATGCATATGATTAGTATGTGTGGATAGAAAACACTCTGAAGTTTCTGAAACTGGTTAAACCATGTCTGTGACTATAACAGGACGTGTTTAACATGTGAAACCCCAAGGAAAACTGTTCACCCCCCCCAAAAAAAAATATAAATCCTCCAGTTGGCTGTATTGTCTATGGCCTGCGAAAATATATACCTCCCAGTTTACAAGTCCTACAGCTTCCACACAATGTCCTTTAAGTTATTCCTTGGTCAAACGAAGAAGAGACACTTGATTTCATTCGGTACACGACAGGATGTTTTGGAAGAGAGAATTATCGCACATCATTTCAAGACGTGGAGCTATTGTATACACATCGCCCCGCGATCAATTTGATTGATTATTAACGTTTACTAATACCTAAAGTTGGATTACAAAAGTAGTTTGAAGTGTTTTGTCAAAGTTTATAGGCAACTTTGTTAATTTTAAAAAAGTGACGTTGCGTTATGTAAAGCAGTTTCTTCTTGGATCAGACGGGCTTCATAAATGGACATTTTGGTTACACATGGACGGATTTAATCGGGAAAAAGACCCAATTGTGATGTTTATGGGACATATAGGAGTGCCAACAAAGAAGCTCGTCAAAGGTAATGAATGTTTTATATTTTATTTCTGCGTTTTGTGTAGCGCCGGCTATGCTAATTATTTTGTTTACGTCCCCTTCAGGTATTTCGGGGTGTTGCATGCTATCAGATAATAGCTTCTCATGCTTTCGCCGAAAAGCATTTAAAAAATTTGACTTGTTGGCTAGATTCACAACGAGTGTAGCTTTAATTCAGTACCTTGCATGTGTGTTTTAATGAAAGTTTGAGTTTTAGAGAGTACTATTAGCATTTGGCGTTGCGCATTACCATTTCCTGTTGGCTAGGTGGGACGCAGACGTCTCACTTATCCCTAACAGGTTCGGGATTTCAGCCGTAAGAAATTAATATACTGGCAAGTTCGATGTATTAGTAGCCAACTAATGGTACATACAAGCAAATGCTGTAATGATATGCTACATGGTTCATAAGGCTAGCATAGTTAACAAATCCATCAGCCGTGTGACGTAAATTATTTGAAAAGTCATTAATATATTACATTGCTCAACATTTTCTTACATTTGTCATAATTTGTTAAAGCAATTCATTTTTATCTGCTCTTGTCAGACATTTTTTCTTAAAATCTGAAAATGTTGTGAAGCCACGCCCATTTTATGAAGAATTGCATTATGGGCCCTAAAAGCACAGAAATCGTGTCCACTGCTTGTAAATTTTGGAATTTGGCAAATGTAGTCCGGGAACTTTTGGCATACTAACTATATCCATACTATCACCAATAACTACACCAATAATACTACATACTCAAGTTAGTCACAAATTGTTCAGTTAGTGTGGTTAGTTTGAATATTCAAACACAGTCTTGTTTTGAGTTGTTTTGACTGATGTCATGTCTACAGTATACTAATATGGCAAAACATTTCTAGCTTAAAAAAATATATATATTTCTAGCTTTTTGACTGTAATTCCCCATTAATTGCGGACCTAGTCAGAGATGACTGTATTTGTCACACCCTGATCAGTTTCACCTGTCTTGTGCTTGTCTCCACCCCCCACATGGTGTCTCCCATGTTCCCCCATTATTCCCTGTGTATTTATACCTGCGTTTTCTGTTTGTCTTTTGACAGTTTGCCTTGTTTTGTCAGGTCTTAACAGCGTGTTTCCAAGTTCTCTAGTTCTTGTTTTCGAGATTCCTGGATCTGACCTTTCTGCCTGTCCTGACCCTGAGTCTGCCTGCCGTTCTGTCCCTGATTGACTCTACCTTGGATTACGAACCTCTGCCTGCACTCAATCTGCCCTTTGCAATATTTCTCTACTGCACATCATCATGGCAGACTGCAAAACAAATGTGAACTGGATTGATACAAATAAGCATGCTATCATTCAGTCAGGTAGGCCTACTTTGTAGAAAATTCTAGGGAAAGCTTTTCTGTCTACCCACAAGTTGCCATTAACACAACACTGATAGTCAGGGGCGATATTGCTGTACATTTATTTATTGACAGATATATTGTTGTGTTTGGCTTTTTAACCAGGGGTAGGATTGAGTCAATGTGGCTTTGATTGGATAGCAGCAGGGAGCTTGCAGTGGCGGATATTTGTGAGATGTGTTTATGGCAATTTGCGATGTAACACATGGAAAGTGTATGCTCTTTCCGAATAGTTTGGCGAGCAACTCATAGGTGGGCTGAGAACTACTCATGGGTGGGCTGAGAGCTGCTTGTAGCTGTGTACAGCAGCTGCTCCGCCCATAACCGTAATGCTCTCCAGAGGGTAGTGAGGTCTGCAAAACGCATCACCGGTTGCAAACTACCTGCCCTCCAGGACACCTACACCACCCGATGTGACAGGAAGGCCAAAAATATCATCAAGGACAACAACCACCCGAGCCACTGCCTGTTCACCCCGCTATCATCCAGAAGGCGAGGTCAGTACAGGTGCATCAAAGCGGGGACCGAGAGACTGAAAAACAGCTCCTATCTCAAGGCCATCAGACTGTTAAACAGCCATCACTAACATTGAGTGGCTGCTGCCAACATACTGACTCAACTCTAGCCACTTTAATAATGGAAAAATGTATGTAATAAATTTATCACTAGCCACTTTAAACAATGCACTTTATATAATGTTTACATACCCTACATTACTCATCTCATATGTATATACTGTACTCTATACCATCTACTGCATCCTGCCTATGCCTTTCGTCATGCCTATGCCGTTCGGCCATTCATTTATTTTTATGTACATATCCGTATTCATTCCTTTACACTTGTGTGTATAAGGTAGTTGTTGTAAAATTGTTAGGTTAGATTGCTTATTAGATATTACTGCATGGTCGGAACTAGAAGCACAAGCATTTCGCTACACTCGCATTAACATCTGCTAACCATGTGTATGTGACAAATAACATTTGATTTGATCTACCTGTTGGAGACCCCTGACCTATAGAGTAATATGAGAAGAATGTAATTGCTTAACATATGTAGATATTTTAAAGAAAGTGTTTTGATAACTTTCAAGTGTAACAGTTCCATGTAGAATAAACCATATTTCACAAAGTACTGTCTCAGTGTTCTGCTAATATAACAATATGCAAATATTTCACTTGTCTTTCATATTTTCTTTTCATTCACAACCGATAGATACTGTACCTATCAACATTTTATTTCTGGTGGTGCTGGGACTACCTTGCCAAACATGTCAGATGTCATACCTTCCTGTATGGTGTCCCATACACACTCCTCCCCCCCATTGATAGTACCATTCTATTCAACAATAACAAAAGACAAAAAGTTATGTGTGTTGTATAATGCTCAGTACAAGGTCTTTCCAAATTCAGACATCAGTATCAACCTGTCTTTCAGTCAGAGGACTCTATGACCAAAGCCTCTCTCCTGTCCTGTCCTCCATCTGTAGAAATGTTTTATCAAGTTGATGAGTGACACATATTGAAAGAATGATGTTATCGTGTCCATATATGCAGTTTATTGTCTGTCTGTAAAATCTGTTTATTGTGGCAGCACTATTTCAACAAGTCAAATTCCTGTACATGCAAATGTATTTGGCGGGAAAAAAATCTGATTTTGATTCTGATATTCTGATATCACCTGTGATGTCCTGTCTTATTAGTTATCACCTTTTGTCCCTTCTCAGGTGTTCGCCAGCGCTGGTAGATCAGCTCCAGGCCCCCCTCGTCACAGACACTGGTCATGAAGGAGCCTGACATACGGCTCCAACCCAGCTCCAATCACAGAACAAGAGAGGGAGAGAGAGAAAGACTGTCACCATACAGTCATGGAAGCCAACAAAAATACATGGTTCAACATAGCCAATCAGAGATTATGAATCACAGCTAATTCACAAGGGACATGTTCCAGCATGGCACTGACTGTTTGGCATTACTCACCCTGGCCCAGAAGTAGTCCATAGACGGGGGGAATCTCCTTACAACATACAAGACAGCACTGATGACATTTCCAATGGTGGTTATGTGCTCCATTACTCTGAAACAGGACTGGTGTCTGACCACTGCCTCCTTATTTGGTGATATGTCTTCTTTTTTTGGCCCAGAAAATACTGTACACAATAATATTGTTGATGTATTTTTTGGGGTTAGCTAGTTTGCTTGATTATTTAGCAGGGATCTTACAATAGGCAGCTCAGGGATTCGATCCAGCAACCTTTCGGTTACTGGCCCAACGCTCCAACCACTAGGCTACCTGTCGCCCCAATACACATAGGTTGACAATAAATGTGGCTCAATTCAGAGTCTGCAGTTTCTACTGGTCAGTGTTTTCAGGCTGGTTGTATTGTTGCTAGCTAGGTACCCCAGAAGTTGTGGTCGAACAAATAATGCCTTATTACCAACGCGGTATTGTAAACACATCGTTCGTGGCCAGTGTGTGCTTGTTTGCAGACTTTTTGTACAGCTTTGACAGTGCTACTGATAGTAGTGGTGGCGCTTGGCTTGCACGTGCAAATTCATCACACATAACATTCTATAATAGAATTGTGTTATTTGATGCATCAGAGTGTTATTTGACGTGTATCTTTTTGACATGTAAAAGACCCAAACGGTGTTCCATAGCCTTGTATCATAGCAATGTAGCCTTTCAAATAATGACATGTAGCTAGCTAGCTAGCAGCAAACAAAATTTAGCTGCTTACCAACAACACACCAGCTTCAGGTTTGACGGTTCACAGCCCAAGTAGAAATTAGTCAGATGAAATCCATATCCTGGCAATCTGTTCAAGATTGCTCAACAACTTTATGGAAGCCTATTTTCACTCCAATTTGCAGAGTGAAATGTGTGTGCTCTGCACCCATATGCAGACTTGATAACAAATGTCCTCATGATAGCTGGAGGCTGACCACAATGTGTTGTCTCTGGGCAGCTAGTCATCATTGGCAAACATGGGCATATAAGTAATCCAGTGGCGACCCATCATTCAGGGCAGGTGGGGCAGAGCCTGTTTTGAGCCCCAAATTTGTTTAGCAACCCCCCGCCCCAAATAAAATAAAATGAATTGTTTTGCATGTTATTTTGGCATTAATACGTGTCACATATCAGTTTGCAAACAATGTAAAAAAATATATATATTAAAAATCATTGAGTTAATAAAGCCTCCATAAAAACATGGTCTCTTTTTTGCTTTCTTGAGTAAGGCAGCTCCTAAATGCAGGTGTTTCAGCCTAGCTCAGTGCTTTCTGTGGTACTGGGGTAGCCAGCGGAAAATACAGAGTGAAGGGGTTGGTAATGTTCTTTAGTTGTGCCGTGATTGTCTCAGTGTTCCGTCACTCATAGGGACACTACATCACTGCCAAATCTAAGGGTAGAGCTCAAAAACTTAAGTCTCTTGGGTGCTGCCATAGAGTTATTGATCATGTCATATTTTCAAAATCTTAGCTACAGTCATCATCAAGAATCAAGTTGACAATCTACTGGCAAATCCTTTTTAATCCTTGTCATATGAAGAGAAATAATAGATAAAACGTATCGGTGCTCATCGGCCATTGGACATAAACATTACACAACAAGTTGGAAATCGCAAATTCAACAATGAGTGGTTTAGAAGGAATCAGTGGCTAACTGCAAGCATCGCAAAGCAATCACTAGCCTACTATTCAGTGGAATGGGTGTGTGGTCCCAATTCTCGGTTTACGGGTCTCTTTTCCAAGCTTTGCACCTGAAAGTGTAAATCAATCCGTTATTTTAAAGATTTAGAGAAGTTATGATGTTACTTATTACATATTTTCACTAATTAGTAGGTTATGCATATAAACCCTTAACAGATAGTAACAGTTTGAGGTCCAAAACATTTTCAGGCCTTACCCTGTCACAGAGCTCCTGCGATCCCCCAGTCCACTCTTCACAGTGCACAGCATGGAGGATAGTGGAGAGTAGAACCCTTGTCTGGTTCCTCTGGAGCTGGGGTAGGTTAATTTTGTCCGTCTGCAGGTAGCCCCCCTCCTGGCTCTGTTCCTGGGCCTGGCCCTCCACAATCCTCCCCAGCAGACACAGGTTGTAGCTCCCTCCAGTAACCACGAGCACAACCGTTCCTTCATTTTAACTGGCGGCTTTATTCTGTAGTTCTAATCAGAATTATCACCTCCCGTGAGAACTATAAAGTAAATGAAAATACAGTTAAGCACACTCTTACAACCTTCTTGTCTTACGAGTGACTTATTAGCTTGATATAACGATAAAGTGCTTACATACATGAACAGTTTAGCCGGAGCTATAACAGTATCAGATTAAACACATGAATAAAGGAAAAATACCTAATTGGCTGCTTATTACAGAAGGGAAGAAATCAAAACTTCACAATTATTATTCCTGGCATGAATTCACACTTCTTCCTTAATTATTATAACGTTACCATCCTAACATACACACTTCAGCCTTTACGAACTACACCCGAAGACATAAAAACTTAGCTAACACAGCGCGGGATTGCCTTCACTCCAAAGGTGTGTTGCTACGATAATCAGCCCCGTTACAACAGTTATTAGCCACGTAGTTTCGCTTGTCTTATCATTTCCCCCGCATAGCGAACACGTAAACAATTCAAACAAAAAACAACGACATAGACTTACAGGTTTATTGTCAGTTACACAGGTGTAGAAGGAGCAAGGTGATGGCCCCAGAAGTGTATGGCCCCAGCTGAGCCCCCCCAGCTGAGGAGAGGAAAGCAGTGCGAAGGAGAGAGTGCAGCGAAGAGTTCAAGAAAGACAGAGAGGAAGAGAGATGTTTTAACAGGCAGTGATAGTAGGAGCCAGAAAGACAGACAGAGAAAGTGAGAGCGAAAGAAATGAGTGCACCTAGCGAGGCCAGAAGCAAGGAGAAAGAATGTGTCCAGGCTGAGGGAGGCGTTAATAATGGGCCCACCTGCCTAATCTAGTTCAGGATGGCCGGCAGGAGGGCTGGCAGGGCACCATTCACCCAAATTATCCACCACCACACAGGGGTGACCAGTCAGCCTAGAGCTCTGGCCCCCCAGTCCTCCACAACAAAGGAATTAACGCAAGCAAGTTAGAGAGAACTGGGGACAGGGATAGGGGGTGAGAGGGGGAGAAAAAGAGGGGGATAAGGGGTGGGAAGGGCTTTGAGTTTGAATACAGTAATTAGTCCATATGGACAGAGCCTGCTTGAGTATGTTGGTAATGATACAAGTGCAACATGGCCAGAGAAACTTGCTTGAGTGGATACCCAAAGCAGTAACTTGTGTAATATTTTGGGGAAAGCGTCCCTCTGTGTGAGCTATTAACTAAGGATCAGACAGACAGATTTTTCGAAACTTCTGGCTTCACATCTGAGCAACAACATTCCTCAGAGGGCTACAGAGAATGTTGCAGATTAGATAGTTAAGCCATATAATAGGAACACAGAGGCTATACCTCCTTTTTTTATTATTATTTAACTAGGAAAGTCAGTTAAGAACAAATCCTTATTTACAATTACGGCCTCCCAATAACAGCTGGTTGTGATACAGCCTGGAATTGAACCAGGGTGTCTGTAGTGATGCCTCTAGCACTGAGATGCAGTGCCTCAGTCCGCAGCTCCACTCGGGAGCCCGAGTTTCATGAACACATGCACACTTACTGTATAGAAATTGAAGTTTAAGTACCTTTATTTTTTTAATGAAAATCTCACTGGATGTCCACCTGCCCACCAATGAGTCAGATTACCACCAAACATCTAAACAATAATAATAGCTACAGAATAGCTACAGATGAATCCCACAACATGAGCATAGGAGGATTTCTAATACAGGAAGCCGCATGCTGTGTAACAGTCCCAGAGGCCTTTATAGCAGCTCCCCAGACATCAACATACAAAGTGTTTATGCTGTATGATCCCTGAGTCACCACAGATGAAACGCACAAGTGCATGCACGCCAACGCTACCTCTGAACACTTGCACAAGACTTCAATGTCTTTCCAACATCCTCCCACACACCATGTACCATGCATGTCAGACAAATACACACTTCTGTAAAACTCAAATGATATAAAACTGTATACCCGTCCAAAACTACAATTGGAAATAAATGGAACATGAAGAGACCTACCTACAGTTGTTCTCTCTCCAACTTTCAGCAGCTGTAGTATCTAGACCTGCTGTTATTTTTTCCTTTTTCCGGTAGATAGAGAGGAAGGGTTTATGTTGTTTGGGAGAGAATTATTGGGCATTGATAAAATCCTCTTATTGAGAATAAGTAAGAATTGTGTAATATCTTGAGGATTAGCTGCCAGTGCCACTGCCTTAAATGGCTCCGGTTGCCATGGAGATACTTGCCTCCTTTCAAATATGAGGACACTGGGAGCAGCACACCACAAGCTGGGGTTGGGCGAGAGAGAGGGAGAGGGTTGAAGGAGGGGTCGGCAGAGGAGTGTGGAGGGTTGGAGGTGATCTGGTTGAATGATTGACACCTGAGAGAGCACTGTTCTGAGAACTGCTCATTCCTGCAAGCCGGAGCCCCCCTATGAGCCACAGAGCAATCAGTAGGCACACTCTGAATACACAGCAGTCCGCTGTTGTGTAATGCAGTACTACATTTTATTTGCAGATGAACTTGCTTTGCATGTAACTGAATGTAACTGAGTGAGTGACTGACTAAGTGACTGACTGATTGACTGACAGACAGATAGACTGACTGAGTAAGTGAGCGAGTGACTGATTGATTGAATGACAGACTGACTGACTGTGTTTGATATAAAGTTTGTTCATATTCTCAGAGGTTGTTACCATAACTGGTGTGTGTAGTTTAGGACCTGCTGACAGTAATGACTGAGTGGGTTTTGAGGCACCATGTTTCTTTTATGTTGTTGGACAGGGTTGACAGGCGTGGACAGCTTGCGCTCTACACTGCACTCCTTAGACAGCCTAAAGGGCACACATTCAATTCCACACTGCTCTCCTTTCTGAGACTCTTTGTGCTGGTCATGGTAACATTCCTTTGACCATTCTCCATCTCTTCCTGTTCTAGTAAATACAGTATGTGTAGTAGCCTATTCAATCTGCCTCGCACACACTTAGAAAAAAGGGTCTGTCCTCATAGGAGAACCATTTTTTGTTCAAGGTAGAACCCTTTTTTGTGTAGTGATGGAGCTGTGTTTCATTATTGTTGAGGTCCAATTATATAGTTCTTAATACTGTGTGTCATATTAAACCCCTACCTGACCATTTTATTTCCATTAACCCATTACAAACCTGTTGATTCAGTATGTATTGATTTAGCATGCACTGTAAGTCAGAAGTGTGAGTAAGAGTATAATTCAAAACTTTATTTCTCTCTCTTTTTGGACATCTATTTACACTATAATTTTGCAAGAACAAAGCAAATTACATTGATTGTATTTTGATCTTCCGTTTTACACACCAAACCGATCTGTACAGGACTCAATTAAACTAAACTGAATTACAGAAAGGGTTTGTTTTATATTGTAATGTCGTCGATTCTACATTTTGTGCAGAGGTTGCATCAGAGCAATTTTAGCTGTAAATCTGGACTGTATGCTTGACAAATGATGCTGATATGCACGAGTGTTCACCCATTATTTACAGAACAAGAAATTGAACAAAGACATGCATGCTTTCAGATTTAGTTGCAGTCTCTCAGTTTGGGTTAGAGTTGGTCAGAGTTGGTAGGCCTAGACCACAGCACCATGCTTGTTGTTCTTGTTGTGCTCCACAGTTTGTTTCATACCAAAGCTCGTCTCAACAATGTTTTCACCTGTTGGTGGTTCTTGGTCTTCTATCATGGCTGTTTCGTTCTGCTCTATGTTGGCCACCAGGCCCTTTATGTCCACTGTGGTTGTTTGGTGGGTGGGGTTGTTGAAGTACAAGGTGTTGCGGAACATACACTCTCCCGTTTGCGGAGTAGGACGGCACCGAGTCCTACCACAATGATTATCACCAAGACGACGGCCACAGCGATGTCGTCATAACCATGGGGAGATTTCTCCA
Source organism: Oncorhynchus clarkii lewisi (assembly GCF_045791955.1). NCBI lineage: Eukaryota > Metazoa > Chordata > Actinopteri > Salmoniformes > Salmonidae > Oncorhynchus > Oncorhynchus clarkii. The sequence goes on from NC_092157.1 coordinate 34,907,925, forward strand.
CTAGGAGAGCTGGAGGACAGTCAGAAAATCCCAGTGTTATTGGGTGAATTGTTGGTGGGATTGGTTTATTTATGTATGTACAGAAAAACGGAATAGGGTGAATTTGCCCCTAGATGCTGATCTTGGGTTCGTTTAGCATTTTCCCCAGTAATGGCTCTGTACCCAAGAGCCAGAAAATGATTGATTTGATTGTCACAACTATAGAATTGATCACGCTTTACTCTAGCCAATTTATATCTGCTATGTGACACTCACCAGCAACTTGTTGCTTCTCTTTTGGTGTGATGACTGCAAAAGAAAGATATAAAGATGTACAGAAAACTTAAATGCAAGATAATTCTAAGCAAACATCAACACAGAATAATTTGAATAATGACTGATATCATCCCATCTTAAATACCGGAGTCTATCTGCTGAGTCCGACTCAGCTTTGGCTGTTTTGCAGATTTATATGTTTAAAGTAATGACTAAAGTATTCCACCCTGAAACCATATAATCGTATGAAATGTGTAAGAGTCATAATTCAATAATGTGTGTGACTAGGCCATTGTGTTACTATTTCGAAATATGAGCTGGGTATAGTTGAGACATTCAAGGCCAACTGAACTGTCGACTTGTGATAACTCTGAAACCAATAACAGGAAAGAGGCCCAACTAAGGTAGGGGAGTAACTGTTAGGAATGGCTATGCTTGCAGAAGATAATGAGAAACTATGTGTTAGCATTGTGGAAAAATACAGCCCGCCTTAAGAGAGGTGGAGTTTCTACTGATGTGAGTTCATGTGTGAGTGTCTGTGTGTGTGTGTGTGTGAGTTATAAAAAGATTGTCTTCTCATTTTGAAGTCAGAACGCTCTCTGAATAAAGTATTGATCTATTGTAGACTGGGACTTTGTCTAAATTCTTCTATTAACCAGGGCCTTACAACCTCTGGGAATTGGTCAAAGCTATAGTGACTGTTGAGTTATCATCATTGGGATTGAAAATTCTCATTACAAGATGGTATAGTATAGTCGATCGACATCCAGTCACCTGAGACAAGAACAACTGGTCAAACAGTCTCCTCAGAGAAGTAAGGGGAGGACCATCCTCCACTGTGAATTTCAGAACAATTTAAATAGTGAAACATTAGTAAAGTTATAATTTTTTAGATACAACTATAAATATATTCACGTCACCAAATAATTTATTAAAACACATTGTTTTGCAATGAAGGTCTACCAGTAGCCTCAACAGCACTCTGTATGTGTAGCTGGAGGACAGCTAGTTTCCATCCTCCCTCTGGGTGCATTGACTTCAATACAAAAACTAAGAGGCTCATGGTTCTCACCCCCTTCTATAGACTTACACATCCTCCAACCTGTCAGAGCTCTTGCAGAATGAACTGACATGTTGTCCACCCAAGCAAAGGATCAGATAATAAATCTAGCATTGTAAGCATAGGCTACATGAAGCTAGCACTGCAGCGCATAAAATGTGGTGAGTTGTTGGCTCAAAGAGAGAGAAAGACAATAGTTGAATAGTTTTGACCAAATACATTTCTTACAAAATGAAGGAGAAGCGAGATAGCTACAGTGGGGCAAAAAAGTATTGTCAGCCTCCAATTGTGCAAGTTCTCCCACTTAAAAAGATGAGAGAGGCCTGTAATTTTCATCATAGGTACACTTCATCTATGACAGACAAAATGAGAAAAAAAATCAGAAAATCACATTGTAGGATTTTTAATGAATTAATTTGCAAATTATGGTGGAAAATAAGCATTTGGTCACCTACAAACAAGCAAGATTTCTGGTTCTCACAGACCTGTAACTTCTTCTTTAAGAGGCTCCTCTGTCCTCCACTCGTTACCTGTATTAATGGCACCTGTTTGAACTTGTTATCAGTATAAAAGACACCTGTCCACAACCTCAAACAGTCACACTCCAAACTCCACTATGGCCAAGACCAAAGAGCTGTCAAAGGACACCAGAAACAAAATTGTAGACCTGCACCAGGCTGGGAAGACTGAATCTGCAATAGGTAAGCAGCTTGGTTTGAAGAAATCAACTGTGGGAGCCATTATTAGGAAATGGAAGACATGCAGTGCCACTGATAATCTCCCTCGATCTGGGGCTCCACGCAAGATCTTACCCCGTGGGGTCAAAATGATCACAAGAACGGTGAGCAAAAATCCCAGAACCACACGGGGGGACCTAGTGAATGACCTGCAGAGAGCTGGGACCAAAGTAACAAAGCCTACCATCAGTAACACACTACGCCGCCAGGGACTCAAATCCTGCAGTGCCAGACATGTCCCCCTGCTTAAGCCAGTACATGTCCAGGCCCGTCTGAAGTTTGCTAGAGAGCATTTGGATGATCCAGAAGAAGATTGGGAGAATGTCATATGGTCAGATGAAACCAAAATATAACTTTTTGGTAAAAACTCAACTCGTCGTGTTTGAAGGACAAAGAATGCTGAGTTGCATCCAAAGAACACCATACCTACTGTGAAGCATAGGAGTGGAAACATCATGCTTTGGGGCTGTTTTTCTGCAAAGGGACCAGGACGACTGATCCGTGTAAAGGAAAGAATGAATGGGGCCATGTATCGTGAGATTTTGAGTGAAAACCTCCTTCCATCAGCAAGGGCATTGAAGATGAAACGTGGCTGGGTCTTTCAGCATGACAATGATCCCAAACATACCACCCGGGCAACGAAGGAGTGGCTTCGTAAGAAGCATTTCAAGGTCCTGGAGTGGCCTAGCCAGTCTCCAGATCTCAACCCCATAGAATATCTTTGGAGGGAGTTGAAAGTCCGTGTTGCCCAGCAACAGCCCCAAAACATCAATGCTCTAGAGGAGATCTGCATGGAGGAATGGGCCAAAATACCAGCAACAGTGTGTGAAAACCTCGTGAAGACTTACAGAAAACGTTTGACCTCTGTCATTGCCAACAAAGGGTATATAACAAAGTATTGAGATAAACTTTTGTTATTGACCAAATACTTATTTTCCACCATCATTTGCAAATAAATGTATTAAAATTCTTACAATGTGATTTTCTGGATTTTTTTCCCTCATTTTGTCTGTCATAGTTGAAGTGTACCTATGATGAAAATTACAGGACTCTCTCATCTTTTTAAGTGGGAGAACTTGCACAATTGGTGGCTGACTAAATACTTTTTTGACCCATTGTATATTTTGTTGTAATTTTTTTCACTTTAGCTTACTTAGCTAGCTATTTTAGCCTACTCAAACACCAGGCACAAACAGAGAGGGATACTATGTTAGCTAGCTGGCTATGGCTATCCAACACTGTAACTCTTCCGTGTCAAGGTAAGCTTTTGCCTTTATAAATGTATTGCCACTGGGGCCCGTCGGGGTAACTGCTAAACTACTTGCTGACTGTACACTGTACTGCATGATTGTAGCAGGTTTACTAATGTGTTAGTTCTCGTAGCTATGTTGACTATGACATTAGCTAATACAGTGACAACAGGTGTGTTCATAAATTCACTCTGGAGTGCCAGAGTGGGCTCTGATTGCTCTTAGCGTTGGCTAGCTTGCTAGCTACTTCCAGACACAAATGAGAGAACATCTCACTCGGACCACTTTACTCACCCTAGCGGAGCTGGTTAAGTTGTTTTCATGTTATCTACAGCATTGGTGACTGTAACTGTGCTGCTGTCAACAATTGAATAATTTTCTTTGCCGAGGTTTATGACCCCGGTCATATTCAATGGGTGTTGCACGTTTGTAAATCAGTCATTCTGTGCTCTGGCACACTCAGACGAGAGTGCTCTGAAATCAGAGTAGATAGCGAGAGTGAATTTACAAACTCACCCAACAATGTAGGCTGTGTGTAGCGGTTTGGATTGGAAAGGCTTTTGGCCTGGTCACAGACAACTGATGTGTTGTGCATGGAAGTCCACAAGTGAAGGGAAAAGGTGAGAGGTGGAGAGCTCGTAGATGTAAGAAGGAATTACATGCTATTTGTATGTGGCAGCTATGAAAGTGAAGTTTGTGTGCGATCAGGGGTGTATTCATTCCAACAATTCTGTTGAAAACTGTTTCTTCAATGGAAGCAAACATAACGAAATGGGGATAAACATACCTGAATTTGTCAAATAGAAACTCACGTTTGCAACTGTTGGACTAATGATTACACCCTAGATCTGTCATGTACTGTCATGTTGTGTCTTGTCTCTGTCCTTTCCCTTCACCCTGTCTCCCTCTGCTGGTCGTTGTTAGGTTACCTTTTCTCCCCCGCTTTCCCCCAGCTGTTCCTTGTCTCCTCTAACTACCCATTCACCCCGTTTCCCACCTGTTCCCTTTTTCCCTCTGATTAGGTCCCTATATCTCTCTCTGTTTCTGTTCCTGTCCTTGTCGGATTCTTGTTTGTTGTGTTTCATGCCTGAGCCAGACTATCGTCATGTTTGCTGTAACCTTGTCCTGTCCTGTCGGAATCTGCCGGTCTATCTGAGCCTACCTATGTTTGGTTATTAAAGAAGCTCTGTTTAAGTTAGTTCGCTTTTGGGTCCTCATTCACTCACCATAACAGAAGAATCCGACCAAGAATGGACCCAGCGACTTCGGATCCTCTCCACTCAGCCGTCGGGATCCAGGGAGCGATGCTAGGCAGACACGAGCAGGAAGTGTCTGCTGCTCGACATGCCGTTGAGACCCTGGCCACCCAAGTCTCCAACCTCACAGAACAGGTTCACCATCTCCGCCTCGATCCACCGGCCACTTCCAGGGCTTTCGAATCTCCGGAGCCCAGAATCAATAACCCGCCGTGTTACTCTGGGGAGCCCACTGAATGCCGCTCGTTCCTCACCCAGTGTGATATTGTGTTTTCTCTCCAGCCCAACACTTACTCCAGGAGCACTGCTCGTGTCGCCTACGTCATATCTCTCCTTATTGGACGGGCTCGTGAGTGGGGCACGGCAATCTGGGAGGCAAGGGCTGAGTGTACTAACCAGTATCAAGACTTTAAGGAGGAGATGATACGGGTTTTTGATCGATCTGTTTTTGGGGAGGAGGCTTCCAGGGCCCTGTCTTCCCTATGTCAAGGCAATCGATCCATAACAGACTACTCTATTGAGTTTCGCACTCTTGCTGTCTCCAGTGGCTGGAACGAGCCGGCCTTGCTCGCTCGTCTTCTGGAGGGTTTCCGCGCAGAGGTAAAGGATGAGATTCTCTCCCGGGAGGTTCCTTCCAGCGTGGATTCCTTGATTGAACTCGCTATTCGCATTGAGCGACGGGTTGATCTTCGTCACCGAGCTCGTGGAAAGGAGCTCGCGCTCTCCGTCGCCTCCCTCTCCGCATCACTACCATCTTCCTCTGCCGGCTCGGGTGCTGAGCCCATGCAGCTGGGAGGTATCCGCATCTCGACTAAGGAGAGGGAACGGAGAATCACCAACCGCCTCTGTCTCTATTGCGGTTCCGCTGGTCATTTTGTCACTTCATGTCCAGTAAAAGGCCAGAGCTCGTCAGTAAGCGGAGGGCTACTGGTGAGCGCTACTACTCCTGTCTCTCCTTCAAGATCCTGCACTACCTTGTCGGTCCATCTACGCTGGACCGGTTCGTCAGCTTCCTGCAGTGCCTTAATAGACTCTGGGGCGGAGGGCTGTTTTATGGACGAGACCTGGGCTCGGGAACATGACATTCCTCTCAGACAGTTAAAGGAGCCCACGGCCTTGTTCGCCCTGGATGGTAGTCCTCTCCCCAGGATTCAGCGTGAGACGCTACCTTTAACCCTCACTGTTTCTGGTAATCATAGTGAAACCATTTCTTTTTTAATTTTTCGTTCACCTTTTACACCTGTTGTTTTGGGCCATCCCTGGCTAGTTTGTCATAATCCTTCCATTAATTGGTCTAGTAATTCTATCCTCTCCTGGAACGTCTCTTGTCATGTGAAATGTTTAATGTCTGCTATCCCTCCTGTTTCCTCTGTCTCTTCTTCACAGGAGGAGCCTGGTGATTTGACAGGGGTGCCGGAGGAATATCACGATCTGCGCATGGTGTTCAGTCGGTCCAGGGCCACCTCTCTTCCTCCACACCGGTCGTATGATTGTAGTATTGATCTCCTTCCGGGAACCACCCCCCCCCCCGGGGTAGACTATACTCTCTGTCGGCTCCCGAACGTAAGGCTCTCGAAGATTATTTGTCTGTAGCTCTTGACGCCGGTACCATAGTCCCCTCCTCCTCTCCCGCCGGAGCGGGGTTTTTTTTTGTCAAGAAGAAGGACGGGTCTCTGCGCCCCTGCATAGATTATCGAGGGCTGAATGACATAACAGTGAAGAATCGTTATCCGCTTCCTCTTATGTCTTCAGCCTTCGAGATCCTGCAGGGAGCCAGGTTTTTTACTAAGTTGGACCTTCGTAACGCTTACCATCTCGTGCGCATCAGGGAGGGGGACGAGTGGAAGACGGCGTTTAACACTCCGTTAGGGCACTTTGAATACCGGGTTCTTCCTTTCGGCCTCGCTAACGCTCCAGCTGTCTTTCAGGCATTAGTCAATGATGTCCTGAGAGACATGCTGAACATCTTTGTTTTCGTTTACCTTGACGATATCCTGATTTTTTCACCGTCACTCCAGATTCATGTTCAGCACGTTCGACGTGTCCTCCAGCGCCTTTTAGAGAATTGTCTTTTTGTGAAGGCTGAGAAGTGCACTTTTCATGCCTCCTCCGTCACATTTCTCGGTTCTGTTATTTCCGCTGAAGGCATTAAGATGGATCCCGCTAAGGTCCAAGCGGTCATTGATTGGCCCGTCCCTAAGTCACGCGTCGAGCTGCAGCGCTTTCTCGGCTTCGCGAACTTCTATCGTCGTTTCATCCGTAATTTCGGTCAGGTGGCAGCTCCTCTCACAGCCCTTACTTCTGTCAAGACGTGCTTTAAGTGGTCCGTTTCCGCCCAGGGAGCTTTTGATCTCCTCAAGAATCGTTTTACATCCGCTCCTATCCTTGTTACACCTGACGTCTCTAGACAGTTCGTTGTCGAGGTTGACGCGTCAGAGGTGGGCGTGGGAGCCATTCTTTCTCAGCGCTCCCTCTCTGACGACAAGGTCCACCCATGCGCGTATTTTTCTCATCGCCTGTCGCCGTCGGAACGTAACTATGATGTGGGTAACCGCGAACTGCTCGCCATCCGGTTAGCCCTAGGCGAATGGCGACAGTGGTTGGAGGGGGCGACCGTTCCTTTTGTCGTTTGGACTGACCATAGGAACCTTGAGTACATCCGTTCTGCCAAACGACTTAATGCGCGTCAGGCGCGTTGGGCGCTGTTTTTCGCTCGTTTCGAGTTCGTGATTTCTTATCGTCCGGGCTCTAAGAACACCAAGCCTGATGCTTTGTCTCGTCTCTTCAGTTCTTCAGTAGCCTCCACTGACCCCGAGGGGATTCTCCCTGAGGGGCGTGTTGTCGGGTTGACTGTCTGGGGAATTGAGAGGCAGGTAAAACAAGCGCTCACTCACACTCCGTCGCCGCGCGCTTGTCCTAGGAACCTTCTTTTCGTTCCCGTTCCTACTCGTCTGGCCGTTCTTCAGTGGGCTCACTCTGCCAAGTTAGCCGGCCACCCTGGCGTTCGGGGTACGCTTGCTTCCATTCGCCAGCGTTTTTGGTGGCCCACCCGGGAGCATGACACGCGTCGTTTCGTGGCTGCTTGTTCGGTCTGCGCGCAGACTAAGTCCGGTAACTCTCCTCCTGCCGGCCGTCTCAGGCCGCTTCCTATTCCCTCTCGACCGTGGTCTCACATCGCCTTAGATTTTGTCACCGGACTGCCTTCGTCAGCGGGGAAGACTGTTATTCTTACGGTTGTCGATAGGTTCTCTAAGGCGGCTCATTTCATTCCGCTTGCTAAGCTTCCTTCTGCTAAAGAGACGGCACAAATCATCATCGAGAATGTTTTCAGAATTCATGGCCTTCCGTCAGACGTCGTTTCGGACAGAGGTCCGCAATTCACGTCTCAATTTTGGAGGGAGTTTTGCCGTTTGATTGGGGCTTCCGTCAGTCTCTCTTCCGGCTTTCACCCCCAGTCTAACGGTCAAGCAGAACGGGCCAATCAGACTATTGGTCGCATCTTACGCAGTCTTTCTTTTCGTAACCCTGCGTCTTGGTCAGAACAGCTCCCCTGGGCAGAATACGCCCACAACTCGCTTCCTTCGTCTGCGACCGGGCTATCTCCTTTTCAGAGTAGCCTCGGGTACCAGCCTCCGCTGTTCTCATCTCAGTTCGCCGAGTCCAGCGTCCCCTCCGCTCAGGCTTTTGTCCAACGTTGCGAGCGCACCTGGAAGAGGGTCAGGTCTGCACTTTGCCGTTATAGGACGCAGACTGTGAGGGCTGCTAATAAGCGTAGAACTAAGAGTCCTAGATATTGTCGCGGTCAGAGAGTTTGGCTCTCCACTCAGAACCTTCCCCTTAAGACGGCTTCTCGCAAGTTGACCCCGCGGTTCATTGGTCCGTTCCGTATTTCTCGGGTCATTAATCCTGTCGCAGTTCGACTTCTTCTTCCGCGATACCTTCGTCGCGTCCACCCGGTCTTCCATGTCTCCTGCATCAAGCCCGTCCTTCGCGCCCCCGCTCGTCTTCCCCCCCCCCCCCCCCCCCCATCCTTGTCGAGGGCGCACCCATCTACAGGGTCCGTAGAATTTTGGACATGCGTCCTCGGGGCCGTGGTCACCAGTACCTCGTAGATTGGGAGGGGTACGGTCCTGAGGAGAGGAGTTGGGTTCCCTCTCGGGACGTGCTGGACCGTGCGCTGATCGAGGATTTCCTCCGTTGCCGCCAGGTTTCCTCCTCGAGTGCGCCAGGAGGCGCTCGGTGAGTGGGGGGGTACTGTCATGTACTGTCATGTTGTGTCTTGTCTCTGTCCTTTCCCTTCACCCTGTCTCCCTCTGCTGGTCGTTGTTAGGTTACCTTTTCTCCCCCGCTTTCCCCCAGCTGTTCCTTGTCTCCTCTAACTACCCATTCACCCCGTTTCCCACCTGTTCCCTTTTTCCCTCTGATTAGGTCCCTATATCTCTCTCTGTTTCTGTTCCTGTCCTTGTCGGATTCTTGTTTGTTGTGTTTCATGCCTGAGCCAGACTATCGTCATGTTTGCTGTAACCTTGTCCTGTCCTGTCGGAATCTGCCGGTCTATCTGAGCCTACCTATGTTTGGTTATTAAAGAAGCTCTGTTTAAGTTAGTTCGCTTTTGGGTCCTCATTCACTCACCATAACAAGATCAGCTAAATGCAGGCAAGAGCGTGCAAAGCAGAATTTCTCCCAACCTATGCACCTACGTTGTAAACTTTCATTCGTAGGCTAGGTTCTAGCAACCTCATGATGGGTATAGGGAACATTTGAGTATAATGTAGTAGCCTAAACTTATTGATGTTACATTGAACTGGGTGAATGGAATATAAATAACAGTCATCCAACATGCTGTAATAGAAATAAGGCTCTTAAAAAATATATTGTCCTCCCTCATCTCAAACGGCACCGACCGCCACTGGGGTCAAACCAATATCCTTTGATAGGGGGGATTCATTGTCATTGAACAACTATAAATAGATAAACATGGTTCTGAAATTGGGACATCATCTTTGAATTGCAAGAGACAGGTGCATGCACTTTGTTCACTGAAAGTGATTTTGCTAGTTAAAAATGTTTCATATTCGAGGGCACAGGGTTTTTGCTTAAGTAGCCTGCTTAATGTTATGGGTTGTCAGTAAGAGGTACTGATTGGGTTGCAAAATTCTGGTAATTTAAAAAAATCCCTGGTTTTCCAGAAATCCTTTTTGGGAAAGTTACCAGAATTTTGGAACCATAGGTACTGACCTTCGTGGCTCTTGTACATGCGGATCCAGAAGGACTTGGATCCGTCCTGCAGTAGCTTAAGGTTCTCCTGGATGAAGCTGGCCTCCAAGGAATCCTCGATACTCACCAGGGATGCTCCTGTTGTCAGAGAATCATGCTCATATTTCTCATATTCATCATCATCACCATAAATCACTTTGAATGTTTTTCATTCAATTCATGAGTTCATGTGCATTCAATTGAAAACATTAGGTATGTCCCAAATGGCACCCCATTCCCTATATACCAACATAAAAAACTACGTAAGAAAATACTATAGTATTCACTGTAGTGTTTTTTGCAGACTACAGTGTTTACAGAAGTATTTACTGTAGTATTTAAAGTTTACTATAGTATACATACTGTATTAAAAAAAGAGTAGTATATACTCTAGTAATTACTGTGGTATTTTTGTGAACTGTATACTGTAGTATACTGTCTTAGTATAGTGTACTGTATTATTTACTGTACTATTTTTGGGTACATTACTGTAGTATTTACTAAAGTGTTTTAGTTTTATTGTCTTTGACATAGAAATGGGGGTCTTCCTCCTTAAGGAAACCAATTGGAGAAATACTAAAAGGGAACATTTTCCATAACCTCTAGGTAGGACCTGGTTCTGAACAGAGAGTTCAGAGCTTCTGCTCCTTCCTATAACCTGTAGCGATGACGATGAACTTTGGGACATGTAGGTACATCTCAGGGCTTCATGCCCCTTTCTATCCCTCTTCTCCATGTATCTGTTTAGTGAAGGTCAGGTTTGGCAAGGTACAAGGGGGAGGGGGGTGTGGAGTTCAAATTCTTTCTTCCTCAACTTGATTTGGTTAAAACCAACTTTAATGTACTTAAAATGTAAAGAAGTAAAGTAAAACACATATATATATATATACAGTTGAAGTCGGAAGTTTACATACACTTAGGTTGGAGTCATTAAAACTCGTTTTTCAACCACTCCACACATTTCTTGTTAACTAACTATAGTTTTGGGAAGTCAGGAAGTCAATTTTCAAACAATTGTTTACAGACAGATATATTTCACTTATAATTCACTGTATCACAATTTCATGCACACTAGTGTTACATACACTAAGTTGACTGTGCCTTTAAACAGCTTGGAAAATTCCAGAAAATTATGTCATGGCTTTAGACAATTCTGATGAAGGTGTACCTGTGGATGTATTTCAAGGCCTACCTTTAAACTCAGTGCCTCTTTGCTTGACATCATGGGAAACTCAAAATAAATCAGCCAAGACCTCAGAAAAAAAATTGTAGACCTGCACAAGTCTGGTTCATCCTTGGGAGCAATTTCCAAACACTTGAAGGTACCACGTTCATCTGTACAAACAATAGTACGCAAGTATAAACACCATGGGACCACGCAGCCGTCATACCGCTCAGGAAGGAGATGCTTTCTGTCTCCTAGAGATTAACGTACCTTGGTGCGAAAAGTGCAAATCAATCCCAGAACAACAGCAAAGGACCTTGTGAAGATGCTGGAGGAAACGGGTACAAAATTATCTATATCCACAGTAAAACGAGTCCTATATCAACATAACCTGAAAGGCCGCTCAGCAAGGAAATAGCCACTGCTCCAAAACCGCCATAAAAAAGCCAGACTACGGTTTGCAACTGCACATGGGGACAAAGATTGTGCTTTTTGGAGAAATGTCCTCTGGTCCGATGAAAAAAAAATAGAAATGTTTGGCCATAATGACCATCATTGTATTTGGAGGAAAAAGGGGAAAGCTTGCAAGCCGAAGAACACCATCCCAACCGTGAAGCACGGGGGTGGCAGCATCATGTTGTTGGGGTGCTTTGCTGTCGGAGGGACTGGTGCACTTCACAAAATAGATGGCATCATGAGGCAGGAAAATGACGTGTATATATTAAAGCAACATCTCAAGACATCAGTCAGGAAGTTAAAGCTTGGTTGCAAATGGGTCTTCCAACTGGACAATGACCCCAAGCATACTTCCAAAGCGGTGGCAAAATGAATTAAGGGCGACAAATTCAAGGTATTACATTGGTCATGGCAGTCTTCATCCTGTGATGTATTGGTAAAAAAAAATAGGTGGGTAACCTCTGTTCGCCAGTCACACTGAAGAAAGCAACATTTCCTATACTTTCAATGCATTGAAAAGAACAACAAAGTCAAGTTATTGGAGTGGCCATCACAAAGCCCTGACCTCAATCCTATAGAAAATTTGTGGGCAGAACTGAAAAGTGTGTGTGTGAGCAAGGTGGCCTACAAACCTGACTCAGTTACACCAAATAAATAAACGCTGAAATAAATCATTCTCTCTACTATTATTCTGACATTTCACATTCTTAAAATAAAGTGGTGATCCTAACTGACCTAAGACAGGGAATTTTTACTAGGATTAAATGTCAGGAATTGTGAAAAGCTGAGTTTAAATGTATTTGTCTTAGGTGTATGTAAACTTTTGACTTCAACTGTGTATATAATTATATATACTATGGTAAAAAAGTATGTGATCCCTTTGGATTTACCTGGATTTCTGCATAAATTGGTCATCAAATTTGATCTGACCTTCATCCAAGTCACAACAATAGACACACACAGTGTGCTTAACTTCTTGATGCACCCATCCCGTTACCGGGATCATTTTGGTCAACATCCGCTGAATTGCAGAGCGCCAAATTCAAATTAAATTACAAAAAATATTTAATTTTCATGAAATCACAATATAGAAAAACACAGTTTAGCTTGTTGTTAATCCACCTGGCGTGTCAGATTTCAAAAAAGCTTTTCAGCGAAAGCATACCAAGCATTTATGTAAGGACATCTCTCTCAGCAGACAAAACATTACAAACAGCTAGCAGCCAAGTAGATCGGTCACGAAAGTCAGAAAAGCAATAAAATGAATTGCTTACCTTTGATGATCTTCGGATCTTCGGACACAATAAATGTTCCTTTTGTTCCATAAAGATAATTTTTATATCCAAAATACCTCCATTTGGTTGGCGCGTTATGTTCAGAAATCCACAGGCTCGAGCGGTCACGACCGGGCAGACAGAAATTCCAAATAGTATCCGTAAAGTTCGTAGAAACATGTCAAACGTTTTTTTATAATCAATCCTCGGGTTGTTTTTACAATATATAATCAATAATATTTCAACCGGGACTGTAGCTTCTTCAATAGGAGAGAGAGAGAAAATGTCTGCTCCAAGCTGTTGCGCATGCAAAACGCTGCTGGCATCCAGCCATACAATGACGTGATGTGATCTTTTTCGCTCGTTTTCAAAATAAAAGCCTGAAACTATGTCTAAGGACTGTTCACACCATGGGGAAGCCATAGGAAAAGGAATCTGGTTGATAAACCTTTTAAATGGAGCAAAGGCAGGCAATGGAACAGAGAGCTTTCAGGAAAAACAGCACTTCCGGGTTGGATTTTCCTCAGGTTTTCACCTGCAATATCAGTTCTGTTATACTCACAGACAATATTTTTACAGTTTTGGAAACTTTAGAGTGTTTTCTATCCTAATCTGACAAGTATATGCATATTCTAGATTCTGGGCCTGAGAAATAGGCAGTTTCATTTGGGTACGTTTTATCCAAACATCAAAAATACTGCCCCCTACACTCAACAGGTTAAACTAATAACACACAAAATATTGTATTTTTCTCATCTATATTGAATACATAATTTAAAAATTCACAGTGTAGGTTGGAAAAATTATTTAAAACACTAGGCTAAGGATTTCTCCAAAAGATCATTGGAGTCAGGAGTCAGCTAACCTGGAGTCCAATCAATGAGATGAGATTGGAGATGTTGGTTAGAGTTGCCCTGCCCTATAAAAAACACTGACAAAATGTGAATTTGCTATTCACAAGAAGCATTGCCTGATGTGAATCATGCCTCAAAAAAAGGAGATCTCAGAAGACCTAAGATTAAGAATAGTTGACTTGCATAAAGCAGGGAAGGGTTACAAAAGTATCTTTAAAAGCCTTGATGTTCATCAGTCCACGGTAAGACAAATTGTCTATAACTGGAGAAAGTTCAGCACTGTTGCTACACTCCCTAGGACTGGCCGTCCTGCAAAGATGACTACAAGAGCACAGCACATAATGCTCAATGAGGTTAAGCAGAATCCTACAGTGTCAGCTAAAGACTTACAGAAATCTCTGGAACATGCTAACATCTCTGTTGATGAGTCTACGACACATAAAACACTAAACAAGAATGGTGTGCATGTGAGGACACCACGAAATAAGCCACGGCTGTCCAAAAAAAAACATTTCTGCACGTCTGAAGTTTGCAAAAGTGCACCTAGATGTTCCACAGCGTGGCTGGCAAAATATTCTCTGGACAGATTAGACCTAAGTTGAGTTGTTTGGAAGGAACACATAACACTACAGTATGTTTAGAGAAAAAAGGCATAGCACACCACACCAACATCAAAACCTCATCCCAACTGTAAAGTATGGTGGAGGGAGCATCATGGTTTGGGGCTGCTATGCTGCCTCAGGACCTGGACAGCTTGCTATCATTGATGGAAAAATGAATTCCCAAGTTTATCAAGACTTTTTGCAGGAGAATGTATGGCTATCTGTCCGCCAATTCAAGGTCAACATAAATTGGGTGATGCAACAGGACAACGACCCAAAAAACAGAAGTAAATCAACACCAGGATGGCTTCAACAGAAGAAAATACGCCTTCTGCAGTGGCCCAGTCAGAGTCCTGACCTCAACTCGATTGAGATGCAGTGGCATGACCTCAAGAGAGTGGTTCACACCAGACAACACAAGAATATTGCTGAACTGAAACAGTTTTGTAAAGAAGAATGTTCCAAAATTCCTCCTGACCGCTGTGCAGGTCTGATTCGCAACTACATCAAATGTTTGGTTGAGGTTATTGCTTCCAAAGGAGGGTCAACAAGTTATTACATCCAAGGGTTCACATACTTTTTCCACCCTGCACTGTGAATGTTTACATGGTGTGTTCAATAAAGACATGAAAACATATAATTTTTTGTGTGTTATTAGTTTAAAAGCAGACTGTGTTTGTCTATTGTTGTGACCAATTTAAGCAGAAATCCAGGTAATTCCAAAAGGTTCACATACGTTTTCTTGCCACTGTATATTCAGTACCAGTCGAAGGTTTGGACACACCTACTCATTCCAGGATTTTTCTTTATTTGTACTATTTTCTACATTGTAGAATAATAGTGAAGACATCAAAACTATGAAATAACACATATGGAATCATGTAGGAGGATGTGTGATGGTGTGGGGGTGCTTTGCTGGTGACAATGGCCCAACACACCTCCAGGCTGTGTAAGGGCTATTTGACCAAGAAGAAGAGTGATGGAGTGCTGCATCAGATGATCAGGCCTCCACAATCCCCCGACATCAACCAAATTGAGATGGTTTGTGATGAGTCGGACCGCAGAGTGAAGGAAAAGCAGACAACAAGTGCACAGCATATCTGAGAACTCCTTCAAGACTGTTGGAAAAGCATTCCAGGTGAAGCTGGTTGAGAGAATGCCAAGAGTGTTTAAAGCTGTCATCAAGGCAAAGGTGGCTATTTGAAGAATCTCAAATATAAAATATATTTTGATTTGTTTAACACATTTTTGGTTGATATATGATACCATATGTGTTATTTCATAGTTTTGATGTGTTCACTATTATTCTACAATGTAGAAAACAATAAAAAATAAACAAAAACCCTTGAATGAGTAGGTGTTCTAAAACTTTTGACCGGTAGTGTACGTACAAGAAAAAAGACAATTTTAGAAGACCAAAAAAATCGTCATAATATAGAAAGCGACAGATCTTGGCAAACGTAAACGTGTGTCCGTTCTTTTTACTATTACAGGCCACCTACAGACTGAGGCCGGTAACACACGCATATAAATGCAGTCATACACAGTTCATGCTCACGTGAAATCATATCATAAAACAGATGTCTTTTTTTTCTCTCAGATTTTCTATTTGTCTTTATACATTTTTACACCCAAAAATATGTTTCATTTGTACAAACTCACGCTTTGTTTTAAATGTGTGGATATGATAACCTAGCAAGGGAAGAAAATCTGGGATGTATAACAACATGTATGTATATTCTTACACAATTCACTGCACTTTATGGTAATAGAATAGAAACATCATATATTATCTGTTATCAAATCTGTAAGTGACATAACAGGTTCTTTACATTCTCAAAGTGCCATGGTTCAGGTTGGGGACAAGGGGGCAAGGAGAGTTGCGGGGTAAAAAAACAACGTTGAACAAATAGGAAATAAGATAACACCAAGACAACACATAGTCCTCTGACAGTCAATGTCCTCCATCCCCTTTACGGGAACACATTGCCAAAGAGTTCCCTTTTAGCCTGCAAAAAGCTCCACAATTGTCATCCTGTCCCTCCTTTAATCAGAATCATCATTATGAAATGGATCAATCTCTCTTTGCTGTGCCGAACACAGGAATCCGCTCCAACTCATCTCATCGCTGCGTGAGTCAGTTTTTGTTTTGGTTTGGTGTCTCTGTTATGAACTTCATTTCCACGGGGCACAGACGTAATTTCAACGTCTAGTTTTGATTTACATTTGGTTGAGTTGTGAATACAATGTGAAATCAACAAAAAATATCCCCATGACATTGGATTTAGGTTAAAAAAAATATGTAAAAACAAATAAATTCACATTTTTTGGGGGGGGGGGGGTTGAAATGATGTGGAAACCAGTTTTTGCCCAGTGGGTTGTTGTCCATTGTTTTTTTCTCATCCTTGGCTGGCGACTCAGATCAGAACATCCTCTCGGTGTTGAAGACCCTCAGCTTGGTCATAAAGTTAAAGTAGATGAAGGCGAGGCAGACGAGCAGGTTCTTCATCAGGTAGAGGAGGGGCGTGACAAAGCCGAAGAAGGCGATGAGGCCGATACGCACAAACAGGAAGGGCAAATCCTGCAGGGCCACGCCTAGTGATGATAGCAGGGGACTGTGGGGCATGACAACCAGCCGCAGGCACGACAGGTAGCTGAAGATGTAGATAGGGAACACCCAGCCCGAGTAGTAGACCGCTGGGTGCCCAGCCACCCTCACCATCTCCACTGTGTCCATCCAGAACAGAAAGCTGTCCACAAATACCTCGGCTCGGGCATCGCTGGCACACAGGAAGTGCAGCGGCCCTGTGTACGCATATGGTGAGACTCCACGGTCCACTGACGTGCTGACAGAGTGTGCCGAGCGTGCCGATCGTGCCGAGCGTGCCGAGCGTGAGCTCAGGCCTGAAATGCTAAACTGTCTCCCTGGTATCTGGTTACCTGACATCCCCTGGAAAGTCCCATTGGCCTCTGGTCGTGAGCCCGCCCCATTCTGGTCCTGCCCATTTGGACCACCAGGTTGCCCTGGTTGTGCAGGTTGCCCGGGCACAGCTGGCGTTACGGGTGACGCAGGGTTTGTTGGGTTTACTGGTGTCACTGGGGTTCCACGTAGGTGCTCCACGTGTGTGAGGACATTGGAAGGGATCTCAGCATCTCGGTCCAATTCATTAGCTGGACGGAAAGACAACAGCACATGAGTATGTTAGCCGTGACTGAATGACGCAGATCAGAACACCTCATTATGGCACAAACATGCACACCACACAGCCCAAAAGTGTAGAACACAGGACAACACAATGACGGTCTCTCTGGGCTCTATAGGCACTATATTTTACCATAATGCAATAGCATTTCTGATCAGTGGAAAATGACAGGATCTGGTTATTTCCTCTAATAAAGGGATTCCAAGAAAGTGACAGCCGTCCTTAGAACAGGTAATGGTTTTTGCCAATTCAACACTGTGTTACCAAAAATCAATTGGGGGGGTTGTACAGAGAATTTCCTGTTCATTTCCTGAGATACATACTGTATCTCTATATAGAACATATCCTCCGATAGTGTACACTATTGTTGTCTTAATGAAATTAGTTGTGAGTTGGCAGAGGATCAGGCAGTATTCAGACTACAGTAGCTAGCTAGCGTTCAGTTAAACGTGTGTGCAGAACACAGAGCTTTTTGCATTCTCACCATGTCCAGTGAGTCGACAGTGGCGGATCCTCTCCAGGATATCGATGCAGATGAGGGAGAAGAGCATCAGCGACACGGGGAGCTCTGCGAACGTGTCCTGCCTTATACTGTTATTGATCTGCACCTGAGATAAAACAATGATCAAAACCAATCTGTGATTTGAATCAGATGACGTTGACATTTTAGCAGACTCTTATCCAGAGCAACTTACAGTTAGTGCATTTATCTTACAATAGCTAGGTGGGACAACCACATCAGTCATAGTAAGAAAATTCTTCCTCAATAAAGTAGCTTTCATTACAATTTCTAGCCCTGATTGTGATCTAATGAAATGGTCATGTGCCGGACTTCCCCTCCAAACCTTCTCCAAATGCTACATGGCACCCTATGAGTGCTATATACCCTCTGTGATACTGGATTAGTGGGCTAATCACTTAGCTCTGGTATGTGCTTAACCCAGGACTACTTGCCTACAGGACACAGAACAAAAGAGACTGGGAGTGATCTGAGCTTAATTTATGGTTTCTCTTATGTGAAAGAGAGTAGATAAGCCAAGGACCTGAGGTCACCCCTGGATCTTCAGGAACCTCTAGAATGTGGGCTCATAGGAGGTGGGCTCTTCACAGACAGGAAGTGGGAAAGTGCCAGATGGACAGCTGATGTGACCAGGGCGGCTGGGACAGGAAGAGGAACTCAGCTGCTTATCAGTGGCCCCTTGGTCATAGGGCTGTAGATTGCTCCTCTGAGAACCTACATGTTCCTCTCAACTAGGTTTTCCAGACAATAGCGTCGAAAATAGGTTCATTACCCTAGGCTGTGATCAACACAGTGTACACTAGTGGCACCTGCTGGTAAAAATAATTTAGAGCAGCTAAATGATTATTTACAACGTCCCACATCCTGTGTAGCCTGTACGTAGCAGGCTTTTTGTCTTCTACCAAACCAATGGTTGTTCGATGAAACGATGCTCCGGACGTCATTAATCACGTGCTTCTGATAAAGTAATACAGGAGTCGGCACACTGCTTCAAAGTACATTGCTTAGCAATTTCGATGTATGCCTCGGAGATCCGGGATCAAACATACTATCACTACTCTCAACTCATCAATTGTACCCCCTCCTCTCTCATAAGACCCCCGCTAGGACACCGCACTTCAAATAACTTCATTATCTCGTGGTTGTGTCATGATGGTACACTCAGGTTTTTTTCTCGTAGATTTGTCCCTAAAGGGGTACAAATGCTTGTCACTGGGGTGGTACCCTGTAGTACACCCTTTGTACCTTTAGTTAGAGATACATAATTGTACCCCAGTTCATACTTTTCTTACATACAGTCCATAGACACAAAAGCATGCTTTTAGAAAAGGAAAAATATGCCTTGATAGGGAACCACCACAGTAACACAACCAATTGTTCCTTTAAAGTAGCAAAAGTGTACCTCTACCATAGACCACTTAAACTGGTACAACACTTCCACTCACGGGTAGCCAAAAAATAACTAACTGAAAACCACGCCCCCACTAAGCCATGCCTCCAATAAAATGTACTGGTGTGCCTTGCCTTTTCGAGTGAGTAGTAAAGTTACCACCCATGACTGTATTTGTTAGTAACAGAGACATGATTCATTCATTTTTAGTCCTGTGACCTTCACCGAGTGAATTCCAAGATCAATGTCATCATTAAAATTAAACTAATTTGACTCTTTATACAGTGGTGTGAACCGCATAGCTTACATGCCACATGGTGGGTACAAATATGTACTTTTCTTCAATACATTGCTTTTATGGTAAGCAAAGGTACAGATCAGTACCATCCAAGAGTTAAGGGTACACAAAATACGTTTGTACCCTGGGAAACAGAAATGTACCTTCACCGTACGTTGAGAGTAAGAGTGTCATGATTGTACATTTACAGTGGGGCAAAAAAAGTATTTAGTCAGCCACCAATTGTGCAAGTTCTCCCACTTAAAAAGATGAGAGGCCTGTAATTTTCATCATAGGAACACTTCAACTATGACAGACAAAATGAGGGGAGAAAATCCAGAAAATCACATTGTAGGATTTTTTATGAATTTATTTGCAAATTATGGTGGAAAATAAGTATTTGGTCACCTACAAACAAGCAAGATTTCTGGCTCTCACAGACCTGTAACTTCTTCTTTAAGAGGCTCCTCTGTCCTCCACTCGTTACCTGTATTAATGGCACCTGTTTGAACTTGTTATCAGTATAAAAGACACCTGTCCACAACCTCAAACAGTCACACTCCAAACTCCACTATGGCTAAGACCAAAGAGCTGTCAAAGGACACCAGAAACAAAATTGTAGACCTGCACCAGGCTGGGAAGACTGACTCTGCAATAGGTTAGCAGCTTGGTTTGAAGAAATCAACTGTGGGAGCAATTATTAGGAAAAGGATGACATACAAGACCACTGATAATCTCCCTCGATCTGGGGCTCCACGCAAGATCTCACCCCGTGGGGTCAAAATGATCACAAGAACGGTGAGCAAAAATCCCAGAACCACACGGGGGGACCTAGTGAATGACCTGCAGAGAGCTGGGACCAAAGTAACAAAGCCTACCATCAGTAACACATTATGCCGCCAGGGACTCAAATCCTGCAGTGCCAGACGTGTCCCCCTGCTTAAGCCAGTACATGTCCAGGCACGTCTGAAGTTTGCTAGAGAGCATTTGGATGAGCCAGAAGAAGATTGGGAGAATGTCATATAGTCAGATGAAACCAAAATATAACTTTTTGGGAAAAACTCAACTCGTCGTGTTTGGAGGACAAAGAATGCTGAGTTGCATCCAAAGAACACCATACCTACTGTGAAGCATGGGGGTGGAAACATCATGCTTTGGGGCTGTTTTCCTGCAAAGGGACCAGGACGACTGATCCGTGTAAAGGAAAGAATGAATGGGGCCATGTATCGTGAGATTTTGAGTGAAAACCTCCTTCCATCAGCAAGGGCATTGAAGATGAAACATGGCTGGGTCTTTCAGCATGACAATGATCCCAAACACACCACCCGGGCAACGAAGGAGTGGCTTCGTAAGAAGCATTTCAAGGTCCTGGAGTGGCCTAGCCAGTCTCCAGATCTCAACCCCATAGAAAATCTTTGGAGGGAGTTGAAAGTCCGTGTTGCCCAGCAACAGCCCCAAAACATCACTGCTCTAGAGGAGATCTGTATGGAGGAATGGGCCAAAATACCAGCAACAGTGTGTGAAAACCTTGTGAAGACTTACAGAAAACGCTTGACCTCTGTCATTGCCAACAAAGGGTATATAACAAAGTATTGAGACACTTTTGTTATTGACCAAATACTTATTTTCCACCATAATTTGCAAATAAATTCATTAAAAATCCTACAATGTGATTTTCTGGATTTGTTTTTCTCATTTTGTCTGTCATTGTTTAGGTGTACCTATGATTAAAATTACAGGCCTCTCTCATCTTTTTAAGTGGGAGAACTTGCACAATTGGTGGCTAACTAAATACTTTTTTGACCCATTGTATGTTCAAAATAGTGGGTACAAAAAAATTACCATTATGCTCTTTATCACGCAGTACCCTAAAAGTTACCGTAAAAAACTTGTAAGATCATACTGTATGTGAACCTCTGAAGGTACATTATGTGTATTTTGATCTACTTACACTCTAGGGAACAATATTTCACCCTTAATTCTAAGAGTGTAGACAATAGTCTGCATCGTGCTCAGTAGGGTTCGATATGCATGGAATCATCTAGACTGATTCGGAACTGGTACATCAGGTGAGTGGACTCTGGAACTAATCAAAAGCATAATTAATCTATTAATTAACTACCAGGGGTACCAAGGGTACAAGGAAACAAGCAATAATGTAGACCTGAAGGCCTGGATGTGAATACCTCTGAGTTAGAATGTCTCTCTGTAAGTGTCACTTTCATTTCAGAGGTAACCAACAGGTTGAGTGTCAAAGGTCACCTACAACTGTGAATCTAAGCCAAAGGTCACGGAAACATAGACACACTGAGACAAGCATAAACAAATGATGCATAACACCAGGGTCACATGGTTTACCTCTGAGCTGGCGATGAGAAAGGCAAAGCAGGGTAATGTGGAGAGGATCACATAGACCAGGGCCACTGGCCTCCTGAGAGAGAGACAGAGAAAGAGGGAGAAGGAAAGAGAGAAAGGAGCAATAGTTATAGGCTAGAGGTTATGAAAAAGGAAAATATCAATGCATTTGGAAATGCTCAATGTTGGCATGATAGACGTGGCACAGATACTGCCAAACCAATTGCAGGCCAGTCGAGTCAGACACAGCACAGCTACCGGTCAGGTTCATGCCACACAGACCAGACAACCATTACTACACCGCAAGGCTCAGGTCCAGAAAACACTGTGCTGTTATATTAAAAATCAAATCACATTTTATTTGTCACATACGCCGAATGCAACAGATGTAGTAGACCTTACAGTGAAATGCTTACAAAAAATACAGCTACAGCTCAGACACAGCTCCTAGCATAGATTTCCAGCCAGGCCGCAGAACAAACAAACCAGATAGACCAGAAAGACACTCACCACTTCTTCCTGCCGACAAGAAACGTCTTATTTGTGAACACCATGTACTTCATGGGCACCCAGACCAGCAGGGCTGTGGAGGTGACATAGGCGATGGAGGAGGCCACGATGAGCCAGTAGGCGGTGCTGGCGTCGCCAGGCGGCTGCGCCATGCTCTTGACCCGCGCCACGATGAGGGCGAACCTTTGCATGACGATGAAGAGCGGCACGCACAGGCCTACAAACTGCAGCACCTCGCACAGGGCGAACTTCAGCGTCCTCCCCGAGGCCATGCTGTGGCAGCCCCTGCGCTGGCTAGCCCTCAGAGGGAGGGAGGGAGAGAGGGGGCTGTTGTCCGCAGTGAGGCGACCCCTGTCCCTCTGAGGGCTAGTCAGGCCTGAGCCTGTTGCATTGTCTGTGTCCACTAGCATTTTCCACACGCCACAGCTCCCGCTCGCTGTTCTGCCGTTTGCTTACACTGCACTAGGCATTGTGTACCTTTATCGCCGCAGTCATGACGGTGTGATGTGACTGCCCCACTAACCTCTTTATATATGACTGTTGCAAACAATTTGTCTCTCTCTCTCTCTGGCCCTTCAAGGGTACTATATTTCAGAAAGAGTGTGACTCCTGGGAAGAGATATAAGAAATAGAAATATACCTATGGAGCAGAATCGTCAAGGACCACGCCAAACACTTGCAGTCCCATGTTATTTAAAGGAGCAGTGGAGAGAGCACACTCGTTTTATCATTTGGCTGTCCTGTGAGTTGCATGTTTATTCTGCCATGATTACACATCCCCATCTAGTGGTCCTCTGCAACACTCTGCCAGCAGTGTGGCACAACAGTGTTGGACTGCAACCAAAAGCCATAAAGCAGATGTAGAGATGATGTATCCCCTTCCAGACCAGACAGAAATGAGTGTAGGGGAGACATGAAGAGAAGAACAAGGGAAGGAGGGAGGAATAGAAAGCCTGGGAGAAGAGAGAGGAGAGATAATACATTTTTAAGACAAGCTCAATCAAGTGTTACTGATGAGAAATTGAGTTATATTATTAATAAATGCAATTATTAGATTTCAAATAAAATCATAATAAAGAGTAACTCTTATTTGACTGAGAAGAGGTTATGAGAGCGATAATCCGACAGACAATCTGGAGTCGTGAACCTAACCATGCAAATGAACCTACTAAACTCAGCAAAAAAAGAAACGTCCCTTTTTCAGGACCATGTCTTTCAAAGATAATTCGTAAAAATCCAAATAACTTCACAGATCTCCATTGTAAAGGGTTTAAACACGGTTTCCCATGCGTGTTCAATGAACCATAAACAATGAATGAACATGCACCCGTGGAACAGTCGTTAAGACACTAACAGCTTACATACAGTATGCAATTAAGGTCACAGTTATGAAAACTTAGCACACTAAAGAGGTCTTTCTACTGACTCTGAAAAATACCAAAAGAAAGATGCCCAGGGTCCCTGCTCATCTGCGTGAATGTGCCTTAGGCATGCTGCAAGGAGGCATGAGGACTGAAGATGTGGCCAGGGCAATAAATTGCAATGTCCGTACTGTGAGACAGGAACATGCTACAGGGAGACAGGAACGGACAGCTGATCGTCCTAGCAGTGGCAGACCATGTGTAACACCTGCACAGGATCGGTACACATTCGAATATCACACCTGCGGGACAGGTACAGGATGGCACCAACAACTTCCGAAGTGACACGAGGAACGCACAACCCCTCTATCAGTGCTCAGACTGTCCACAATAGGCTGAGAGAGGCTGGACTGAGGGCTTGTAGGCCTGTTGTAAAGGCAGGTCCTCATCAGACATCACTGGCAAAAACATCACCTATGGGCACAAACCCCTAGTCGCTGGACCAGGCGGGACTGGCAAAAAGTGCTCTTCACTGACGAGTCTTGGTTTTGTCTCACCAGGGGTGATGGTTACAATGAGGCCTGTACTCTGGAGAGGGATCGATTTGGAGGTGGAGGGCAGTGTGTCACAGCATTATTGGACTGAGCTTGTTGTTATTGTAGGCAATCTAAATGCTGTGCGTTACATGGAAGACATCCTCCTCCCTCATATGGTACCCTTCCTGCAGGCTCATCCTGACATGACCCTCCAGCATGACAATGCCACCAGCCATACTGCTGGTTCTGTGCGTGATTTCCTGAAAGACAGGAATGTCAGTGTTCTGCCATGGCCAGCGAAGAGCCCGGATCTCAATCCCATTGAGCACGTCTGGGACCTGTTGGATTGGAGGGTGAGGGCTAGGGCCATACCCCTCAGAAATGTCCGGGAACTTGCAGGTGCCTTGGTGGAAGAGTGGTGTAACATCTCACAGCAAGAACTGGCAAACCTGGTGCAGTCCATGAGGAGGAGATGCACTGCAGTACTTACTGCAGCTGGTGGCCACACCAGATACTGACTGTTACTTTTGATTTGACCCCCCCCCCCCCCCCCCTTTGTTTAGGGACACATTATTAAATTTCTGTTGGTCACATGTCTGCGGAACTTGTTCAGTTTATATCTCAGGTGTTGAATCTTGTTATGTTCATACAAAAATATACACATGTATTGTTTGCTGAAAATAAACGCAGTTGACAGTGAGAGGACGTTTCTTCTTTTGCTGAGTTTATAATGAGACATGCACTGGGCAGACTTTAACACAAACATTGGCAATTATGGCCCGGGTCCCAATTGCATTTACGTGCATTGGGTTACTCTCCAGTGACCCTTTACTGGCTGTGAGGTATTCGCTAGCCGTGTGAAGACACACTGCTCGGAATAATAAGCATGTCACTATGTTCCTCCTGCCAATTCACTACAGCTAAAACACAAATACACCGTATGAATCAAACGTTAATTACCCCCCTGGTTATATTCTGCTGAGCATGCATGCTGGCTATCAGTTTCAGATGTTGATGATAGCCTCCCCTCCTCATCAGGTCAGGTGCATTCTTTGAACATGAGGACACACTTGGCAACAGGTTACTCCAAGAAGGGGATGAGATGTGTGTGATTCAAACACTGACGTGTGAATGATGCCCGCGATCTCCACATTGTTCAGACACAGGGAGCAGTATAGAAAGGATCGCGACATGAACACACACTCACGTGTGCGCACGCAGACACACACACAGACACACACCGTAACCCTTTCTCAGGTAGTCATTGTTGAGTCCGACCCTGAGACACAGCAATTTGAACACTTGTAACTGGATCCGGATTATGAGGCCTGCACTATATTTGGTGGTGTCTTTAGTTTACACACATTTATGCTGGGTACTATGAGAGGAGCTAATTTTAGATCCTACAGTGATGCACTTTCTCAAGCTGTGCCTCCAATACTGAGTACAGGGCTCTAGTCCAAACACTGCCCCCCTACCCAGCCCAACACTGCCCCCTTACCCAGCCCAGCACTGTCCCCTTACCCAGCCCAACACTGCCCCCCTACCCAGCCCAACACTGCCCCCTTACCTAGCCCAACACTGCCCCCTTACCCAGCCTAACACAACACTGCCCCCTTACCCAGCCCAACACTGCCGCCTTACCCAGCCCAGCACAACACTGCCACCCCAACCCACGCCAACGCTGCCCACCTAGTCTAGCCCACCACTGCCCCGCTAACTACCGACCCCCCTAACTAATCTTACAACACTGCCCCTTTAAGAAAGTCCAACACTGTCCCACTAACCCAAAACTACATTGTTATTTTAACCCAGTCCAACCCTGCCCCTTTTAACCCCGGTCAACACTGTCTCTTTAACTTGGGACAACACCCCCCCCCCCTTTAACCCAGTCCAAACACTTTTCAAAACAGGATAGTCAAAGCTTTGCGGTTTTGAATGCAACTCCTACCAGCCCCTGCAGGCAGAGGGCAGTACCCTACTGTAAAATCTGAAAGAGATCAAAGGAATTGGAAAGAGCTCTGAAATACAATTAAACATCAAGTGGAGACCATTTGGGTTAGCGACTTGGACTGGAATAGGTGTCGGTACTCATGTTGGGTGCCGGTACTGTTTATATTTAGGTGCAGGAGCTCCACAATATGTTTGAGCTAATATTCTATAAGAGGAACAGGAGCTCAAGCAGTAGAACATTTTAGGTGCCAGTACTGATGTCCTGCCCAAGTCAAGCACTGGTTAGTGAAGTTGAGGCCTTAAAGATGTTGAATGCCCAAATTGGCTATTTTGTATTTATACACACTTAAAATAAGCTGGAGCTATTTAAATGGTGGGTATTTATAGTTTAGAGCACCCTAATATTAAAGGCATAGAGGATTAGGATCACATCGTTTGTATGGCTATCAATGTAGACCACCATTGTTCTTCAGGGTACAAAACTACTTTTATAACTATTATATACCCTAATATCCAAGTGAAATTATTACAGTCAACAAGTTATGAATAGTTACAGTTACATTAAATTGTTCTAATGAAGGCAGTGCCACTACCGGGGCAAATGCTTGATTGAATGACTCATTAACGGCGGGACTTTTCTTAGGGACTTGCCACCACGCACTTGTTGCAGGAATAGTCCCGCGAGAGGGCTGCCGTGGGTACATTGACGGATGACCCTGCTGCTCCCAGTCCCAGCTGTCAGCTGCGCTCGTGCACCGTTTCTGACTTTCCCCACTCTGTCCCCGGTACCATGGCGTCCATGGAGGAGGACGGCTCGGTTGAGGAGAAGGATAACAACAACAAGAAGAGAACGAAAAGTGCAATCGCTGTCGCATGGCTTACATTTTACAACATCGCCATGACGGCCGGGTATGTGGATTATTCTACCCTATAGCTGTTTATAAAGTAGCCACTCCCTGAACACTTCGCTATGCACCAGAGCGCTGTGAGCAAGCGTGTGTTGCTGTGAGCAAGCGTGTGTTGCTGTTTATAGGTCCGTGGTGTCTCTGACACTGCAAGTGTCCCATTCAGTTGCAGTCAGCAAAATAAAAGTAAGGGACTTGATATGAAAGGGGTCCAAGAAGTCACATTGATTATTTGAGAATTGTCTATCTTTTAAAACATTTTTAAATAACGGCGGTGGAAGTGCGGCCCCAGGCGCGGGTTCAACCTGTCCAAATACGGTCGATTACACGACGTCAGCGTCATACCCAGCCTTACCTCCACAGTCGCAGTGATAAGTATAGCCGGAACGCTGACACTGGAGCTCCGATCTCGGAGAATGAAATGCGCAATTGGCATATTTTATAACTGCAATTGTATGCGCTTCAAACCGCGCTGGCGCGACTACGTAATTATTTTACTCAAGTGTTCTTAGTTATTTTAGTGAACTCACTAAACGAACTTACTCTATTGGTTGCTAAGTGTTCAATAATTTATTAATCTGTTGATGGTCTCTTACATTAATTTGCATTGGTCTGAGCCGCTTTAACGAGGAGTGCGCCTTTTTGGAGATATGCATACAATGCGCATTTTAAGGATATCTTGGATCCACTTCCACTCAGTGATCTCCACTTCCACTCAATGTAGTTTATTGTCTGTTCTACACATAATGGGTATTTTGGAATTACATGAAGGTGTGAAAACTAGGTTCAGTTGTCTAGACTTTTGTTCCCAATGACCAAAAGGTGGTTGGTTATAAGCGCCTGTACCTGATCACCCTCATACAGAGGAAACAGATACCAGATTTTTGATTCAAACATCCAAAGAGCTGTTAAAATATTGACTCAACCAGCTTCTCTCAACCAGCTTCATGAGGAATGCTTTTCCAAGTATTGAAGGAGTTCCCACAAATGCTGAGCACTTGTTGGCTGCTTTTCCTTGACTCATCCCAAACCATCTCAATTGGGTTGAGGTCGAGGGATTGTGAAGGCCAGATCATCTGATGCAGCACTCCATCACTCTCCTTGGTCAAATAGCCCTTACACAGCCTGGAGGTGTGTTTTGGGTCATTGTCCTGTTGAAAAACAAATGATAGTCCCACTAAGCGCAAACCAGATGGAATGGCGTATTGCTGCAGAATGCTGTGGTAGCCATGCTGGTGAAGTGTGCCTTGAATTTTAAATAAATCACAACAGTGTCACCAGCAAAGCATCACCACACCATCACACTTTCTCCTCCATGCTTCACGGTGTGAAGCACACATGAGGAGATCATCTGTTCACCTACTGTGCGGCTCACAAAGAAATGTCAGTCAAAACCAAAAATCAAACATTTGGACTCATTAGACCAAAGGACAGATTTCCACCGGTCTAATGTCCATTGCTCGTGTTTCTTGGCCCAAGCAAGTCTCTTCTTCTTATTGGTGTCCTTTAGTAGTGGTTTCTTTGCAGCAATTTGACCATGAAGGCCTGATTCACACAGTCTCCTCTGAACAGTTGATGTTGAGATGTGTGTGTTACTTGAACTCTGAAGCATTTATTTGGGCTGCAATCTGAGGTGCATTTAACTCTAATGAACTTTTCCTCTGCAGCAGAGATATCTCTGTGTCTTCCTTTCCTGTGGCGGTCCTCATGCCAGTTTCATCATAGCGCTTGATGGTTTTCGCGACTGCAATTGAAGAAACTTTCAAAGTTCTAGAAATGTTCCTTATTGACTGACCTTCAAGTCTTAAAGTAATGATGGACTCTTGTTTAATTTTGCTTATTTAAGCTGTTCTTGCCATAATATGGACTTTACCAAATAGGGTTATCTTTTCTATACCACCCCTACCTTGTCACAGCACAACTGATTGGCTCAAACGCATTAAGAAGAAAATACATTCCAGAAATGAACTTTTAACAAGGCACACCTGTTCATTGAAATGCATTCCAGGTGTCTACCTCATGAAGATGGTTGAGAGATTGCCAAGAGTGTGCAACGCTGTCATCAAGACAAAGGGTGTCTACTTTGAAGAATCTCAAATATAAAATATATTTTGATTTGTTTAACACTTTTTTTGGTTCCTACATGATTCCAGGGTGTGTGATTTCACAGTTTTGATGTCTTCACTATTATTCTAAAATGTAGAAAAAAGAAAGAAAAACCCTAGAATGAGTAGGTGTGTCCAAACTTTTGACTGGTACTGTATCTCATGGGCACTTAGATGATGTCAGTGTAATGTCCAGGACCTAATCCTGCTAAGAGCCCATTTAGCCATGAATACTGAATCAAGGGACCAAGTGTGATTTAATGGGGATTTTAAAATGTGACTGTAAAATACTAGTTATCTCAATTTAGTGGAATATGGAATATGGTTGAGGAAACTATGCAACTTTGGCCTGCCTCATTACTAATACTGTACGTATTTGTGATCCTATGACAAACGTTTTTTTTTAAGTTACACGTTTTAGAGAAAAAGAGAACAGCTGAATGCCAACACCCACAAAGACACCTTCGCAGACACACCTTCACAGAGATTCTGTACAAGAACTCTCACACCTTTCTGTTGTTTAACCTGATCTTTACCCTTGACTAAAGCCACAGAGAATTAGCTTTAAATCCTCAAAATGGATCTGCATTTTTAAGGTCACAAGGCCCAATTAGGCCTATTACTGTGATAGCAAAAACGTACATGCTTTTTGTTGTATCCTGTGTGTAATGGACCAATAAAGATTGTATTGTGTTAGTACAGTGCTCTACGAATGGTGTCTGCACGTGATGGTTCAGGGGTTTGCTTGATTTAAACAAATTGATTTTATAGTTCCTCCTGAATGTAGTTTTGGCAGTAGCAGGGTTGCTGCTAGTTCAGAGAGATGACAAGCTGAACAGTTTTTCCAAGAATTCTGTGTTTACATTCTGCCTGGCATATAGCTGTGCTGTAGTGACTGATGTATAGCCAGATTAGTGTGTGCAGTACCAGGCTAGAGACAACTATCTCCTCTGTAGAAAGGACTTGGTACTCCCTGTTTCACCAACTGACACTGTCTGTGTGTCCCAAATAGCACCATTTTCTCTACATAGTACACTACTTTTGACTAGAGCCCTGGTCAAAAGTAGTGCACTATGTGAGGAATAGGGAGCATTTGGGACTTAATCGTGGCTGATGAGGAGGCATACAAGTTTAGTTGGTGTCCATTCTGCTTTTGCTTACGATAGTACTGTAAAAGCTTTACAGAAAAAATAAACATTAATTTCATGTGGCAGTATGTGATCACGTGATCTTATGTGACGTGACGTTAACGTGAAACTACAAATTTGAGCATGTGAAAACATGCTATGGAGACAGTGATTGTAATCTACTGTATGTCAAATCAAATCAAATCAAATGTATTTATATAGCCCTTTGTACATCAGCTGATATCTCAAAGTGCTGTACAGAAACCCAGCCTAAAACCCCAAACAGCAAGCAATGCAGGTGTAGAAGCACGGTGGCTAGGAAAAACTCCCTAGAAAGGCCAAAACCTAGGAAGAAACCTAGAGAGGAACCAGGCTATGTGGGGTGGCCAGTCCTCTTCTGGCTGTGCCGGGTGGAGATTATAACAGAACATGATTGGCGTTTCCCCTTCTCGTGCACACTCTAATGTAAAAAACAGTTATTCAGATGTTCTAAATATTTTATCTTCTTTTCCAGGTGGCTGGTTTTGGCTATGGCAATGATGCGCTTTTACCTCCAGAAGGCCACACACAAGGGTCTGTACAAAAGTATAGCAAGGACACTCAAGTTCTTCCAGACAGTTGCGTTAGTTGAGGTGAGTTTCTGGGATATTGGCATAGTTCTCTATACAGCCGTATTCAAACAAAGTATTCAACGAAGACAGTTGGGAAAATTAGGCAAATGTTGAAATTACTGCTAAGACCCCTCTGTGTGCTTTAAATACTTTGATGCGGAGAAGAAGTGAGGAGAGGCGATTCACTGACTCTGATTTGTTATCTTCTTTCAGGTGGGGCACTGTGCAATCGGTACGTATTGTCTTGATTAACGACCATGTAATGTGACGGCCTCCCAAGTGGCGCAGTGGTCTAAGGCACTGCATCACAGTGCTTGAGGCGTCACCACAGACTCGGGTTCGATCTCAGGCTGTGTCACAGCCGGCCGTGACTGGGAGACCCATGAGGCGACGCACAATTGGCCCAGCGTTGTCCGGGTTAGGGGAGGGTTTGGCCGGCTGGGATTTTCTTGTCCCATCACGCCTTGTGGCGACCTCAGTCGCCATATGGACGGTGTTTCCTCTGACACATTGGTGCGGCTGGCTTCCGGTTTAAGCGAGCAATGTGTTAAGAAGCAGTGCGGCTTGGCAGAGTTGTGTTTCGGAGGACACATGGCTCTCGACCTTCGCCTCTCCCGAGTCCATCGGGGAGTTGCAGCGATGGGACAAGACCACTAATGTAACCACTAATTGGATATCACGAAATTGGGGAGAAAAATGGGTAAAAGTACAAAAAAACAATCAAACATATCATTTGAATATCTCCTAGCTCTGACAGCAATGTTTATTTCCCCGGTTCTGACCCTGTAGGAATCGTGAGGACCTCTGTAATTGTGACCGGGGTTCAAGTGTGTTCACGAATCTTCATGGTGTGGTTCATCACCAACAGCATCAAACAGGTGACTATCATGATTTATCACCAAAGAGGTGTTTTGTAACCCTGGTTACCATCTACATTACGATGCCTTGGAGTGGGTGAGGTTAAGTTGCCCCTAGACACTGATCTTGGATCAGTTTAGCATTTTCCCCACCAATGGTTAAGTTTAGGATTGGGGGACGGGAAGCTGATCCTAGGTCTGTACGTAGGGGAAACTTCTCCCCGGAGCGCAACTGTAGTAATATCCTACTCTACAACATGGACCCCATTAACTGTTAACTATCTTCTCTGCCTTTGTTTTGTTCCTATCCATGTTGACTTTTTGGAAGATCCAGAACGAAGAAAGTGTAATCCTCTTCCTGGTCGTTTGGACGTTGACAGAGATTACCAGATATTCATTTTATACATTCAATCTGCTCAACCACCTGCCATACTTCATCAAATGGGCCAGGTGGAGATGGGGATGGGAGGGCCGGGTTTGGGTAGTTCTGGTTCTGTGCGTTTACATGCGGCTTGCTGATGCAGAGCCTTCTCAGCATCAGAAAGCTGCACGTAAACGCCCTGGACAAGAGCTAGGTTTTGCATCGCTGTTACAGTTCTGTGCATGTCGGTTTGGTTTGATTGGCGTTTCCCCTGGCATGCTTCCCAGTATTAGCCTATAGCCATGCATAAGGTATCTCTTGGCTCATAGCCAGGCAGCAAATCAAATCAAATCAAATTTCATTTGTCACATACACATGGTTAGCAGATGTTAATGCGAGTGTAGCGAAATGCTTGTGCTTCTAGTTCCGACAATGCAGTAATAACCAACAAGTAATCTAGCTAACAATTCCAAAACTGCTACCTTATAGACACAAGTGTAAGGGGATAAAGAATATGTACATAAAGATATATGAATGAGTGATGGTACAGAGTGGCATAGGCAAGATACAGTAGATGGTATTGAGTGCAGTATATACATATGAGATGAGTTTGTAAACAAAGTGGCATAGTTAAAGTGGCCAGTGATACATGTATTACTTAAAGATGCAGTAGATGATATAGAGTACAGTATATATGTATACATATGAGATGAATAATGTAGGGTATGTAAACATTATATTAGGTAGCATTGTTTAAAGTGGCTAGTGATATATTTTACATCAATTCCCATTATTAAAGTGGCTGGAGTTGAGTCAGTGTGTTGGCAGCAGCCACTCAATGTTAGTGGTGGCTATTTAACAGTTTGATGGCCTTGAGATAAAAGCTGTTTTTCAGTCTCTCGGTCCCAGCTTTGATGCACCTGTACTGACCTCACCTTCTGGATGATAGCGGGGTAAACAGGCAGTGGCTCGGGTGGTTGTTGTCCTTGATGATCTTTATGGCCTTCCTGTGACATCGGGTGGTGTAGGTGTCCTGGAGGGCAGGTAGTTTGCCCCCGGTGATGCGTTGTGCAGACCTCACTACCCTCTGGAGAGCCTTACGGTTGTGGGCGGAGCAGTTGCCGTACCAGGCGGTGATACAGCCCGACAGCCTGATCAGAATGTGTTTATTGATTAGCCCGTTCAATATGGATGTTGGCGGACCTAACTGCTAACACTTAGTACTCTGGCATTATCACTTTGATTTATGGGCTAGGACAGTTGTGGGTAACCAATGGATTACATGCTAAGCGATCAGGCATTGATAAGCATACGGATCAGAGTCTCAAATCAAATCAAATTTTATTTGTCACATACACATGGTTAGCAGATGTTAATGCGAGTGTAGCGAAATGCTTGTGCTTCTAGTTCCGACAATGCAGTAATAACCAACAAGTAATCTAACTAACAATTCCAAAACTACTGTCTTGTACACAGTGTGAGGGGATAAAGAATATGTACATAAGGATATATGAATGAGTGATGGTACAGAGCAGCATAGGCAGATACAGTAGATTGTATCGAGTACAGTATATACATATGAGATGAGTATGTAAACAAAGTGGCATAGTTAAAGTGGCTAGTGATACATGTATTACATAAGGATACAGTCGATGATATAGAGTACAGTATATACGTATGCATATGAGATGAATAATGTAGGGTAAGTAACATTATATAAGGTAGCATTGTTTAAAGTGGCTAGTGATATATTTACATCATTTCCCATTATTAAAGTGGCTGGAGTTGAGTCAGTGTCAGTGTGTTGGCGACAGCCACTCAATGTTAGTGGTGGCTGTTTAACAGTCTGATGGCCTTGAGATAGAAGCTGTTTTTCAGTCTCTCGGTCCCAGCTTTGATGCACCTGTACTGACCTCGCCTTCTGGATGATAGCGGGGTGAACAGGCAGTGGCTCGGGTGGTTGATGTCCTTGATGATCTTTATGGCCTTCCTGTGACATCGGGTGGTGTAGGTGTCCTGGAGGGCAGGTAGTTTGCCCCCGGTGATGCGTTGTGCAGACCTCACTACCCTCTGGAGAGCCTTACGGTTGAGGGCGGAGCAGTTGCCGTACCAGGCGGTGATACAGCCCGCCAAGATGCTCTCGATTGTGCATCTGTAGAAGTTTGTGAGTGCTTTTGGTGACAAGCCAAATTTCTTCAGCCTCCTAAGGTTGAAGAGGCGCTGCTGCGCCTTCTTCACAATGCTGTCTGTGTGAGTGGACCAATTCAGTTTGTCTGTGATGTGTATGCCGAGGAACTTAAAACTTGCTACCCTCTCCACTACTGTTCCATCGAGGTGGATAGGGGGGTGTTCCCTCTGCTGTTTCCTGAAGTCCACAATCATCTCCTTAGTTTTGTTGACGTTGAGTGTGAGGTTATTTTCCTGACACCACACTCCGAGGGCCCTCACCTCCTCCCTGTAGGCCGTCTCGTCGTTGTTGGTAATCAAGCCTACCACTGTTGTGTCGTCCGCAAACT
Source organism: Oncorhynchus clarkii lewisi (assembly GCF_045791955.1). NCBI lineage: Eukaryota > Metazoa > Chordata > Actinopteri > Salmoniformes > Salmonidae > Oncorhynchus > Oncorhynchus clarkii. The sequence goes on from NC_092157.1 coordinate 34,942,677, forward strand.
TGATGATTGAGTTGGAGGCGTGCGTGGCCACGCAGTCGTGGGTGAACAGGGAGTACAGGAGAGGGCTCAGAACGCACCCTTGTGGGGCCCCAGTGTTGAGGATCAGCGGGGAGGAGATGTTGTTGCCTACCCTCACCACCTGGGGGCGGCCCGTCAGGAAGTCCAGTACCCAGTTGCACAGGGCGGGGTCGAGACCCAGGGTCTCGAGCTTGATGACGAGCTTGGAGGGTACTATGGTGTTGAATGCCGAGCTGTAGTCGATGAACAGCATTCTCACATAGGTATTCCTCTTGTCCAGATGGGTTAGGGCAGTGTGCAGTGTGGTTGAGATTGCATCGTCTGTGAGTCTGGAGAAAAGGTGGTGACACCATCAGTGCAGGGATTGGGATTTATTCTCGGGCCATATGTATGAAGCATCTCAGAGTAGGATTGATGAATAAGAACAACAATGAATAAGAATACATAGACAGGGGACGTGATCCTAGATCAGTATTCATACTCTGAGATAATAAGGTTTCTCCTCATATTCAGCTCTGAGTCAAGCTGTTATTGTCTTTCCAGATGTGGATGACATAAGGATGGTGTCATCTTTTCTCTCATACTTTCAACATTCCTTCACGCCTCTTTGATGCAGACTCACAGCTTGTGTGGGCCATAGCGCCACTGATTTTGAGTCTTTCATACACTGCACCAGACCTGGGTTCAAATACTATATTAAGTCATTTCAAATACTTTATCTGTGCTTGATTAAGCTTCCCTGACTTCCAATGGAATAGTCCCAAAGCTGCAAACCCCACCTATCTGGCAAGCGAAGCAAGCTTAAGCAAACGCCACAAGCATTTGAACGCTTTCAAATGGTATCTGAACCCAGGTCTGCAATTCACAGTCTCAGACATACACAACTACTGTAACACATGGCATTAGCTGATGGTGACAGGGGGTTAGGTGTCGGTGTTACCCCCCCCCCCCCCAGTCCAACAGCTAAGCAGTGCTGTAGTAAAAATACCTATTTCTTATGTATATATCATCAGACACAACGCTCATCATTATACACAAACACTCTATTTACCACCGCTGTCAGCAGACCGGTGACATAACGTGGGACTATCAAGAACACTCGTGAAGTGTAACTGTCTGGCTCTCATATGAAGGCCCTCAGATGAAATGTGAGTACCGGTGAAGAATGCCTACTACACACTTGGGGAGCAATCTGACCGACCTAGAGTCCTGGGATCCTATGGCTAAGAGCTTGCTGCTTTCCGTTCAAAATCTGAACGTCTATAAATCAGATTAGCGACCGACCCCATTTTTTATTTTTTTTTGCATGGCTGTGCGGTGGCTATGAGTTTGGGTGACAGTGAGTGACAATCTTGTTCCCGTAACCACAGTACTGTACATTCAATATGTTTGTTTTACATGTACGACAAATCTCTTGGGTTTTGCGGGTTTGCTTCGCTGGTCTTGATCGGTCAGTGTTACCCCTGTTCTCCTCCACTCTCGTCCACCCCCATTCCCGGTCCCCCTCTGAGTGATCTCAAGGGTTCCTTTAAGCAGGAAGGGGAGGGGCGCAGCCAGGTCCCCGCAGTGGGAGGGAAGAGGGGCTCATGTTCAGCTGCTCCTGTTTTTAAGACCATCTGTTTCGGGAATGGAATGCTCGGCCAACATTTCACTCACATCCGCCGAAATGCTCCCCCGAGCCGCCGCCACGTTCTTGAGTAAATGAGGGATTCTTACGCACCAACATCACCACATATATAGATCCCTCTCCTTTCATAACCGACTCGTTTTAATCCCCCATACATTTTTGTTCACTTTTGAAATGGAATACAGTAGTGTAATTATCGGTATATTAATCCTTCCTTTCTGGGTTGTTTATTAACCCATATTAAACATTGTGGCACGGTTTCCTGGACACTGATTAAGCCTAGTTCTGGACTGAAAACCAAGCTCAATGGAGAATCTCCATTGAAAGTGCTTTTTAGTCCAGGGCTAGGTATAACCTGTGTCCGGGAAACGGCCCCCTGTACATTTTGAATAATGATGTGCAGAAATCCAGTAATGTTAAAACACTTAGAAAATTGTTAATTAAGCTGATCATTTGGGAGCATTCAGACCTGTTGGTGTTCAAACAGCTAAATCCTTTTTCAGCCAAACAGCTCTCTCTCCTTGTACTCTTAGATTTAAGTGCTGCAGTCAACACTGTTGACCATGCTTTCCTTCTGGACAGACTTGGAGAGTTGGGTTGGCCTCTCCGGTACAGTTCTAAATTGTTTTAGGATCTATTTAACCGGTCGAGAGTTGTTTTTTTTTGTCACCCTTGGTGAACATAACTCAGAGAAAATACATATCACATGTGGCGTTCCACAAGTTTAAATTTTGGGTCTGGTACTGATCAACTTATGTGTGTTACCCCTTGGCAGCATTATCAGAAAGCACAGTAGCTGCTATGCAGACGATACACAACTTTACATCTCTATGTCATCAGAGGATTTTAGCTCCTTGGATAAATTATTAAACTGTATTAGTATTTAATTACTTGGATGGCTCACAACTTCCTCTGGCTAAATCAAGACAAGACCAAGGTGCTTATTGTTGCAGCCAAAGCACAGAGAGTGAATCTAGCCGCACATTTCAATTCACAGGCAATAAAGATAAAACACCAGGTAAAAAAAACCTAAGTTTTATTTTAGATTCTTAATTCAACTTCCGAATCACACATTAGGAATGTGACCAAAATAGTTTTTTATCACCTGAGGAACATTGCCACGGTGGGGGCGTTTCTCTCTCAGGCTGAAACAGAGAGACTTATCCATGCTTTTATTACAAGGTTTGACTTCTGTAATGCTCTCCTATCTGGTCTACCCAAGAAAGCCATATGTCAACTGCAAAACATACAGAATACTGCAGCACAGGTACTGACCAAGACCAGACAGAGAGCACACATTACACCGGGTTTAAGTTCTCTTCACTAGCTGCCTGTGAGTTTTTGAATTCGTTTTAAGATTATTCTATTGGTTTTTAAATCAATCCACGATTGTGCACCACAATACATGTCAGATGCTTTTAAGTTATGTACCCAGTAGGTCCCTCAGTTCCTCTGGTTACTGGCCTTTTAACTACCCCTAAAGCCTAGGACCAAGAGGCATGGAGAGGCAGCCTTTAGTTATAATGCCCCCGTCCTCTGGAATAGCCTGCCAGAGAACCTGGGGGGGGCGAAAATGTGGGCATGTTTAGAAGAGATGTTAAAACACATCTTTTTAGCTTTGCTATTCCTCAGGGTGCTTTTTAGTTGTTCAGTTTGTTTCATTCTTTTGTTTTTTTATCTTATGTTTGTTGTGTAGTACATTTTCAGCTTTTATTTTCATTGTTTTTTTATTTGTTTTTTCCTGTAAAGCACATTGCGTTGCATTCCATGTCTGAAATGTGCTGTATAAATAAAGGTTGATTTGATTTGTTATACACTACCTTTCAAACGTTTGGGGTCACTTCGAAATGTCCTTGTTTTTTTTCTCCATTAAAATAACATAAAATTGATCAAAAATACAAAGTAGACATGGTTAATGTTGTAAATGACTATTGTAGCTGGAAACGGCAGATTTTTTATGGAATATCTACATAGGTGTACAGAGGCCCATAATCAGCAACCATGTGTTCCAATGGCACGTTGTGTTAGCTAATCCAAGTTTATCATTTAAAAAAAGGCTAATGATCATTAGAAAACCCTTTTGCAATTATGTTAGCACAGCTTAAAACTGTTGTCCTGATTAAAGAAGCAATAAAACGGGCCTTCTTCAAACTAGTTGAATATCTCGAGCATCAGCATTTGCGGGTTCGATTACACGCTCAAAATGTCCAGAAACAAAGAACTTTCTTCTGAAACTTGTCTGTCTATTCTTGTTCTGAGAAATGAAGGCTATTCCATGCGAGAAATTGCCAAGAAACTGATGATCTCGTACAACGCTGTGTACTACTCCCTTTACAGAACAGCGCAAACTGTCTCTAACCAGAATTGAAAGAGGAGTGGGAGGCCCTGGTGCACAACTGAGTAAGAGGACAAGTACATTAGTGTCTAGTTTGAGAAACAGATGCCTCACAAGTCCTCAACTGGCAGCTTCATTAAATAGTACCCGCAAAACACCAGTCTCAACGTCAACAGTGAAGAGGCGACTCTGGGATGTTGGCCTTCTAGGCAGAGTTCCTCTGTCCAGTGTCTGTGTTCTTTTGCCCATCTTATTGGCCAATCTGAGAAATGGCTTTTTCTTTGCAACTCTGCCTAGAAGGCCAGCATCCCGGAGTCGCCTCTTCACTGTTGACGTTGAGACTGGTGTTTTGCGGGTACTATTTAATGAAGCTGCCAGTTGAGGACTTGTGAGGCGTCCGTTTCTCAAACTAGACACTCTAATGTACTTGTCCTCTTGAACAGATGTGCACCGGGGCCTCCCACTCCTCTTTCTATTCTGGTTAGGGCCAGTTTGCGCTGTTTTGTGAACAGGGTTGTACGAGATCTTCAGTTTCTTGGCAATTTCTCGCATGGAATAGACTTCATTTCTCAGAACAAGAATATAAACTAAAAACATGTCAGCCGTCACTATGGTAATCAGCCATTTAGTGGCCTAATTCATTGGCAAATGCTACAAGACACTATCAAGATGGCATACATTTTTCCCCTTCCTTTTGCAGGGTATGCATTCCAATGTAGTGTGAAGTTTCGTTTTTTTGTCGTTCTTTACTGCACGGCCCTTAAGCTGAAGTGTGTGTGTGTGTATGTGTGCGCGTGTGCATGCCTCTGTGTGTTTGTGTTACTGATGACTATCCTCTCTCCCTGTCAGATACAATATGTTTATCATCATGTACCCTCTCGGAGTGGCCGGAGAACTCCTGACTATTTACGCTGCTCTGCCGTTCGTTCGCAAAACCGGAATGTTGTCCATGAGGCTCCCCAACAAGTACAACATCTCCTTCGACTACTACTACTTCCTCATCATCGTCATGCTCTCCTACATCCCATGTAAGCAGCTACGTACAGCATGATTGTATGTTCAGCCTATAGGTGGGCGTTAGTTACTCATGGGTGTTGATTGTCTCTTGTTTTGACCAGCAGAATTGTTCAGTAGATTGTGATGGCTGTTGTTAATTTGGGGTTTTGGGGTAGTTTGTGATAGCTGTTGTTCATTTGGGTTGTTTGGGTTACATTTGTGGTGGCTGTTGTTCATTTGGGTTGTTTGTGGTGGCTGTTTTGGGGTACTTTGGGGATGGTTTGGGTTGTTTTGGATAATTAGTAGGACCTAGTGTTTGATGGTTAAGTGCCTTTCACCATTTGAAGGCGTTTTGTTAAAATACTGATCTGGACTGGATAACTGTTTAGATTGGTGGGTAAAATCTCTGTCTCTCTCCTAGTGTTCCCACAGCTCTTTTTCCACATGCTCCGTCAGAGGAGAAAGGTGCTTCTTGGGGAGATCATAGTGGAGAAGGATGAGTAGAGCCGCCTCACAGTCCAGCACCTGGCGTTCGTTTTGGAACAGCGAGCCCAAGTTCTCCACACTGCAACGCAAGCGACCGGGAGAGTCAGACCACTACCGACATAACGGGATTAACCAAGTAATAATCGTGGAAACAGGATTTTGTCATTCACCGCAATAACCCAACTGGATTAAATACAAGATAAATCATTACCCAACAGGAATAACCTTCATCAGAATCATCCACAACAGACATCAGTCAACCAGAAGAATCATTACAGAACAGGAGTAGTCAGCGGAATAGTCATTAATATGGAAAAAGGAATAAGTACAATCTATAGCTTGAATAATCATCTCAAAACTGGAACACTGTCCCAGTGCAGATAGCTAGATCCCTATAGAGAGAGAGAGAGCACTGAATCCACTAGCCAGCATGGCCACATCATGCTGTCCTAAACCTCTGCAACCTGATAGCATACTGCACTGATTACCTGCTCTCAACTGCAACAGTACAATATTGGAAGGCGCTTGCTGTGCATTGGGTCAACCACACAGCAGATCCATACTGAACCCACCATCAGTGCAACACACAGGGAGTTCGAGGGAACCAGGGACGGGTGACATGTATGAAAGGAGGGATGAGGCTCCTGGGCTGGGTTTTTTTTCTTTTAAATTGGAAATACATTTTTTAAGCATTTTTAAACGTTTTCCACCACAGTGATTTTATACATAAATAGCATGTTGCAACAATGACTAGACAGAATTTTAAAAAAAAGAGAAAAAGTTCTGCATAGACGTATTATACCTCGACAATAAATATGCTGCTTCCTCGGAGTCTGCGTGTTGTACTTTATCTGTGAAACAATGAAATGTGAAACGCCACCGTTAGGTTATTTTATGCACAGATCGGATCATTTGAAGAGTTACTTAATTTATTCACATATCACATGGTTGGCAATTCTATGGTTTTTAACAGTAAAACACTTGTATTGAATGTTATTAGTGCTTTAGGTGTAGCTTAGACTAAACACATGTTTTTGTTGTTGCTTTGCTCAGCTCTAATGTTCTCTCCATGTTGTTTTCATGTTTACCAAGAGCTCAGTCAAATGTATTTGCAAGTGTACATCTTAAAAACAAGGATGAATCTTTGCAGAAAAGCGCTCTCTTTTTGAAAGTTCAAGCCAACATAGGAGAGACGCAGAGAAGATACGAGATAATACATTTATATCTGAGCACTCACAGTCTTCAGTTAGTCACTGTTTTGTTCTTTTATGTTTTAAAAATCTGTGTTCGGGATCCATTGTCCTTGTTGGTAATGGACTGGTAGTTAGAGTTAGATTCCCTCTACTAAAAGGTGCTACTGTGTCAGGTCGTTTCAATCTTCTGTGCAGCTGAAGGATAGATTGGGATTGGGGTCATCTAATTGTATGCACTGCGATACCTAGCCCTGTGCTACAGTGTGCTGAATGAATCAACATCATGCTATGAATCAGGGCTAGACAAGAAAGAAAGAAAGAATGAAACAATAAAATTCAATGTCAAAAATCACTGGACTCTTATTGTTTGTCCAGTCACAAATGTACGTGTGAAGAGACAGTACCATGGATCCGAGGATGTAATCAACTTCCTGGCACCATAAAGGCAAATGAGACCTCTGGTAAGAGCTCCGGTAAAACATTGTACTGCCAGAACTCACAACCCCTGGATAGGTGTTCAGCAGCCACATCATAACCACATCATGTGATATAGCAATCTGATGCCTGACTGCTCAGTCGATGATGTGGCATTGGTTGATGTAAACGCAGCGCCTGCAATGTAGTCATCCTAGAACACGACCAGTAGGGTTGTGATGGTCATGGACGTTTGGATGCTGTAATGGCCAGGCAAATGACCACGGCCTCCGTTATAAACATTAGAATAGCAACAACATTTTTATTACATTGTTTTAGACCCACATTTTCTCCTCTCCTTCGTTACTCCTGATCACATGTGCTGCCATATAAATAGAATGACTAGAACGGGTGTCCTAAATCAAGTCAATGATGGCATAACGGGTGGACTGGCGGCCATTGTGAGTGTGCAAAGCAGGAAGTAGAAGCAGGATGTGCTGTGACTTGTTGATTCAAACTCAACTGACGTGACAAAAAATACATTCCATTGCATGAGCCACATCAGTTAACATCATTTGAATGAACATTATAAATTACCATGACAATTATTGCATCACAATACCAGGCAGCCATTGTGCGTTTCCCTGTGAGTTCATCAGTCAAATTGCCAGGGTTAAAGGTTCCAAGCCCGTTCTATTCTTCCTATTTCTATGTGTGCTGCTGCTGCATTTTTTGTTTTTTTTGGGGGGGGGGGGCTTCGCTCGCAACCATTGGTTGATGTAATGCAACGTTTGCAATGTAGTCAGCCTGGAACGTGACCACAGACTATTGCTACTTTGTGGAAAGTTCACACTCATACAACAATACAGGCACCATAAGCCAAAATACAGTACCGTCAAGAAACACTAACATGTACACTTGTGCAATCTTGACTTACAACCAAGCAGACCTTCTGACTGTTGTGTGTAAATACATCATTTATTCAAATGCATGTGTATAATAACATAGTTTTATATATATATATAGCTAGACAGTTCTTGAGGTTTGAGAAAGGACGGGTGTTCCTCAAGGATAGCATATCAGCGACATTTCTTAGCTTTTTTTTTTTGCGCATCATTTTGCACCTTACATCATTGTGGAACTAGACTTTAAACCGTGAAAAGGGCACTGTGGTGATTCCCATTGGCACTGCTGAAATAATGATCTACATTGAGAAGAACTGCAATATGAAAATATACATTCAGATAATCGGATATAAATGGACTAAAGTCGTACAAAAAAAACAGCATTAAAAACAATGAGACCAATCTATGAGTCAATTACTTGGGCCATTATTTTAAAAAACAATATGGATCCTTCTCAAATCTTGATTGTCATGTTGTTGGAATGCAAATGCTGGAAGTAATGGTCTGGAATCACTTTGGAGGATAGCTGAATCTGGCCACTAGAGGGGGAAAGCTCAGTGAATGCAGCCTTAGTCCCGATTCAGGCATGTGCAGTTTGTCCCTCGTCTCTCTCCATACAGCATATCCATGCAAAAGTGTGTCAGAGGGCTAGTTACACTTGTGGGTGGAACATAATGCTGCTCACCACACCGCCTCTGACTCAACTGTGCTTCTTTTTCTTCTTCCCCAGAGGGTGCTATAACCCTGGAGTTTTTGCTGTAGAAAATGATATTACTGATAGATTATACACATCTTTTTTAATGCAAACAATATAACTATGACTTAGACAGAAAAATCCGATGCGGATAGAAAACTTCAGAGACAGACAAACAGACACACAAAGAGACAGACAGACGGATACTCACAGCTCTCCATGGCTTTCTCACAGATGTAGCTGATGAGATCTTCACAGAAGAAATCATTCCACAGTCCCTCGTGGATGAGGCCTGCGCAGTCCTCTCCTCTCTCATGCCCGTGGCTCCAGTTGTCTGGCTGGCCCGGCTTCCACTTCCTACAATCACACAGCAGAGGGCACTCACACACTGAATTCCTTCCAACTATAGAAACAAATTCAGTGAGGACTGAAACCTAACTTCAGACACCTGATGTCAATGTGAGGTCTCACAAGGGATCAGTCTTGTCACTGAGGTACTATACTCACGTGAAGGCAGGTTCGGTTCCATCCAGCCAGTGCCAAACATTCTCCTTCTCCCTATCTGTCAGACCCATCCAGAAGTAGCCCTTTCCAGAGGTCTGCTTCTGCAGCCATTTCTGAGGGGGGAAAAAGAAAACATGATGTCAGTAATGTCACTCATTTTATGACTATTCAAACAGATGCGCATTGTATTACGAAAGGCTTATAAGAAGGACTGTCACCTGTTCAGCTATATCGTTAATGATCACCATTGACGCAGTCTGGGCATCACAGCTTTTCTTTGCATCGTCAAAGTTGTGCAGCTCCCTGGAGAAGTGGTAGCATTTGTCTCTGAAGCCAACCCACTCATGAGGACAACCTGAAGTTAATTTGGTTATATTGTCAAACTATCACCAATTAACTAATGTCCTGTCAACTCATAGATGGTGTTGACAGAGTGATACAGAGATATGAATGGTGTATAAAGAGTATTATGAGTGAGTCTTACCTGGGGCCAACACTGTAGGGGCGGGGGAGACACTCTTCAGAGAGACAGAGGCCAAAGGCACTGCTGCTACTGCTGCAGGTCGGGCAGGATGTCCTGGTAGTCCAGGTGGCCCTGGGGCCCCCACAGGCCCCATCACTCCCCTGGGTCCCTGTACCCCAGCCGGCCCCACCTGTCCTAGGTCTCCCGGCGGGCCCTGGGGCCCCTGAGGACCGGGCTGTCCATCTCTCCCAAGGAGCCCAGCCGTTCCTGGCTCACCCTTCGCACCCGGAGGTCCTGCCCTGCCGCCTGACCCTCGGGAGCCCTTTGAACCTGGGTTGCCCCGTGAGCCTTGTTGACCTCTGGAACCTGTTAGTCCCAGTGGTCCTGGAGATCCCTTCTCTCCACGGAGCCCCTGCACCCCAGGCCCACCTTTATCCCCTTTTTCCCCCTTCTGACCGGCCTGACCTGCCACTCCCTGGGGTCCTTTGTCTCCCCGCGGGCCTCTGGGACCAGGTGGACCTGAAACAAGAAACATTATGTTTTCTTTTGAAACGTGTCTGTTCAACTGTTTACAACACACTTCTACGTGAACAAAATAAAAAGCTACTATTTAGTGTGTGCCCTCACCCTGGAGAATGGTGAAGTTGGTGATTAGCTGTGAGTGCTTGCTGTCCACCAGTTTCATCTCCTCCATGACTATGGAGAGGCTGGTGACCTCTTTGTCGAGGCGGGCCGCCAGGTCGTCCTGCTGCAACCTTAGTGTGGTGGTGTCCGACCTCACGTCCAAAACCGTGGAGTTCAGGTCAGCCAGGTAGTCGGAGTGGCGTCCTACCGTTTCAGCGCAGGTGCGCAGCTCGTTGAGGTTGAGATTGATGGCGCCCAGGAGTTGGGTTGTAAAGCTGATGTTGCCCGTGACACGGTCGATGCTCCCCTCCGACTCGTCCAGGCGTATCTCCAGCTGGTCGAACTTGGAGGAGGTGAGGTTGTCATGGTCCCTCTGCTGGTCCATGATCTCCCTGAGGGTCTGGTTGTGGTTCTCCGCCAGGCTGGAGGTGTTCTGCAGCTGTCCGGACAGCGAGGCCAGCTGAGAACCCACGTCCTCCAGAATGTCGTTGTTGGCCTTGGCCAGGACAGAGGCGTTGGAGGCCAGCACCTGGAGGTTCTGCACCTTCTCCCGCAGCCAATCAGCGTCCGACTTAGTCTGCCTGGCTGTCTGCTCAATGCTCTGGAAGTCATTGCGGATCTTCTGGATTGCCTGGCTGGTGTCGTCCACTGACCTCTGCAAAGCCAAGATCAGGCCCCTTTGTTGGGCCTGGGTGAGGTTGAGATTCCCGATGCTGAACAGGGCCTGGCCCTGCTGCCGAACCTGCTCCTGAAGCTCCGTCTGCAGCCGAGCCGTGTCGTCCTGAAGACCCTCCATGGTGCCGCCGTAGGCCCGCAAGGTGCCGTTGACGGACCTCAGCATGGCTGTGTTGGCATCCAGCAGACCCTGGATGGAGCCCTGGCTGCCTTGCATGTCCTGGCCAGCATCCTGCAGACGACCTAGGGCTGCCCGGTTACTACTGCTCCTTTCAGCCACCTCAGACAGCTGCCTCTGCAGAGCCAAGATGTTGTTCTTAAAGGCCTGGATTTCTGTGGTGGTGTTCTCCGACTTCTCGCCAGTCTGGTCATCTGGGAACATGGGATGAAATTGACTTGGACTTTGTAACTGAGAGTTGGATGAAGTTACACTTCTCTCAATGATGAATGTTTCTAAAAACAGCTATTCTGATTCATTTGATATATTCAAGATAATGCATAGACCCATAGTACAAGGGATACTGTATGGTCAACTGCCTAGCGTATATGCTCCATACTGCTGTGACCATGTGGTAGGTAGGGGTGAAACTCACCTAGCTTTTTCAAGTCTGTTTCCACAGCAATGATCTTCCCCCCAAAGCTCTCGATACCTTCGGAAACATTGTCAACCTTTTGCACCACTGCAAAACAAACAAAACAACACAGCACAACACAGAAAAGATCAGGGTTAGGTCTTCAGCACAGTGGTTAATATTAACAGTCTGAGAAGGATGGGCAGAATAGCCTGAAACTATACAAAAGGGATCAGACAGGACACTTATGAAAACTCACTCAGACACAATATATAAGATATCATATAAGATGTATATTTATCTGGTGGGTATGTAATAATGGTTGCCTCAGCAATCACAAGCTCTAAGATTAGGAAATGGTCATGTAATACACAATAATGTCTCAATGACTTGGTGCGTCCATGAAGACTGTGCATGAGACACTGAAGACACTGGAAGATGAGTGCAGAGGGGTGGGTGGTCAGAGGGAGTAGGATCTGGAGATGATCAAAGTGGGACAGAGACAGGGGGACCCTGGGGGACAGGAAGCAACCCAAGTGGGGGTCCTCAGTAAACAGGGGGTTCAAAGTGTACCCTAAGGAAACAGACGCTGTGTCAGGCAGGGTCTTTACGCCCCCACAGGCGACAGGACCCTTCATTTCCTATGGAATGTGTCTGGGAATCATCCCACCACCACCACAGGCTATGGAGGCATCTCTAACCATCTAATTGGAGACCACAGAGGTTCAAACCAGTGGTGAAAACTGCACACCATGCTATTTCTGTCATTTCTATCCTCCACAGGTAAAGACCAACCAAACCATCAAGCTCAAAGACCCCACCAAGCTCAACCTTTAAATGGGTATAATCATCTATTTTATTCTAGGGCCAAATCATCGTAAAGACACAGGATGAGAAAATTTACCATCACCTCATTCCCTCCCTCTGACTGAGAGCACGGGAGGACATGGATAGATAGATCCCACTGTTATGACTGGGTGTATCTCCCTGGTCATGCTGTATGTGCTTATGATCTTCGTAGCTTTCAATGTGTAAGGTGTAGTTGCAGAGTACTTTACATCTACCGTATGCCAGTCTCAGACAGTGAGGGGTGAGGAAGCTGTCCAGCAGAGTCCCGGCTGTTTTTCATGTTATTTTGGCATTAATACGTATCGCAAATCAGTTTGCAAACAATGTAAAAAATATATTATAATCATCTTTGAGTTAATAAAGCCGCAAACAAACACAATCTCTTTTTTTGCTTTCTTGAGTAAAGCATCTCCAAATGGAGGCGTTTCAGCCAAGCTCAGTGCTTTCTGTGGTGGTGGGGCAGCCAGAGGAAAATACGGAGCTTAGGGGTTGGTAGTGTTCTTTAGTTGTGCCGTAATTGGCTCAGTGTTCTGTCACTCATGGGGACTGCAAAATGTATGGGTAGAGCTCGAACATTCAAGCCCCCTGGGTGCTGCCATAGACTTACATTAGAAGTGCCCATCCATGAAGGCTCAAGGCCATTGGCCACAGATAAAATTACATCAAATCACGTTATATCTACCGTAGCTTTGATTGGACTGATCATGTCAACATCATACTTTCAAAATCTTAGCTAGCAAGCTAGACAAGCAGTCGTCTTCATGCATGAAGTCAACCATCTACTGGCAAATCCTTTTCAATCATTGTCATATGAAGAGAAATGATAGATAAAACGTATCTGTGCTCATCGGCCATTGGACATAAACATCACACAACAAGTTGGAAATCGCTAATTCAAAAATGAGTGCTAAGGCGCCACTGCAGCCACGGGTTCGATCCCAGGCCGTGTTACAGCCGGCTGTGACCGGGAGACCCATGAGGCGACGCACATTTGGCCCAGCGTCATCTGGGTTAGGGAAGGGTTTGGCCGGCCGAGATGTCCTTGTCTCATCGTGCTCTATCGACTCCTTTTGGCGGGCCGGGTGCGTGTTTCCTCTGACACATTGGTGCGGCTTGCTTCCGGGTTAAGCAAGAACTAGTGAGGCTCTCGACCTTCTCCAAGTCCGTAGGAGAGTTGCAACGATAAAACAAGATTGTAACTACCAATTGGATATTACGAAAAAAAGTGTAACGCAACGGGCCAGAAAAGTTTGAATACATTGGCCATGCTCGGAACTGGGAAATCTCAGTTCCGACATTTCAAATAGTGATTTCGGTCCTCTTTCTAGAGCCCAAAAGAAGGACCGTCGCGCCACCTTCCTGTTTAAGTGAGCACAGCACAACAAGGTGAGTCCAAAAATATCTTGTATGCTGCTACATAAATGATGCAATATGCCAGGGTGATACTGCATGTATACTTGTAGCCAAGAAAATAATACTAAGTGTATGTTGTGTAGTAAGCTGTTAGTAGACCATGTGCCTCACCCTAATAATTTGGTAGAAACCACATTTGTTTCAGCTAGTCAGCCATTTAAGCCATGTATTTTTTTAAAGGCAGTAAATGAGGCTGAATGAACTGTTTCGTTGAACTGCTAAACCTGATAACCAGGTTTAGCAGTGGTAAGATGTTAGGACTGTTGTTGGGACTCTGCTGTTGAGACAGCTTTATGTAGGCCCTAACAGTTTGTGGGCACCGTTATAGTCCAATTCATTAATTGTTTGGTGTTGTGTTGTGTAGTGGCTTTGCTGGCATGCATCTAAAAAAAAGTTTGCCCCAACAAGATTTACATGCTAAAATAACCACTGAATCTTACATGTTTCTACGGCACAGTTGTAATAAAGGAGAAAATAAATATGCTTCAACATTGCAAGTTAAACGTTGTGATAGCCACAACAACGTAGAAGAGGGCCCCGTAATTAAGGAAGACTAGTGATGATAGAACGTCTAACTGACAATGAAAGGCAACTTTGACTGGAAATGAGAGAAGAGAGACAGAGAAACATTCTTCAAACCGCCGAGGATGAGTGTACTTTTCTCATTGTCAACAAACAATAGAAAAAAATGCCTTCTGAAAATAGAAACCCAGAAGTTTCATGCAAGCTTTTAATGACTTGCATGTGTTCCATCTGTAATTATGGTAAACAAACATTTGTGCCATATTCGCTTGCATGAACAGCAGGGAATTCATCCCAACAGTACAGTCTGTACATTTAGATGGAATATGATTCAGGTGAGTGTCCTGTGTTAGAATCACTCCTACTGTAGCTGATAGCGTTGACCGGAGGCTCAGAGTAGCAGTGCTGATCTTGTTCATAATGATTTAAGGCAAAACTGATCCTAGATCAGCACTCCTACTCTGAGACGCTTTCTGAATATGGGCCTGGTATGGGTAGCCTCATAGACGTGTGTAGTAGTGTGTGTGGAACGCCGGAGTAAGTGCTTCCACATGTTTGAGAAACCGTTTACTACATACACTCACTGAACGTCTAATTCTCCCACCATCCCTCATCCCGCAGTACAGGAAACAAGGAATCCAAACAACATTCCCTACCATTCAAAGAGATGTATCCAGACTTGAAACAGAGAGAATATAATTCTGATGGAAAATGGTTTTGTACAGAGTCGACGTCCTAATGTTTTAGGAAACTCAAGTTGCCTGTATACGGAAAACAAATGCCACTAGGGATGTACAGTAGTCTTTTCATGGTGGAAATATGTTTCAAATGTTTACCCTCATAGATGACTATCCGCCCCTCAAATACTCTCTAAAAAAACAAAACAAACATATGAACTAGAAAAATGCCCTCTCGATTGAAAGAGTAGTATTAGCTCAGAGTGGAGAGGCATGGCCAGTCTGAAATGAAACGTTCCACTGCAAACTAAACGAGACACATTTCCAGACACCACAAACTACTGTACCACACAGAGCACAAAAGACGCATTCAGCTCAGGTCTGCAGACCAAACCGTACACCTACTGCACATTGTAATTGTTATAGAGAGAAACACACACACACACACACACATACACACACACACACACATACAGTTTATCTGTTGTTTGTTTTGACTTCTTTCTATGTCTGGGGGACATAGGGACATGTTTTTAATTGCACTCATCCTCTCTGTTAAACTTTAATCACTTCGGTGTGATGCTCTCTGTACTAATGTATTACTTCCTCTCTGTCTAGATGTTGGATTCAAATAGACGTTAATGCAGAACGCTGTGGATTAAAAACACAACTTTGGGAAACTCTCTTCCAAGTTATGAAACAATTAGCATCCTAAATGGCCCACATACGCTGCTAGACTGCTACTCTGGAACGACAGTCATGCTTTACATGGTTTAGCTGAACGCTAGTGAATCACAGGGTGAGTACACACACATACACACACACACGGATGCTCTTCGTGGTTGGAATCCATTTTATCATAAATATATATTTAAATATCTTTAATACTGTGTTTATAGAAGCATACGCATGCACATACACACATGCACTCACACACACATGCACACACACACACATGATCACACACACATATAAACACGCGTATGCACGCACACCCACTGTATAATATCTGGTCCCCAGAGCTATGCCCTAGGCCAGCTGTGCTGCAGCTGTGGTTTCTGGGTGTCATCCCTTCCTCACAATACACACAACACACGCAAGCACACGACAAACTCACACACACACACACACACACCCTGACACCTCTGCTTATTTTTGCTAAAGCTCAATATTATAGCTCAGAATGTAGTGACAGATTCCATGTACACAGCTGGAGCAGAGGGAGAGAGAGGGAGAACGCAGCATATGTGCTGAGTGAGGCCAAAGAGAGGGCGAGACTCCCCCTACACCCTCTTATTCTCTTCTCTGATTCCTCTCCCTCCTCATATTCACCTGTGTCTAATCCCTCCCTCATATAGCCTGGGTTGTGTCTCAAATTATACCACATTCCCTATTCAGTGCGCTACTTTTGTCCAGGGCCCCCATAGGGGACGCAACCCTAGTCTTTCCTGCCAGGACAATGTCTGAGAGCTGGAGATGAGGTTTTCACAGCCTACCATGGAGGTTCTATACTGTAGCTCAGTGGAGATCACATACGCACCATAAAGAGATCAGGTGATGAAGCAAGGACATTGCTATGGGTGAGAGTAGAGAGCGTAGGGTCAGCTCGATGTTAAGATATCTGGCCACACTGCATCCTACAGTACAGAATACATATGTGAAGTGAATAGAACACTGGGGTCTTACTTACGGCTGTTGCGGTGACTGTATTACCGCCACAAGGGCAGTCCCGAGTCATGAAGGCGGTCAAATTCCATGTGACTGTTTAGTCACTGTAATTAGGCTTCTCCAAGCTCTGATGCTGCTGATGGTCATTAGTAGCCCATCAAACTTGCTAACTGCCTGGTACTCAGCAATATATTGTCCCTCTAATCACTCTGACATCAATGCAAATGTAATCAAAAATCTAATCAGACACTTCATGAGAGCCCATGAGCTCATGTTGCGCAACCTTTCTATAGGCTATGCAATTTGGCGAGAAAACAGAGTGATGGCCTCTATTAAAAAAAGGAGGATCGCATCAGCTTTCTATAGGTTAGGCCTACTACTTTCTCAACTTTCCTAATAATCAGCACACCTGGCTGGCCTGAAAATGAACCACAGGAAAAGCGTCCTCCATTCTCTATTTAAGTGCATAGATGACATGTATTTTTTCCCGCTGCCCCGGTTTTGAGACAGGTGCATGATACTGGTCGATTCTAAATCAAAACAAATTTCACACATATATTATTTGGTATACAGTTGAAGTCGGAAGTTTACATACACCGTAGCCAAATACATTTAAACTAAGATTTTCATATTTCCTGACATTTAATCCCAGTAAAAAATCCCTGTCTTAGGTCAGTTAGGATCACCACTTTATTTTAAGAATGTGAATGTCAGAATAATAGTAGAGAGAATTATTTATTTGAGCTTTATTTCTTTCATGACATTCCCAGTGGGTCAGAAGTTTACATACACTCAATTAGTATTTGGTAGCATTGCCTTTAAATTGTTCAACTTGGGTCAAACATTTCAGGTAGCCTTCCACAAGCTTCCCACAATAAGTTAGGTGAATTTTGGCCCATTCCTCCTGACAGAGCTGGTGTAACTGAGTCAGGTTTGTAGGCCTCCTTGTTCACACAATCTTTTTCAGTTCTGCCACAAATTTTCTATAGGATTGAGGTCAGTGCTTTGTGATGGCCACTCCAATACCTTGTCTTTGTTGTCTTTAAGCCATTTTGCCACAACTTTGGAAGTATGCTTGTGGTCATTGTCCATTTGAAAGACCCATTTGCAACCAAGATTTAACTTTCCTGACTGATGTCTTGAGATGTTGCTTCAATATATCCACATCATTTTCCTGCCTCATGATGCCATCTATTTAGTGATGTGCACCAGTCCCTTCAACAGCAAAGCACCCTCTTGCTTCACGGATGGGATGGTGTTCTTCAGCTTGCAAGCGTCCTCTTTTTCCTCCAAACATAATGATGGTCATTATGGCCAAACAGTTCTATTTTTGTTTCATCAGACCAGAGGACATTTCTCCACAAAGTACGATCTTTGTCCCCATGTGCAGTTGCAAACCATAGTCTGGCTTTTTTATGGAGGTTTTGGAGCAGTGGCTTCTTCCTTGCTGAGCGGCCTTTCAGGTTATGTCGATATAGGACTCGTTTTACTGTGGATATAGATACTTTTGTACCCGTTTCCTCCAGCATCTTCACAAGGTCCTTTGCTGTTGTTCTGGGATTGATTTACACTTTTGGCACCAAGGTACGTTAATCTCTAGGAGACAGAAAGCATCTCCTTCCTGAGCGGTATGACGGCTGCGTGGTCCCATGGTGTTTATACTTGCGTACTATTGTTTGTACAGATGAACATGGTACCTTCAGGCATTTGGAAATTGCTCCCAAGGATGAACCAGACTTGTGGAGGTCTACTGTTTTGGTCCAAGGATACAACGGCCACTGGCCGCAAAAGGTATGGATTTTTTGGGGGGTGCATTACGGCCACACAAAGGGATTCCACCGTGAAATTAAAGGCATTATCAAGTACTTGCCAAAATGTGAATGAGAGACTGATAAAGTGTGTGCAGCCTGCGCAAAAAAACTTGTGCCTTTCAAGCAACTTTTTTCAAATCATCATTAGAGTCGCATCATGCAGCCTTACAATGTCTTAAAAATCTAAACATATAGACCATGTTTGTAGAACAACTTAAGTTACATGAATAACTCTTAATTAAGCACATAGGAGCACATACACCACCAGTCCAAAGTTTTAGAACATCTACTCATTCAAGGGACAGATCAGGACCTAACATAAGGACAACTCGGAGTATGCTATTCTGCTCTTCTGAAATAGACTTATTTATTGAATGTATTTATTCGACTTTTTAAAATGTAGATGTTCCAAAGGTCTGCATCAGTGTATGTGGAAGTTAGGAGATGCTAAATGTGTTTATGTTAATTAACGTCAATTACCGTGAGACCAACAGATATTTGCTTGACAATCACCGGCTGAAGTATTTTCGTGACCGCCACAACCCTAGTCTTACTTCACATAACCATCTAAACCTGACTGCATGGTTAGGCTGTGGAGCTGTGGTTCCCTGGACAGCCCACTACTACAGCTCTGCCAGTAAAAAACAATTTTAGTGGGTTTTGCTAGAGTTGCAGTGAGTTTACCGCTTATCTGGTCTTAATTAGGGCTACATGAAAATGTGCAGTGTGGAACAAGGATGAGGATTGACTACTGACTGACTGAACCCAATTGTGAGTGTAAAAGGACATCACTTTTAATTTAGTTGAAAATCCCCAACAACCACGAGAGATGTTAAAACGGTTATTTGTGCACACATGAGATCGGTTAGCGTAATTATCACAGGAACAGTCTAAGTTCGGCCTTTGGACCGTTGCGGGACAGGTCGGTTCCTTGAGGTGTGAGTGTGGGGGTGTTGGTAAAATAAGCGGAGAGTAAGTCATTGGGTCCCGAGAGAGGGGGAACGGGGGTGTGCAGGGGTGCAGGAAGGGTGCAAGGGGGAGAACATACAACAGCGCTGAGGATTTCAAAGAAAGGCAAAAAAGGGGGCGGGTTGCGGCTGAGTTAATGTCACTTTGGAGAGAACAGGGCTTGTTTTGGTTTCAGAGAGTGTGATGGTCTTACAGTCAGTGGGATCGCTCAGAGTTTCCATGACTCTTCCACTAGCCTGAATTAAGAACAATGAAACATTGCCCAACAGCATCTATGTCATGTTTGGGCAGACCGTAAGGAGTCACTGGGGACATTAGTCCACACAAACACACACACACACACACATACATACAGCACACACACACACATACAGCACACACACACATACAGCACACACACACACACATACATACAGCACACACACACACACACACACACACACACACAAAACACACACAGCACACACACACACCAAACCCCCCCCCCCCCACACACACACACACACACACACACACACACACTCCAAAGCAAACAAACACACTGTGCTCATGGTGATCAAACAGGGGTGATCTTATTTCCTGGCAGGATGTGGAGAAGGACCTCACGCACAGTTTGGACACTCACTTTCTCAATGTGAAGGCGTAATAAGGTTTGGTTGAGCAATGCTGGTCACCACGGTCCCAGTCAGCTTACACAGTGACATAGCTAGACTTTCCATTCTATGTCTCTAAAGTAGCAACCACTTTGGCAGATACACAAGCCTTACAAGTAGTATAGGCTTAGTTGTATTATGACTTTTATTTTATGCATAATGTATTGAATCATTGTAATTGTCTGTACCCTGGGGACTTTTATTCTGAAAGCAATATTATGTCCATAGACACCAGTGGAGGTAGTGTAAACTATCTACAGTCAGAAATACAGTTTACAGAAGCATGCACTTTGACTGACAGGTGTCCTTGCTTACCTTTATACCCGAGGACAGCAACAGCAATGGTGAGTAGAGTGCACAGCACGTAGAGCAGTGCTATGGAGGTCTTCAGTGCCCACTCATTCTTACACTTAGTACACTGGGTACCCTCCTGGATACCTACACAAGGGAGAGAAAATGTGCATGTAAAAACATGTTAAAATGAGTTCTCGACAGCATCATAGTTAGTTTGTTCACACTATTCAAACTGTAACCATGCACACACACACACACACGCAACAGGTGGCCCGCCGACAAAAACAGGCCCCCAAGTGGGGGAGGTATTCCCACAAAAAAAGAGAGATATTTGATCATGTCTCAACGTAATCAAGGTATACAATTATTTTTATTTTCAAATACAATGTATTTTTGGAATTGTGGCCAGTTGTGGCCAATTTGCAGTGTACAAATTATAATCATTATTTTCCGGCCCCCAGATAATTCGCTCCAACAAAAAACAGCCTGCGGCTGAATCTAGTTGACTACCCCTGCCATAGGAAGTGAAAGGATTTTAAGTGCCTTTTAAACGGTGTATGGTAGTAGGTGCCAGGCGCACCGGTTTGTGTCAAGAACTGCAACAATGCTGGGTTTTTCACGCTCAAAAGTTTCCTGTGTGTATCAAGAATGGTCCACCACCCAAGGGACATCCAGCCAACTTGACACAACAGTAGGAAGCATTGGAGTCAACATGTGCCAGTATCCCTGTGGAACGCTTTCTACACCTTGTAGAGTGCAACTCAATATTAGGAAGGTGTTCTTAATGTTTTATACACTCAGTGTATATTCAATATATTATATCCTATGACAGGATATCCTGCATCTCTGCACTCTACCTATGGGTGCGTCCCAAATGGCACCTATTCCCTATATAGTGCAAGAGCACTACTTTTGACCAGAGTCCTATGAGCCCTATGGGCCCTCGTCAAAAGTTGGGCACTATAAGAGATTAGGGTGCATTTGAATATATTATGGCTCAGGTGGCTACAGAGTCAGGCTATGTCAGAGTCCGGCTATGTCAGAGTCCGGCTATGTCAGAGTCCGGCTATGTCAGAGTCCGGCTATGTCAGAGTCCGGCTATGTGGAGACAGCAGAAAGCCTGGTCAAAGCGTGGCCTGGCTGGCCCTATGTGGGCTGAGGTCTGGGGTTCCCCAGGCCCTGGGTCTGAATCTCCAGATCCCCACATCTGTACAAATAGCCTGGAGGCCACATTAAAGGGCCCAGTTGTTCCCTGAGGCCCCGGGTGGTGAGGGGGCAAGGGACACCATAACAGGACCCCCCCAAACTGTTTACACTGTGCCACAGGCTTATTTTCCTGGGAAAGCCTTCACTTGGCAGACACTATCACACACACACACACACACACACACACACACACACACACACACACACACACGTCACTCCTCATAATGAAACATAAACAGACAGTTCCTGGATTCAATAATCAACATCAGTATGTAGGAGTATGTATTCAAACCAGGGACCTTCAAGTGCCTCCAACCAGCGGGGAAAGTCATGGAGGAATTTGGCATTCTCTTACATTTTCCTGGAATATTTCTTTCCAAGGATATCTTTCCTGACAGATGAGTGCCGAGATCCACAGTGCTGAAGGGAACACAGCTGTATTGCATTTGAATTCAGGAAGTGGGTGAAAAAAAAGAAAAAGGTCCTGCTTTTCATGTACCTGAAATGAAACTGATTTGCATGCCCAGCTCAAGGAAAGACACTTCCGACATTTCCATGGCAACACAAAGATGGCCTGTGCCAACGCAATCTTTGTGTTAAAACTCCTTGACCTATGGTTAATAAATGCCTATAGGGCTTGCAGTCTCATGTAATACGATTATGATAATGAATTATATAAGTGATAATGCCCGAGAAGACGTTGTTTGGAGGATATATTGGCGCGGGTGTTGTCAGGCCCAAGACCCCGTGCCAATATATCCTCCAAACCACGGCTTCGAGGGCATTATTACTTTTCTACAACGGGTTAATTAACAACATATTCAAATAATGATTGACATATTTTCATTAAAAAAAAATATGTTACTTTGATGAATGTATTCATACTATTTCATCCTTCCAAGAGATCTAGGGTCGCTACCCAAGCCAGCTGGTCGTTCCTTCTATCTGTTCATTGGCCAGAGACCCGAACCAATCGTTTTGTTCTAATTCTATGGATGCCACCCAGTCATCCATTCTAAATGCTTCATTGCCATGATAGCTGGCAATGTTCTTATCCCTTGCTTGCAAACACAGTCACGTCCAACAGTGCAGTCAGAATAACAGTGAAAGGAGCTGCATTTGCATTTGTTTAAGCTGTTTCCTAGCGATTTTTGGGGGGGGTACATCCATAACAATGAGCCAATGATGCGCGATTTCACCTGGCATAGAACATTTGCTCTCTCGCCAGGACACACAGCTAACATAATCACTTCAAACTGAAGCTGCATTTAGTGGTTTTCCTTTGACATTTCTTTGTATATATCCCATAAAAATTATGCTGATTCATGATTTCGCCTGGCAGAGAAAAGCTGCCAGCCTGTCTGTCTCGTCCCGACTCCTGACAGGTTCATTACCATAGGACAGCTGGAGATCGAATTTCAATATTGAAACAATATTGCAAATGTCAGTTGCAAATCTCAGCTGTTGAAAACCAAATGCTAGTCTAAACAAAATGGTAGTTAAGGTCCAGATGCTTTTTACATTGTATATCTAGTATATAAATTACCTGGCTGTGCTGAAGAGACAGTGGATTGTGCAGTATCAGATGGAACAGAGTAAATAGGCATTTCAACGTCATAGATTTAGCCGATGGTAATTTGTGGAATAGACACCGGCTGGAATGCGGTTTTAACCAAACAGCATTCAGGATTAGACCCACCTGTTGTATAAAGCCTGATCATTTCCATTATAGAAAAGCATTGGTGTAGAATAGACTCTGGCACTCAAGTTCTCTGGCACCATGAGAGACCCGAACCAGTGCCCGGGCACCAAATGTGGCACCACAAATGTGGCACCACTTGAGTGCCAGAGCACTTGAGTCGCCGCCCATGCAGTTGACGAGCAGTATAGCTAGCGAGGGATAACTTTAGCCAATTGGAAAATACTGAAGTGATCAGCTAGTCAGGTTGCTCTGCTGCTATAGGGCCGCAGTGGGACTTTGGCCAGGGTAGCGAGGTTAACAGGCTTCCTTTTCTATAGCTGTCCTGGGACCTGTAATGACCATTGGGGAGCAGACCTCAGTTTTAACACCCTTTCCAGCTGGAAGATGCATTCTGTCCACTCAGCCAAGTCAAAGTGAAAAGGAGATTTACCGGAAGGAGTGTGGAGGCACGGAGCTGCCAAGAATATCTCTTAAAAATCACTGTGCCGATTCTTCGTGTGCAGCCAGTCAGTCAGAATCACCACAGACAGGCCTTATAGCAGCTGACCAAAGTATTGGCCGGTGAGATGTATTGGCCAGTGACAAAGCTCCTCTTCAATTTGCCTCCGTGCATGGATCATTGTAGAACATGGCAATGGTCATTCAGTTTGTAGCTGTTAGGGCGAAACAAAATGGATTTCAAAGCTTTAAGGACATTCATAACGACTGACGCGTTTTTGGAGTGCAAACCCAATGCCGGCTTCCACTGCTAAAAAAAAAAGAACACCACAACATACATCACTTCTAAGTAATCAAAAAGATGCAGACCTATCCAAATATGTTGACAGATATTTTATAAATCTATTGTGCTAAAAGTAAGTCAAAACACTATAAAAAGGAACGTTTTACAATACACAGACAAGGCGTTCCGACCCTATAATCATTAGAGAATGTCGACAGGATCAACTGAGCTCTCAGGGTTAGCGGTCCAAGTATCCAAAATGGAGGACAGCTGTCAAAACACAAACATGGCCGCCACCAACAACATACAACGACAAAGCCAACCCGCCACCCCCTCCCTCCCATTGATGGTCAGATTTAGAGTCAAGGGGGCAGACTGGGTCGGAGGTTTCCGATGAAGCAGCTGTTCTGTTGGACCTGTGTTTTTTTCTCAGTCCAGAGAACGTCTCAGTCCACGGTCATGATCCATATGTCATGGCTTAGTTGTTTGTCTCCCAGTGGGTGACTTCCTGGATGGGCCCTGGGGTCTAGCAGCAGGACAACAGACACAGACCCATAGGGCTCTATATCACTGGGAAAGCATCTGTATGTTTACTACTATAGGCGCCCGGGATACATACAAGGCCTCTAGATTCTCTGGTTGATTAGAGTAATAGCCATCTGACAGATGGACATTGGACAATTCAAACAAACCAAGTGAAACATAAACGGTCTGTTCTCATATCAGATCACAGGAGCAAATCCTCCAAACAGACCGCAACACTGAGGACAGAACCACCTGGATAGCTGATACTATTTAGACATTGAGGTTTGGGTGTACTGGACTGCAGCTAAATGTCTTCTAGTCTATGTATATCTGGACTGAAGACTTAACATAAACCAACCATTTTCTCAGTGAAAATCATTCACCGACTGGTCTGTGATTATAAACATTTCCGTTAACGACAACGTGTTGTCTATATGTGGAGTTTCATGGTTCCTTCAGACCGGCTGCTGATCATTCAACTGGACAGGGGTTGGCCATCACTTCCCTCAGCTGCGAGGTCCAACCTAGTTTAGCCTGGGCCAACCACAACCCCAAAACAACCAACATCTAAGATACTGAGACC
The DNA here is from genome assembly GCF_045791955.1 of Oncorhynchus clarkii lewisi. Classification (NCBI taxonomy): domain Eukaryota; kingdom Metazoa; phylum Chordata; class Actinopteri; order Salmoniformes; family Salmonidae; genus Oncorhynchus; species Oncorhynchus clarkii. The sequence continues at coordinate 34,967,776 of NC_092157.1, forward strand.
ATGCTGAGACCACAGGCTGACAAAAACACTTTTACTGCTCGTAGCAAAACACAATGTCGCTCCAAACACAGATAACTTTTCCATAACAAGCCATGAACAACCATCGCTTTTCACAACTACAGTAGGCGGTCTTCCTGATCGTGGACATTTGGGATGAACAATGTACGCTATTGTTCTTCGAATGCTATTGAGTTGATATGACATCCTGACCATGTCTATCTTGATCACACAGGAGTACGCTATTATGTCCCAGTCTCTTTGAACAATGTTTGGTACATATACTGGAACTGTATCCTCATCAACTTGTTCTCTTCTTCAAACTGTCCATTAAAGGGGCACTCCGGGACATTAAAAACATCAAACTGGTCAGGTGGTATCATTAATTTAACTGTCCAAAAATGGATCTACAAATCCCAGATTTTCCCTTTAATTCTTGCCCAGAAGGGCAAACGGGTGTCCATGGTGCAAACGTCCGAGCAGAACTGATACGGCCTTGCTCATTAGAAGACAGTGTTTATTTACAGTAAATATGAGGAGGAAGCTATATTAACCGATTAGAACAGCGTGCTCTGAGCTGAGGTCAGTCCGAGAGTGTTCTGGAACTGTGCCCTGCCTAAAACACACTCAACCCTTAGAATGAACACAAATCAGCTCCAGGAAAGCAACCATTGCATTGTCATGTGAAAGTGAATTTCTGGTTCTCTATTTCGTCAACCATGGTTGAGGTGTGTCTCAACCAGACTCGTTCAGGATAGACTCAGGAAGACAATGGACAGTCATGGATAACCTCGTTGTGCCAAAAACACCAAAATGGTGTCGTTAAAAAAACTGGACAATATGGTTGGATGTTACATTTGTTTTTGTAAATCATGTTAAACGCTGGACTTGTTTAAAGCAGGTTTAAAATAGCTGACATCCCGCAGCCCATCTGTGGCTCGTTACTCCAAATAGAGATGAGAAGTGTAATAAGATCACTTGATATACCTGTAAAACAAGCCAAGATCCTTTTACAATTTGGAGGGGGAGGATGGCTCAACGAATGACTCATACGCAGCTCTGATTTCCTCAATAGCATAACGAAGTAGTACAGAAGCAGGAGACAAAGTGTGTGTGTCCGTCCATGTGTGTGTGTACAAGTGGGCGTGCGTGCTTACAGTATGCGTATGTATCTGTGTGTGAATGAATAAACCTGAAGAAATGGCTTACACCAATGTGAAATCCTGTCATGAAATGAAAATGCAATAAAAGACTCAGCCAATGTATCTGTGTGTGACTGACTGGGAGGTATCACTGGGGTTGGCACAGCAGAGACTCAGCTCTGCTTCCCATTACCAGGATGCTGCTCTGTGGGCAGGGGGAGGTGACCCACCGTGCCTTAGGTTTATGCCCAGGCTCCAAACTGAGCCTTCAAGCTAAATGAGCTTAATGTGCTCAAAATACAATTCAGTCCAGCTCTCCCTACTACAGGGGAGGTCCTGGCAGTACGGCCTGCCTAATGACGGACTTTTAACAGCTTGGATTGAATGTGATCCAAAACATGCCCCCTGTGTTCACTTAGTTTCTACCTGTGAATGACGTAATACATAGGGAGTGGAGAAACCAAGCGGCCAGGGGGCTCTGAGTTCATGCGGTGTCTCTTGGGGCCCCTAGGAAACTGACACCACCTCTGACACCATGTGTGGCCTGATTTAGGCTCCATCTCTTTTATTGCATGTGATGGAAACCATTCGCATCCACCACACGAGACAGGCGGACGTGATGCGAGCGGTTATGTGTGGAGAGGAGAGGAGGGAGGGAGGGAGGGAGGGAGGGAGGGAGGGAGGGAGGGAGGGATTGACATACAGACGATGAGGGAAGAGAAAGAATTGGACAGGGAGAGAAATGGGGAATGAGAAATGTGGAGAGGGAGGATAGAGGGGAACAGAGTGGGGGGAACATGGGGAGAGGTGGAGAGAAAGCAGAGCGGATGGAGCAGTGACAGTAAAGAACACAGACAGTAACTCCTGCCACGCCAAAGGACAGTATGAGGAGCCAAGCAGGAAGCGTGACAACGTGTGACACTGTGACAGAAAGCTTAGGAGAGTCTGAGACAGGGATCTGCCACGTCCCCATAGATGAAACCACTGCTTCTCCTACCAACACACAAAGCCATTCTATCACATATCTACTGGTTTCTACTGGTCACATACTGGCCACATACTGGTCTACTGGTCTCTACTGGTCACATGCTGGTCTCTACTGGTCTAATGGTCTCTACTGGTTCAGACTGGTCATATACTGGTCTTTACTGGTCTACTGGTCACCTACTGGTCTATACTGGTTTCTTCTGTTTACCTACTCGTCTCTACTGGTCACATACTGGTTTACTGGTTTATACTGGTCTCTACTGGTCTCCACTAGTCATCTAATGGTCTCTATTGGTTTCTACTGGTCACATATTGGTCTCTTCTGGTCTCTACTGTTTGCCTGCTGGTCTCTATGGGTCATGTACTGGTTTACTAATTTATATGGGTCACGTACCGGCATATACCTGTCTCTACTGGTTTTCTAAGAGGATCCTCAAATGTTGGGATATGACCAAAAAAATACATACTCACAATCATTCAAATGCCTACATTCCACCATACTTCATGTTCCCATACGCCAGGCTTATATTCTCTCATGCTATTTCCCAGGTTCTGTTCTCATAAAGGGAGTCAGGCACATGTCTTTTACATGCTGCAATAATCTGTCAATCTCTCAGACACCCTTCTCTGATCTCCTGAGTAATGTCAAACAGGAAAAGGGAGTGTAGGGGACAGAAACATATCTGGGCTGCTCAAACTCCCTCACAGAAAAAAAAATTAACGAGAGAGAGAAATATAAATGGTGCCTCTACTGTAGATATAAAGGTGGTCAAATTCTTCACTCTTTACCGTGCCTCGTTGTCCAGTAGAGGTAAATAAACATGTACAAAATGGTTCTCAGATGAGTTCATTAAGCCATGCAGGCAGGGAGGGCAGGCAAGCAGGAAGGCATGCAAAGGAGGCAGGCAGGCAGAGAGGAAGGGAGGCAGGCAGCAGTACATACTGGGTTCCTGCTTAGCTAACCCCTTCCCCACCCCAACCTCATCAGAGGCCCTCCCTGGGTCTGTACAGACTCAACTTTTTTTGCAGCAGTTACAAAAACAGGTCATCTTTCCATAAAACTATCAAGAAAGGTGTGGAGTGGGGGGGTGGAAAGGCCCCTTCAGCTTTGGGATTTGAGATCCAAGGAACGACTTGGTTTTTAAGACCTGATGCTGCGCGTGTGTGTGTGTGTGTGTGCGCGCGCGCGCGCTTGCGATATTAAACTCCTGTCACCATCACTGGTAGGAGCTTAATATCATACTTTCTAAGAAGCAGAAATACCTAACATTAGCAGAAAGAAAGAGTGGAAGTGGTGTTGATGACTATAATAATACATAGCCAGAGGTAACATGGACTGACGCACAGAAACCTGCCATGAATTTCAACAGGAAAGTTAAGAAGTCCTTGGCTGAGCCTAAAAAAATGTGTCGCCATACAACTGTGGTCTAAAAAGACGTCTGCTAAACGACAGCAAAAGTCAAATGCATACTGTATGCCCACACCTGATTCAGCATCTTCTTAAATAAAGGCCTAGAGAGAAAGAGCTCAATCAGTGATCCACTTAAAGTCATCGTTTTCAACAGTAATATTTGGCAGAAATGTGTCTCTTTCCCCTTCTCTTTCGTAACCAGCACGCTGAGTTCCAAAGCCTTCCTGCAGTGTCTCTATGCTCCGCTTAGTGTTGTTGTAATGCTTGGAACCGGGTCTATGTCTCTGCCTCTTTAAAATTGACTCATCTCATTGGTCTCCGTCCCCCTGGGTCTCATCTCGTACTGGGTCCTTCAAGGGCCAATCAAAATGAACCGAGATGCCACAAAGACCCCAGGTGACGATAGAGAAAAGCCAGAATGTCAAACAGAAACAAACAAGCTAAATGTAACTAGAAAGGAAATAAAACAAACAAGAGGACATTTTTCCTCTGATGCACACAGCTGGAAAAATAAACCATGACCTGGTATTTGAGGCATGACATGTTCTGACTGGCTCCTTTTGTTGTCGTTTGATTCTGTAATGGCTACACTAGGAATAGCACCTTCCAGTGTGCTCTCTCTCCCCTCTGTTTCTCTTGCTCTCTGTCTCTCTCTCATTCTCTCTGTCTCCTCCTCTCCTAACTACCTGCCCCTAACAATGGCAGTATCCAGAGGCCTTGTTAGCCATGAACTATGCGCTCTGTGTCCAACAGTTCACGTTTACTTCCTAATACACCATAAACAAGACGCCGGTGGTCGTAAAGCATGTTTTATTGAGTAGCGCAAATGAACTCCCCCCTGTGCAAGATGACAACATTCACATGTCCAGGCTGAGCTCATACCTCATAAAGAGGAAACGCATGTTACTCTCTCTCCCAGCCCTCCTGACCCAACCCCACTCAATCTTAGTCCCGGTCCAACTCTAGACCCACTGTTACACTGTGTGTCTATCTATCATGGAGCACGTTCTATTTCACCATGGTTGCACCCCAAATGGCCTATGGGTCGTGGTCAAAAATAGTGCGCTACATAGGGAATAGAGGGTCCCATTTGGGACACAGCCCATGAAAATGGCATACACTATCTTACACTGTCCCAGTCAAACCCAACACTCATTCCATGAATGGTTATGTCATAAGGAAATTAAATGGGTGAGTGTTTGACTCTAAGACATGTACAGTATGCGTGACCCATTGATTGAATGGTGTGTGTGTAAAATGTGATGGTACAGGGAAATGGATGGAGAATGAACTCCTAACACAGCTCTGCCAGAAGTGATTTAACTTCAGAAAGAGCCATGAGGTTCTACTTAAATCACCCCAGTCACACACACACACACACACACACACACATTCACGCATGCATGCATAGGCACAAACACACACACACAATGTTTTGTTATTTTCTTAAAACTGCATTGTTGGTTAAGGGCTTGTAAGCAAGCATTTCACTGTTGTATTTGGCGCATGTGACAAATAAAATGTGACTTGATATGCACACATATACACACACAAACACGCTGCAGTGGATAGTAGCCATGTTATGGGCTCCTGACCAATTCTGCTAATTTGTGTGTTTTTTTTACGCTGATCTTAACTTTTTTTGTACATAATGTCTCCCACATAATTTCCTATGAATGAAAACAGCTTCTGGACATCAGAACAACGATCAGTAAACTGGATTTGGACGAACAGTTCTACTTCAACATGTTGGCAGCTCTGGGCGTTCTGCTTAATCCAGCCCAGGCCCTAATCCATGTGACTTGAAAGAGGCAGCAGCGGCGAAAGAGAGGCAGGTGAGGCGGTACCCTGACGAGACTACGTCGGCGAGCAAATAGACCGCCATTGCCCTCTGTTCTATTGGCAAACGTGCAGTCACTGGAGAACAAACTAGATGAGCTCCGTTTGAGACTATCTTATCAACGGGACCTGAAAAACTGTAATATGATATGTTTCTCAGAGTCGTGGTTGAACGAGGACATGGATAATATACATCTCGCTGGTTTTCTATGCATCGTCGAGACCGGACGGCAGACGCGGGTAAGACAAAGGGAGGAGGTTGTGTCTCTTTGTTAACAACAGCTGGTGCGGAATCTCTAATTTAATTTGTTTAATGATTTAACCTTTATTTAAACTAATGTTAAGAAAGTCTTGAGTTTTTGCTTGCCTGAGTTAGAATAATTAATGGTAAGCTGCAGACCATACTATTTACCAAGAGAGTTTTCATCTATATTTTCATAGCTGTTGTCACGTTCTGACCTTTATTTCCTTTGTTTTGTTGTTATTTAGTATGGTCAGGGCGTGAGTTGGGGTGGGCAGTCTATGTTTGTTTTTCTATGATTTGGGGTATTTCTATGTTTCGGCCTAGTATGGTTCTCAATCAGAGGCAGGTGTCATTAGTTGTCTCTGATTGAGAATCATACTTAGGTAGCCTGGGTTTCACTGTTTGTTTGTGGATGATTGTCTATGTTAGTTGCTTGTGTCAGCACAGTTCTCATTGTAGCTTCACATTCGTTTATTGTTTTTGTAGTTTGTATTCAGTGTTCAGTGCTTTCTTTAATTATAAAATCATCATGAACACATACCACGCTGCATTTTGGTCCGCTCCTTACGACGATTGTGACAGCTGTCTATTTACCACCACAACCATGCTGGCACGTGGCTAGTGATTTTAATACAGGGAAACTGAAATCCGTTTTACCTCATTTTTACCAACATGTAACCTGTGCAACTAGAGGGGACAAAACTCTCGATCACTTTTACTCCACACACAGAAATGCATGCAAGGCCATTCCTCGCCCTCCCTTAGACAAATCAGACCATAATTCTATCCTCCTGCTTCCTGCTTACAAGCAAAAAATCAAAAAGGAAGTACCAGTGAAGCGCTCAATACTGGTATGATGAAGCAGATGCTAAGCTACAGGACTGTTTCACTGTTTTCATCCACTAACATTGAGGAGCTTACCATATTAGTCACCGGCTTCATTAATAAGGCGACAACGTCCCCATAGTGACCGTACATATACAGTTGAAGTCGGAAGTTTACATACACCGTAGCCAAATACATTTAAACTAAGATTTTCATAATTCCTGACATTTAATCCCAGTAAGAAATCCTTGTTTTAGGTCCGTTAGAATCACCACATTATTTTAAGAATGTGAAATGTCAGAATAATAGTAGAGGGAATTATGTATTTCAGCTTTTATTTCTTTCATGACATTCCCAGTGGGTCAGAAGTTTATATACACTCAATTGGTACTTGGTAGCATTGCCTTTTAAATGGTTTAACTTGGGTCAAACGTTTCAGGTAGCCTTCCACAAGCTTCCCACAATAAGTTGGGTGAATTTTGGCCCATTCCTCCAGACAGAGCTGGTGTAACTGAGTCAGGTTTGAAGTCCTCCTTGCTCGCACACGTTTTTTCAGGTCTGCTCACAAATTTTCTTTAGGATTGAGGTCAGAACTTTGTGATGGCCACTCCAATATCTTGACTGTGTTGTCCTTAAGCCATTTTGCCACAACTTTGGAAGTATGCTTGGGGTCATTGTCCATTTGGAAGACTCATTTGCATCCAAACTTTTAACTTTAACTGATGTCTGGAGATGTTGCTTCAATATATCCACATAATTTTCCTGCCTCATAATGACATCTATTTTGTGAAGTGCACCAGTCCCTCCTGCAGCAAAGCACCCCCACAACATGATGCTGCCACCTCCGTGCTTCACGGTTGGGATGGTGTTCTTTGGCTTGCAAGCCTCCCCCTTTTTCCGCCAAACATAACGATGGTCATTATGGCCAAACAGTTCTATTTTTGTTTCATCAGACCAGAGGACATTTCCAAAAAGTACGATCTCTGTCCCCATTTGCAGTTGCAATCCGTAGCCTGGATTTTTTTTATGGTGGTTTTGGAGCAGTGGCTTCTTCCTTGCTGAACGGCCTTTCAGGTTATGTCGATATAGGACTCGTTTTACTGTGGATATAGATACTTTTGTACCCGTTTCCTCCAGCGTCTTCACAAGATCCTTTGCTGTTGTTCTGGGATTGATTTGCACTTTTCGCACCAAAGTACGTTCATCTCTAGGAGACAGAACTCCTTCCTGAGTGGTATGATGGCTGCGTGGTCCCATGGTGTTTATACTTGCGTACTATTGTTTGTACAGATGAACGTGGTACCTTCAGGCATTTGGTAATTGCTCCCAAGGATGAACCAGACTTGTGGAGGTCTACAATGTTTTTTCTGAGGTCCTGGCTGATTTCTTTTGATTTTCCCATGATGTCAAGCAAAGAGGCACTGAGTTTGAAGGCAGGCCTTGAAATACATACACAGGTACACCTCCAATTGACTCAAACTATGTCAATTAGCCCAACAGAAGCTTCTAAAGCCATGACATCATTTTCTGGAATTTTCCAAGCCGTTTAAAGGCACAGTCAAACTTAGTGTAATTATACTTCTGACCCCCTGGAATTGTGATACAGTGAATTATAAGTGAAATAATCTGTCGTAAGCAATTGTTGGAAAAATGACTTGTGTCATGCACAAAGGAGATGTCCTAACCGACTTGCCAAAACTATAGTTTGTTAACAAGTAATGTGTGAAGTGGTTGAAAAACTAGTTTTAATGACTCCAACCTAAGTGTATGTAAACTTCCGACTTCAACCGTATACCCCAACCAGAATTTATGGATTACAGGTAACATCCGCACTGAGCTAACGGCTAGAGCTGCCGCTTTCAAGGAGTGGGACAATAATTCGGACGCTTTTAAGAAATCCCACCACTACATCTGACGAGCCACCAAACAGGCAACGCATCAATACAGGACTAAGATCGAATCCTATAAAGCCGGCTCTGACACGCGATGGATGTGGCAGGGCTTGCAAACTATCATGGATTACAAAGGGAAACCCAGCCACGAGTTGCCCAGCGACGCAAGTCTACCAGACGAGCTAAATGCCTTCTATGCTCGCTTCAAGGCAAGCAAAACTGAACCGTGCATGAGAGCCCCAGTTGTTCCGGACGACTGTGTGATGTGTAGCCGATGTAAGTGAGACCTTTAAACAGCTTAACATTCACAGACGGAATACCAGGACGGGTACTCAGAGCATGCGCTGACCAGCTTGTAAGAGACTCCAGTCACTCAAGCCATAGACTGTTCTCTCTGCTACCGAACAGCAAGCAGTACCAGTGCAGCAAGACTGGAACCAACAGGAACTTGACCATCTTCTACCCCCAAGCCATAAGACTGCTTTTACAAGACTACTAAATACCATAGCTAATCAAATTTCTACCCGGACTACGTGCATTGACCCTTTTTTGCACTGACTCTATGCACACATACTGGACTCTACCCCCACACACACACACACACACACACACACACACACACACACACACAAACACTGCATTACACCCCCACATAACATGCACACACATGCATACTGATGACACACACTCATACGCACACATACTTTCACACTTCACACACGCTGCTGCTACTATCTATCCCGCTGCCTAGTCACTTTACCCCTACCTATATGTATGTACATAGCTCAATGACCTCATACCCCTGCACATCGACTCGGTTCTGGTAATCACTGTATATAGACATATTATTTTTTACTTGTTATTGTTATTGGTTATTCACTGTGTACTTAATCCTCATGCCACCATTTCTATGTTTTATTTAAAATTGTGTATTTTTATCTATAATTCTGCATTGTTGTAAAAGTACCCGTAAGTAGCATTTCACTGTTAGTCTACACTTGTTTCATGCGAAGCGTGTGACAAATACAATTTGATTTGACACACAAATGCTGTATCCATGATCTATCCTTGGTAACAAAGTGTAATGTTTTGAGTACACTATTGGGACTAAAACTTTGCTACACTCTGGCCAAAACAGCTCCAACAATGTAATGTCAACATATACAGGCACTGTGTACAGTTGATGTATTGTTCTGGAAGACTGTAACATGGTCCAAAAACACACAAGGTCTGTGTTGTGTTCCGCTGCACTACCCAAGTTGACCACAGAAAGTCAAAGATGGCGTTACTCCTGTGCAACAAAAACTAAGTCGACTACCACTGTCTGTTAAAAAAAAGTGGTCTCTGCTGACCTGTTTCGCTTACTAAACTCTGACGTCATAGAGAAAATGTATGCCTCCCCATGGGATCCCCTATAGTGGTTACTAAAAATAAAAATGGAGATGTTCGCATGTGTGTAGATTTGTACGAGCCAAACAAAGCAGTGATCATTGACAGTTAGCCACTTCCTCACATGGAAGATCTCTTCGCTGAGCTACAAGGCGCTACAATGTTCTCAACCATTGATTTGGCTAGTGCCAACTTTCAGGTCCTCCTTCATGATGAGAACTCACAACTGCAAAACTGCCTTTTCAGATTCCGTCGGGTCCTCTACAGTCTGGGCGCGAACCCAGGGACTCTGATGGCACAGCTGGCGCTGCAGTACAGCGCCCTTAACCACTGCGCCACCCGGGAGGCCCCTGCTCACCGTTCTTGTGATCATTTTGACCCCACGGGGTGAGATCTTGCGTGGAGCCCCAGATCGAGGGAGATTATCAGTGGTCTTGTATGTCTTCCATTTCCTAATAATTGCTCCCACAGTTGATTTCTTCAAACCAAGCTGCTTGCCTATTGCAGATTCAGTCTTCCCAGCCTGGTGCAGGTCTACAATTTTGTTTCTGGTGTCCTTTGACAGCTCTTTGGTCTTGGCCATAGTGGAGTTTGGAGTGTGACTGTTTGAGGTTGTAGACAGGTGTCTTTTATACTGATAACAAGTTCAAACAGGTGCCATTAATACAGGTAACGAGTGGAGGACAGAGGAGCCTCTTAAAGAAGAAGTTACAGTTCTGTGAGAGCCAGACATCTTGCTTGTTTGTAGGTGACCAAATACTTATTTTCCACCATAATTTGCAAATAAATTCATTAAAAATCCTACAATGTGATTTTCTGGATTTTTTTTCTCATTTTGTCTGTCATAGTTGAAGTGTACCTATGATGAAAATTACAGGCCTCTCTCATCTTTTAAGTGGGAGAACTTGCATAATTGGTGGCTGACTAAATACTTTTTTGCCCCACTGTATGTTCTTGACGACGGAAAGACACAGAATGCGTTGCATCTCTCTCTGTGTCCTGAGCAGGCCACGCTATAAAACGGTGCTGCTGATTCCCAAGTGTCCTTGCACTCACAACAGATTATTCAAAAGGAGAGTGAGAAGATGCACGGCTCGGCTAAAGGACTACATTCAGTAAAACCTGAAAGATTGTGAGTACAGTAATTGACTGCTAAAGTGTCAATGTGATATTCTGATGTTACTGTCGGTATGGTTACTATAGTGTGCGTTTTAACAGTGTTATTATTCTGTGCTTTGTATAAAAATAACTGTTGACTTGAATAATTGTGGAATGCTTTGGTTGGGTTATTCTTAGAGAGAGCTTTACTTTCACAAGTGGAAATATGTGTTCTGCTGCACTACCCACGTTTACCACTAGAGACATATAGGTATTTTATTCTACGTATTCTGACACAGAACGGAAGTACAACGAGAACAGGATTTCAGATAGGGAGAATTAGAGTATGCATGTGCTGATGATGTATGCTGTGATGGAGTGATGAGCTTCCTGAGTAATCTTACCCTTAATTATACCCATTGTGTATTCATGTTACTGAGCCTACTACACGACAGTCTGCTTCAATGTTGCAGATGTTCAATGTTTATGCCAGCAGCATACCCCCCTGCATCCCACTGCTGGCTTGCTTCTGAAGCTAAGCAGGGTTGGTTCTGTTTGGTCCATGGATGGGAAACCAGATGCTGCTGGAAGTTGTGTTGGAGGGCCAGTAGGAGGCAGTGATTGGGAAGATTTCCCTGTGTAGGGTGCTGTTTTTCGGGTGGGATGATAAACAGGTGTCCTGGCTCTCTGTGGTCACCAAAGATTGCATGGCACTTATTGTAAGAGTAGGGGTGTTAACCTTGGTGTTCTAGATAAATTCCCAATCTGGCCCTCATATGGTCACTTAATCATCTCCAGCTTACAATTGGCTCCTTCATATTCACTCCTGTAACTATTCCCCAGGCTGTTGCTGTAAATGAGAATGTGCTCTCAGTCAACTTACCTGGTAAAATAAAAAATGTGGGGGCCAGATAGAACCATGAGGCCATAAAAGTGTTGAGCAGATTCTTGGGCTAGTTCATAGGAAGCAGGTTGAGAAAGTCACAATGGACCAACTCTTTTACTGCCCAGGCGAACACACATCAGCCAAAGTCATCACTACATTGGCCATCGCTCAGTAACAGGGCCATATGGAGAGCTGACCTATTATACCTCTTTTACTATGGCATCACTGTAGTCATGTCCTCACAGTTTAGCCAATTACAGACAACTTCCTGCTTCTGGCAGCATCCCAAATGGCACCCCTATTCCCTTTATAGTGCACTACGTTTGAACTGGGCAATGAGCAGAGGCTTGCATTCCCATGTGACCTCATGTTCTGTTACTTTACTCTCCCACTGTGGTGTTGGTTTGGTTTTGATGGTTTCTGGTCAATCTGGAAGAAGACACTTTTTGATTTGGGGGGATTTAAGGTTAGGTTGTAATAAGTAGCTCTGTCATTCAGTGGAATAATGACTTGTGGTTTGCATAGTGACACTAAAACCAGTGTGGTCTGTATTATTGGTTGGATCAATACTGTAGCTTCTCAAGTGGTTTATGTCGTTTTCAGTCAAGTGTCTCTTTAGGCAATGCATAAACCAGAGAGAAATAATTGTGTTTCAGTGTCTCTTGGTGTGAAAGTAAGGAAGTGAGATTCATTCAATGGCATATAAGTGGTATTAAAATCTTACCCCTAAAGAGGCAGAGAAACTTCCATTATAAATACAGCGTTGCCTTGGACACAAATGACATCCGAAAGATTAAAAACCAGATGAGAGTCATTTTTGAGTCGTGAGTGGGAGTACAATTCCACACAGACACATTTGAGTGCCAGGAAACCACATGGACAATGATATATGACCAAAATATATACAGTGCCTTGCGAAAGTATTCGGCCCCCTTGAACTTTGCGACCTTTTGCCACATTTCAGGCTTCAAACATAAAGATATAAAACTGTATTTTTTTGTGAAGAATCAACAACAAGTGGGACACAATCATGAAGTGGAACGACATTTATTGGATATTTCAAACTTTTTTAACAAATCAAAAACTGAAAAATTGGGCGTGCAAAATTATTCAGCCCCTTTACTTTCAGTGCAGCAAACTCTCTCCAGAAGTTCAGTGAGGATCTCTGAATGATCCAATGTTGACCTAAATGACTAATGATGATAAATACAATCCACCTGTGTGTAATCAAGTCTCCGTATAAATGCATCTGCACTGTGATAGTCTCAGAGGTCCGTTAAAAGCGCAGAGAGCATCATGAAGAACAAGGAACACACCAGGCAGGTCCGAGATACTGTTGTGAAGAAGTTTAAAGCCGGATTTGGATACAAAAAGATTTCCCAAGCTTTAAACATCCCAAGGAGCACTGTGCAAGCGATAATATTGAAATGGAAGGAGTATCAGACCACTGCAAACCTACCAAGACCTGGCCGTCCCTCTAAACTTTCAGCTCATACAAGGAGAAGACTGATCAGAGATGCAGCCAAGAGGCCCATGATCACTCTGGATGAACTGCAGAGATCTACAGCTGAGGTGGGAGACTCTGTCCATAGGACAACAATCAGTCGTATATTGCACAAATCTGGCCTTTATGGAAGAGTGGCAAGAAGAAAGCCATTTCTTAAAGATATCCATAAAAAGTGTCGTTTAAAGTTTGCCACAAGCCACCTGGGAGACACACCAAACATGTGGAAGAAGGTGCTCTGGTCAGATGAAACCAAAATTGAACTTTTTGGCAACAATGCAAAACGTTATGTAAGCAACACAGTTGAACACACCATCCCCACTGTCAAACATGGTGGTGGCAGCATCATGGTTTGGGCCTGCTTTTCTTCAGCAGGGACAGGGAAGATGGTTAAAATTGATGGGAAGATGGATGGAGCCAAATACAGGACGATTCTGGAAGAAAACCTGATGGAGTCTGCAAAAGACCTGAGACTGGGACGGAGATTTGTCTTCCAACAAGACAATGATCCAAAACATAAAGCAAAATCTACAATGGAATGGTTCAAAAATAAACATATCCAGGTGTTAGAATGGCCAAGTCAAAGTCCAGACCTGAATCCAATCGAGAATCTGTGGAAAGAACTGAAAACTGCTGTTCACAAATGCTCTCCATCCAACCTCACTGAGCTCGAGCTGTTTTGCAAGGAGGAATGGGAAAAAATGTCAGTCTCTCGATGTGCAAAACTGATAGAGACATACCCCAAGCGACTTACAGCTGTAATCGCAGCAAAAGGTGGCGCTACAAAGTATTAACTTAAGGGGGCTGAATAATTTTGCACGGCCAATTTTTCAGCTTTTGATTTGTTAAAAAAGTTTGAAATATCCAATAAATGTCGTTCCACTTCATGATTGTGTCCCACTTGTTGTTGATTCTTCACAATAAAATACAGTTTTATATCTTTATGTTTGAAGCCTGAAATGTGGCAAAAGGTCGCAAAGTTCAAGGGGGTCGAATACTTTCGCAAGGCACTGTATGTTTTTTTCTCCCAAATCCTGAGAAATGTACAACATCAACAGATGAACATGCAAAGGAAAGCAGGCACGGCCAATCAAAGCGATGAGCTGTATTCTGAGGGCTCAAACCATAGAGTTTCTCCTGTCTGCCTTGCTGTGTGGTGGGTGATGGAAGTTTGATAGAGTTCCCCTGGGTGGCCTACCACATCTGTGGCTGGAAGCAGGGGAGTGGCCTGTCCGTTGCCATGACAGCAAGCCATCCACTGCAGCTAGTTGAACAGGAATATCATCTGCACAAAGGGATTCCAAAACCTGCGCAGACAGACAAATGCCATTCTGGAGAGTGGTACGATCTCCGCCCGTCAAACACTTGTTTAACCAATTAGAGACAAGGGATTCAGAGCAGACATCTGACTGACAGACATTTGGGCCTATGATCTGCCAAGTAAATAGCACTTACTGGAACAAACTCCAATCAACAACAGACAAAATGGTATTCAAATTAGTTTGGTATCCGTGAGGACTTATAAAACAGTCTTAAAAACAATGTCCAAGCCTTATGTATACAGTCCAGGTCAATGACCTTTAAGGATAATTATTGCTGAAAAAGACGGAATAAAACTAACTAGTCTGTGAAGTGGAGCGCTGCTCTACGTGCGTAAGGGGTCTTCTCCTAGCTAATGACAAAGCCGATGAGGCCTGACCAGACTGGGCTCTCTTGTTGTTGAGGCTGGCATGGTTGAGTTATGGTCAGAGTCTTACAAGTGGTTGACCACGTTAGTGTGAGGTCCAGATGTTGAGAGCTCTGACTAAGATGAGGAAAACAATCCCAGCTCATGCCAAACTTTCTGACTTATGCCAACTCTTATTATGAAAATGGTGTTTCCTGTCATCATTGCTGTTAACCCACCCTTTTGCATTAGCAGTGGTGGGATAAGCAGATAAAGCAAAAGTAGGTATACTGGGTTCAGTAAAATGCCCTCGAAAATAAAATATGACACCACTTTCTCTGCGTCTCAGTCTTGGCAACGTCTGAAAATGTGATAGTTATTATGGGTTTGACTGGGATTTGGACCAGAATGCATCTGTTCTTCACTATAGCTCCGCTTTTCAAAACCAGGAAGCAGTAGGTTGATCTTGGCAGCTGGTTGGGTCAATTTCTTTCTTTCATTAAAGTTTCAGACTTCCAAAAACAGTCTCGGGATTTTTTTATTAGTAGGCTATGCTAAATGAGTAGAAATTAGAATCCCCAAATTCATCATTAACATGTGTGGGGTTTAGGGAGCCTGGGGTCTCTAGAACATTCAAAACAAACACACACATACGTACGCACGCACACACACACACAACCCCCCTCAACCCCAACAGACATACACACCTTTAGCATGAAATCCTTTTAAAGAGGCATGGTTGTCTCCAGTACAGCAAGCGTGGTCTCTGGAACAAATTACTGCCTGCTTGCCAAGTGTAATATACTCCTTTTCATAGGAGATCTTAAAAGGTACACAGGTGGCCTGGCAAT
Source organism: Oncorhynchus clarkii lewisi (assembly GCF_045791955.1). Classification (NCBI taxonomy): domain Eukaryota; kingdom Metazoa; phylum Chordata; class Actinopteri; order Salmoniformes; family Salmonidae; genus Oncorhynchus; species Oncorhynchus clarkii. The sequence goes on from NC_092157.1 coordinate 34,983,507, forward strand.
GGACTCTACTTAGTCTGTTATTTTTAAGTTCATATTTAACCAGAGAAAAACCTCTAAAAATGCTCTCAAGAGGAGGCCATTTTGAACCTAATTCAAACATGAGAAAGTGTACTACAACAAAAACGTGGGTCAGCCCAAGGACATGGTGGGATATTATGGTGTGTGTGTGTGGAGGTTGGTGGGAGGAGTGATTAGGAAAACAGAGATTATACATTTTGGCAACAAAATAAAAACAAGGTTGAAAGGTTTTCAGAGATGTGGCACCCTTTTTCTCATGTACAACAAAAAATGGACGCCAAAAGCATTGGAAGAAACTTCTCTTTTTCTCCGTCAGAATTAAACAGTAAATATTGTGAATTTAGGAGTCAAAGTGGGGGTTTGGAACACGGGTGAACTGTGATGTTTTTGCCAGAGTAACACATGTGCTTGTGCTTAAACCTTATTTTCATTTCATTCTGCAATTCAGTGACTTTGGTTCACCTGTGTGTGAGGAAAACAGCCTCCCACCACACACACACACACACACACACACACACCTGAGGAGGCTGGTGGAAGGAGCTATAGGAGGACAGGCTCATTGTAATAGCTGGAATGGAATAAATGGAACAAAGTCAAGCATGTGATTGTGTATCAGTATCAAACATATGGAAACCACATGGTTGACTTTGTTCCATTTATTCCATTCCAGCTATTACAATGAGCCTGTCCTCCTACAGCTCCTCCCACCAGCCTCCTCAGGCGTGTGTGTGTGTGTGTGTAGTGGGAGGCTGTTTTTCTTCACACACAAATTAACCAGAGTCACTGAAATATTGAATTGCAAAATGAAATGAAAATAAGGTTTAAGCACCAGCACATGTGTTACTCTGGCAAAAACATCACTGGTCATCCGTGTTCCAAACCCCCACTTTGACACCTAAATTCACAATATTTACTGCAAGAATATGAACAACATTTTATAGGTTGCTTTATTGCATGGTTGAGCAATGAACATAAATAGAATAAAGCCATCTCCAAACTGCCTGAATAGAACCAAAGTACAATCAAGCTGTACTACAGGCCAAAAGCATGCAAACGAAAAGAGAACGGAAACAACAGGGAGGGAGAGAAAATGAACATATCCCTCTCCCTCTACTCCTTATAACACCCTTAAACAAACCTCTCAAATGCAGAAAAGGTGGTAAGCACATTTAAGACATTCCTTCACAACAATAATGGGTAAACAAACAGAGAGAGAGCAATATGGGGACTGGGGTTTGTTACTGCAACACCACAGCTTCCGTAACAGAAGAACCACATAAAAGTGCATTCCACTCCTTCATAGTGTTGCCTAACACGACATAGCATCGACAGATAATTAATGACACAGCTTAATTAATTGGGATCACTGGGAAAGATCTAGTGGCATACTATGTCTCATTCAATGTCAATGTCATTCGATATTGAATTCACTTCTTTTCCCAACCTCACCAAGCATGGGGCTGGGACACTCATAAACGTTCTGTGGTGGGTGAGGATAGGAAGAGGGTGAGTCAGAGGGGTGAGGCTGAGTAGGGGAGGGTTACGTGAGGTGCGTCCCATGCCAGCCAAACCCATTGGAGCGAAACCACCAGTATGGCTGGTTATGCTGCTGCTGACAAAGCTGGGCCCGGGCCCGACTCCAGCTCCACACCGCACCACTCTCCTGGAATATACCTGGCCGTGCCGACCGGGAGTGAAACCATAACAAGTTCAGGAAACTGATCAGCACACTCTGGGTTTAACGCCGTCAGCAGGATGCCTGGCCTGACTCCTCAAACCAAGATGTTTGAGAGAAGCAGAAGAAGTCTGCGTCAAAATGGCACTCTAGTCCCTTTATAGTGCACCACATAGGGGATAGGGTGCCATTTGGGACTCATCTGAAGAGAAATCCTCAAACCTCAAGCCTCAGATCTCAGGAGTCCACCCACCATGACAAAAATTACTTCTCTACATGTGCTCCTCTGACTGTTCCAAGCCTCTACCTGGACTGGAGAGACAGAGCTCACTCATCCACATCACTAACTGACAGCAAAAGATATGAAAGTAATGATGCCCAGGTTAGTGGTTGAAGTCCAAGATGGCTGACGGCTCCTCAGGCCCATGACAGATCCTACTTTATTCCAGCTTTAAAAGAGTCTGTGGGGGTTCGGCCAAACAACAGAGTCCATTTTTTCCCCTCCTCCTAATGACCTTCCTATGTCAACCCCCCCACAGAAAAAAAATGTACTGGGGAGGTAATTTTGAGCTGGCTTCAATTTGGCAGAGGAGAGACTGATGGGAATACCATTCGAATTCACTCAGCCCATATGTGTGTGTGTGTGAGAGTGAGAGTGAGAGAGAGGGAGAGAGAGATGGCAAAAGGAGAAACAGTGAAACAGGACTATATCTGTTGAATATGTATCCGTGCGTAAACCCAAGGCCATATCCTCTCAGCTTCTTCTGACACAGAGAGGGAAGAGAGAGAGCGTTAAATGGTGACTCCACACATGTCACCAATTGGGTCAAGACTTCACCAAAAGCACATAAACACATTTCAACATGTGGCCACAAAGTGTTAGTAGGACATGTGTGTTGATGTTACACCTTCTAGCTTTTAATACCGCGATCCCAAGGTCTTCGTGCCGGAAAGAACGCCAGAGGTAAGCCTGAGTTCACTCTGCTCTGTCTCACTCTGAAAATACAGCCATCTTGTCCTGAGAGAGTTAGGATATGCTGAGAAAAAGAAGAAAAAGTGTTTGGCTCGATGCTCTGCGAATTCTCTACCTGCCTTACGGATCAGCCTGCTTTTCATAAGAACATTGGGACTACTAGCACCAGCCGCTGTCTGGAATTCACAAGCGAGGTTAAACGGAAGGACATACTGGAGCAGGAACGTCTGATAAACAACTTGAGGCAGGCGAGTTAAAAGAAAATGGACAGAAGAACTTTCATAAGCATCCGTTTCATTTTCAGTAAGACATCGTATTGTAAAATAACCACCAAACCTGTCACATCTACATTACACTAATAGTCAAGATCAGCATTGTCCTATAATAACATGTTACCCACATTTCCCATATTTACAGTAACACCCACCCCTCATCCCCACCTCTGGCCCTACGATTTTGAGGACATTGTCCTCAGTTTCACCAGTGCAGCAGTGGAAACGCCCTATTTAGGTATTTTTGGGGGGCTAGTGTAGACAGTTTAGACAGTGTAGACCAAGAATCATAGCTGAAATCACAAAAGTCTGTGTCTTTCGGCCAAACACCGGGGTAAAGTCTTATAGTGGAAATTCGGTAAAATGCCCTATGCTGGTTGAGACACCTCAACACCCCTCTCCATTGACTCTCCATGGTGGCATCTCTACACAGGGGGCACTGGTTCCATGTAGCAGTGAACAAGCCTTTTCATTAAAACACATTGCACTACGGGGCATTAATACTAAAGCTAGGCATAGAGAAAAAAATAAATGGTTCAAAGTTCAAAGGTTACACACGTCGCACTTAAAAAACAAGGCTATACACTTTGTTCTGATCCTCACGCAGATCGTTCTGTTGCACAATAACAAATCCAGAGTGAGGAGGCGGGGCCAATAAGAGCAGAGCAGGCCAGGCCAACAGCTGTCATTGTCTGCGTCCGAAATAGAACCCTATTCCCTTTCATAGGGCTCTGGTGAAAAGGAGTGCATTATATAGGGTGCCATTTGGAACGCAAGCCCATGAGTGGAGGGCTGGCTGGGCTCGCGGCGCAGGCTACTCACACGAAGACAAACAGGACGCTTCCTCTCGGGTGACACTGTGATGAGAGAGATTGTGGTAAAGCACATTTTGAGCTCGTCTCCGCTGGTGCTGGGGTAAACATCGGGGACCACTCCCTCCATCCTTACTGATGGACCAAGTCATTCTGGATTAGAGTAACTCTCTCCAAAAAGAGAGAGAGAGTGACAGAGAGGCTCCCAAATCCCTCCTTGGATCAACAGTACAATGGTGCAGTACTCTCGCTCTCTCGTTCTCCATCCCAGGGGGTGTGTTTCTGTCTTTCCCATTTATTCTCTTTCCCTCTCTCGCTTTGTCTTTATGTGTATGTGAGTTTGAGAATGTAAGTATGTGTGTGTGTGTATGCATGTCTATCAGTGAATGAGTGTATGTGTTTATGAACTGGTGACCTCCTGACCCCATCAAGCTGTGAGTGCTGCTTTTGGTACGGGCTAAACCACAAAGGCTGTCACCCAGAAAAAGCTGTTATGTTTAACCCTGCACGGTCCCAAAGGCAGTGAGTAGACACAGCTCATACTGCCTTGTGTCTGTCCTGAGATGTAAACAATGGCTACATACAGCTGATCCTCAACACGGGGGCCCCTCAGGGGTGCGTGCTCAGTCCCCTCCCGTACTCCCTGTTCACCCACGACTGCGTGACCAGGCACGACTCCACCACCATCATTAAGTTTGCAGACGACACAACAGTGGTGGGCCTGATCACCGACAATGACGAGACAGCCTATAGGGAGGAGGTTAGAGACCTGGCCGGGTGGTGCCAGGACAACAACCTTTCCCTCAACATAACCAAGACTGAGGAGATGATTGTGGACTACAGGAAAAGGAGGACCGAGCACGCCCCCCATTCTCATCGACGGGGCTGTAGTGGAGCAGGTTGAGAGCTTCAAATTCCTTAGTGTCCACATAACCAACAAACTAAAATGGTCCAAACACACCAAGACAGTCGTGAAGAGGGCACGACAAAGCCTTTTCCCCCTCAGGAAACTAAAAAGATTTGGCATGGGTCCTCAGATCTTCAAAAGGTTCTACAGCTGCAACATCGAGAGCATCTGACTGGTTGCATCACTGCCCAGTATGGCAACTGCTCAGCCTCCAACCGCAAGGCACTACAGAGGATAGTGCGTACGGCCCAGAATATCACTGGGGCTGAGCTGCCTGCCATCCAGGACTTCTACACCAGGCGGTGTAGGAGGAAGGCCCTAAAAATGGTCAAAGACCCCAGCCACCCCAGTCATAGACTGTTCTCTCTATTACCGCATGGCAAGCGGTACCGGAGCGCCAAGTCTAGGACCAAAAGGCTTCTCAACAGTTTTTACCCCCAAGCCATAAGACTCCTGAACAGGTAACCAATGGTTACCCGGACTATTTGCATTGTGTCTTTTTTACTGTTGTTATATTTATTTACTTATCTATTGTTCACCTACAACCTTTTTTTAACTTAAAAATTGCACTGTTGGTTAGAGCCTGTGAGTAAGCATTTCACTGTAAGGTCTACCTACACCTGTTGTATTCGGCGCATGTGACAAATCAAATTTGATTTGCATCGCAAAAGAGACCTTACAGTATTCCCTATATAATCGCACTGCTTTTGACCAGGGCCCATGGGGAATATGGCACCATTTAGGACACATGCAAAGTATCACTTGATGGTGATGAGAAAGATTGACATTGATCTCAGTTGGGGAGTGGGAGTAAAGAGAGTGAAGAGAGTTGTGTTGTACTCACCGAACCGCTTGTATCCAAAAGACTGTACTTCCTCCTCGTCGGCAAAATCGTCTGTGGGAATAACAACAGATACACGTGTGTTAGAGTGAGGTCCAAGAGAAAAATCACACACAAGCACGGCAACAAATGAACAGTGTATACTCCATTGGTTCCAGAACAAATGCAATCAATATTTATTTTGAATATAGTGCCGCAGTCACACACTGAAACCCACTGCATAGAGTAATAAGCATGTCAGGAAACCTTCGTACACTGTGTGTCTGCATCCCAAGTGGCAGCCTATTCTGTGTATATTGCACTACTTTTGGTCAAAGTCCTATGAGGAATAGGGTACCATTTGGGATGCAGGCTATGCGTATATCAACTCCCCAGCCACCATGGTTAATGATACCTCATTGTACTGCAGGAGGAGTGAGTAACTCCCCCCCCCCCCAGCAGAGGTCAGGACAGAATGTTCTCCCAACAACTGTTCTGTTACTACTCTGGCTGAGAGACCGTATTATAGAAATCAAGCCTTTAAAGCCTCAACTATCACACAAAGTAAATCGCAAGATCCTGAAGGGACTGTTTCCATAATTATTGGCACCCTTGATGAAGATGAACAAAAAAAGAATGTCTAAAAAGAGTAATACAAATACGAGGGAAATTATATTATTTTATACTATTACAAGATTTTGCTTTACAAGTAATATAAAAAAATAGGTGTCAAAATTATTGGCACCCTGTTTTCAATTCTCTAGCACCCTCCTGTGCGAGGATAAAGACACTGAGCCTTTTTCTAAAATGATTTATGAGATTGGAGTACATGTTGGGAGGGATCTTAGGCCATTCCTTCATACAGAATCTTCCCAGATACTTGATATCCTTCATCCGCTCTTGTGGACTGCCCTCTTCAATTCAAACTACAAACCACATGTTTTCAATTGGGTTCAAGTCCGAAGACTTAGATGGCCATTGCAAAATGTTTATTTTGTGGTCAATTAACCATTTAGCTCTATTTCCATGTCATCTGACCATAACACCTCCTGGAGTTTGGTAAACGGCATTGGCACTTGGATTGGAACCGGTGCTATGGCCACGCACACCAGTAGAAGGTTTGGCGTTGAAAAGCTTATGCAGAAAAGTACCTCATACCTACAGTTAAATATGGAGGTGGATCTTTGATGTTATGGGGATATTTTGCTTCCACTGGTCCTGGGGCCCTTGTTAAAGTCAACGGCATCATGAACTTTACCAAGTACCAGGACATTTTAGCCAAAAACCTGGTTGCCTCTGCCAGGAGGCGGAAACTTGGCCGCAAGTGGATCTTCCAGCAAGACAATGAGCACTGATCAAAATCCACAAAGAAATGGTTATTTGACCACAAAAATCAACATTAGGACTCTGGTAAAATGAGGTGCACCATAGCGAATAGGGTGACATTTGAGACACAGACTAGGTAACCAAATGGATACAGGACACCAACAGGCATTTGTGGCAGCCAGGATACTACACAAATGCCTTTCTCTATAGGAAGGATAAATAGGCCTTACTCAGCACATAGCTTTATCATCGTGGTATGTCATGGAGGCTATAACTCCCCATCAAGTGCCCCTCTCTGTGTGGAAAGGAGACAGGAGGACTCCTGTATAAGCCACAGGCTGTGGTTTCTCTGGGTTGTTGACTGTAAACCCTAATTCAACTTCGCTACACTACACTAGAACCCAGCGCAGGTCGGCGGCAGAGAAAGAAGAACATCACTCATAATGGCTAGCAGATGTACACTCTTAGAAAAAAAGGGGCTATCTAGAACCTTAAAGGGTTATTTGGCTGTCCCTTTAGGAGAACCCGTTGAAGAACCCCTTTTGGCTCCAAGTAGAAACCTTTTGGTTCCAGGTAGAAACTTTTTGGGTTCTACCTGGAACCCAAAAGGGTTTTCCTACGGGGACAACCAAAGAACCCTTTTAAAAAGAGGCAGTGTCGTCTGAGGGCAGTGTGAGGGGGAGGGGGAGGGAAGGGCGACAGGGGTGAGATATGTTGGGCGTAGCAGTTATTATAATTAGCAAATAATGACGCCACTGCTTAGATAAATTAAGAGACGCTCACTAACACAAACTATATGACCCTGGTTGCGTCCCTAATGGCATCATATATACCCCACGAAGATGAAGAGGTACATGGGTATGTACCTCTTTTTCCTGTGTGTGATTAAAGCACCTGTGTGTGTTATCTCTCGGGTTGCTTTGTTCCCCTCTAACCGGGGGCGTTGTCAATGAGTCACAAACCAGTGAAATACGTAGAGCCGGGTCGCTCTCTTTCATGGTCCTTCGAGTATGGTTCCCGGGGGATCCAGTGGACTACTACCATGTGGAGATACTACTACCCTCTCTGGAGCCTATGGGATACTCTGAACCAGGGAGGGTGCCGAGGTTCAGCATGGACCCAATGTTCCCTCTCCTCCACCTGTGGGATACTATTCAGCACCAGGTGGGGCCGCATCCCCAGCAACCCAGCACGTGGATTGTTCTTCTGCGTTGGAGTGCCGGGGAGTTGCAGCGCCGTGGACATCGCTGCATTTGTCATAGGGTGTGCAGGAGTCCTGTTTTGCCCATATTGAGAGGAATATACAGTCTTCTCAAGTGATACTTCGCAGCAGAGGACCAGATCCGGGGCTTCCTCCTGTTAGGGGGGCTATTCCCAGCGGTTTGCAATGGAGAGCATGGGACAGTCATACGGGGGACAGCAGCAAGGGGTTGCCTTTTCAGGCCTCTCACCGTCGCCAGATGTGACTGTGACCATCTGGTGTGACTATAATGCCTCTCCAGCCCCGGCAACAACTGAGAACATGTCCTCGGTCCCCGCTGGTCCTCATGAGTTGCCTGCTATGGAGACTAAGCACACACCAGATGTAATTCCCCATCCCCCCTCCACTGCTGTGGAGTCTGGGAGAGTCCTCTCCCGTGCCCGGACGGCCTATGTGCTTCCAGTAGCATTGCCACATGGTAGTAAGCCTATGTTGCTGACTGGACCCTAGTCCTCACAGCTACCGGATCATCAACAGCCAAGCTACCCGGAAAGCCATTGCCAGCGGCAGAGGCCCTGTCTGCCTCTGACTCTCTGCCTGTCCCTGCACTAGGGGACCCTCCAGCAGCACCGGACCTGTCTGCTGCTACCTGGGCCCATGGGGGGACCGAGCCACAGCACTGTCACCATCTACTGACAGCACAGCTTCACCTGACAGAACCACAGCCCTAGGTCCGGTTCTGTGTGTTCAGGATTCCCCTGCCTAGCGTGTACTGCCTGACCCAGCTCCAGTCCTGGTCCTGCTGCCTCTGTACTCAACCACCAACATGACTGTGGGGCGTTGGATCAGACCTCACCGGGGCCAGGCACCCAGACTTCACCCTCCAGTGTCCTATCCCATTGGAACCACCTATTCCTGCTCCTGGCTGTGATCTTATTCACCACCTGCCCTGGTCTCACCAGCACTGCCTCCTGACCTGGGGGACTTGCCCACCTCTGTGGGGGAACCACCGCCGCACCTACTCTCCACTACTGGGGCATGGCCCGTCTCTGTGAGGAACCCCCCCCCAGCACCTGGACTTGTTACAGTGGGCTGGCCATACTCCAAAGTGCCACCCGCATGGATGCCTAAAATCCTCTGTTCCCTGGCAGCTCCTGACCTGCAGCTGATGGAGTGACTGCATGGAATAACTACACGGGGTGGCGGGGAGCACCACTACTGACATCTCCGGCAGGGGAATCCTTCCCTTTTGTAAATATGCTGCACATATTTTAGGGGTGGCTTTTACAGAATCCCCCTGCCGAGGGTGTTACATTTCACTGTTTGTGTGAGCATTTGTTTATTTGCTTTCTGGAGCCACGCTGTCTGACTCATCCATTCGCACTCTTTCTTCCCCGTCATGTGAGTGATCAATATCTCCTACAGCTCATGGCTTCAGCCAATTGAACAATAGCCATGTGTCTCACCCTAGTGCACGCTCTAGCCGTGCAGTCTCTCCAGGCCCAGATTGGCTAGCCAGCCTGACGCACGCTCTCCAAGGGAGTAAATATTGACTAAAATCTGAACTGTGTTATTCCAGTCTGTGAGTGTGGGTGGATAGAACACAGGAACTTTAATCACACACAGGGATGCGTGAACACAGAAAACATATCCATGTTCATCTTCTTCTGTGTGTGATTAAAGTTCCTTAGTGTGTTACCTGGGGTGGCAGGTAGCCTAGTGGTTAGAGCTTCGGGACAGTAAACGAAAGGTTGCTCGGTTGAATCCCAAAGCTGACAAGGTAAAAAGCTGTTGTTCTGCTCCTGAACAAGGCAGTTAACCCACTGTTCCTAGGCTGTCATTGTAAATAAGAATATGTTCTTAACTGACTTGCCTAGTTAAATAAAGGTGTACAAAAAAAAAAAAAAAAAAAAAAAAACTATTGGACTGCTTTATTCCCCTCTAACCGGGGAGGGTGTCAGTGAGTCACAAACCAGTAAAATATGTGGAGCCGGGTTGCTCTCTTTCAACTACTTTTGACCAGAGCCCTAGCTGCCCTGGTCTAAAGTAGTGCACTTTATAGGGAAAGGTGGCACCATTTGGGACTCTGTGTCTATGATAGAGAGATGACTACACACTAAAAAATGAGGGTTCTATGTGGACCCATAATGCCTCAAAGGACCGTTTGAGCTCTACCGTGGTTCTTTGCTCTTTTAGTGGTAATTAAAATGTAGGGGCTGTGGCTCATTCGAATATGTAGGTGGTGTGGCTTGCTCACAGCTCTTTTTGTGCGACCGTGAGTGAGAGTGTCATTCCAGTTTATGTAATGTGTTGTGTTAGGCACCATACATTTTATATGATTGTGGCAAGTGATTGTGTCTTGTAAAATACTCATGTATGGCATTGTGTCAATTGGGAATTTTTTAATAAATCAGTCTGTGGTTCTCAATCTAAATTCTCTCCTCACGGACCTGCAGGCATAGCTCACTTGATTAAATGTGTCACAATAATAACACCTAAGGAATTTGAACAATATAATATGGCTGACCAGAATCAAAAACACTGTATGGTTATTCTACAAAGAACATTTCAGATTGAGAAAGGTTCCTTATAGAACCATTGTCCCTAAAGTTTCTGTGAAGAACAATAAAAAGGGTTCTATATAGCCCCAACAAGGGTTGTAACCATAGCGGAACCTTTTTTGGTGCAATATAGAACCTTTGTTAATGGTCCTTTATAGAACTTCAGGCAAAGGGTTCTTTATAACACCATACAGGTTCCATTTAGAACCTAATGAGCATTGCTCTTTATTGCACTTTCAAAAAAGGGTTCTATATAGCACCAAAAGAGTCTGCTATGGTTACAAGACAAATAACCTCTATCTGGTACTATTTAGAACCATTATTTTTCATGTGCATATGAACATACTGAATGACGTGTCCCATTGTTCCTCGATCACTTCTGAGAGACATATGAGATGAGTCCCCATCTATGGCGTCATTAGGTCATGTGTCACAGGGGTAACAAAACGTTGGTGTCCCACAGGGGAGTTAACTTTTTTGTAAAAATGCAATAGGCTACATTAGGTCTATACATGGAATCATAAGGAGAGAATCAAATCAATGTAATACACCTCCCTGCCTAAAATATATTAATATTTCCCTTTGAATAACAATTGTGCACACGGTCTTATTGTTAGTAGAGACTAGAACAAAAGCAGCACTGATATACAGTATATCACAAAGGACCTAAAGTAACCAAACAAAAACAGTTACTCAATCAATGCACTGCTATAGAGAATGATGCGACTGGCGGAGAAAGGCCAAGTCATTTCACAATACAGCTGAATTCCACACCACAGGCACTTAATCTCATCCAGATGTGCAACACTCAGGCACAGATACAGAATTTATCGAAAGCATTTTTTTGGGCTACCACTTCAAACTTCTCAAAACTATTTTAAAGATGAACAGCACCTTGCATAACACATACTGTACCTTTCATGGCGTTGTATAAATCTGTTAGGAGTGCAGAAGAGATGAGTCGCTATGTCACTTTTTGTTCATCTCAAAATTCAGTCCAAACGAGCAGGTTTGAATCAGTTGCTGGGAGAACAGCAAACTAAACGCTCGCACAAAAAAGTTCCGATCATCCAAATTCAGAATTTGAGGACTGCGCACGACCGTAAAATGTTAATCTCGAACATCCCGTTAGAATCTCATTGTTCCGTTATTTGCCCACACTGTTGGATACAATCTGGATAGAGAAAGTTATATTTCCCCGTATTCGTAATATTTTGTGTTGCGCTGGAAAATGCACCCGTGGCTTGTGTTAGGTTATATTAAATATGGCTCTTTCCAGTGTGCAGCGCTGACCACAATCACAAACTCACAAACATTTTAGAGCCGAAGGATGTCCCGCGTCTGCAGCTCCGTTCTACACACCCCACACACTCCTCGCTCTCCTTAAAGGTGAGGATGCCTTTCAGCGCAAACTGTAGGATACTTTGAGAAACTGCTGGCAAGAGATTAGATTACTGGGTGAAAAATCTGGTACCCATTAAAGACCATTTCAAAGGGGTTGGGCAGGGGGCTAAACCAACGTCACTGGACCTGCCAGCGACTTTAATGCATTGTGTTTTAGATGTTGCATTCTTTCTCACTTCAAGTAGGATTTTGATAGGCTGTTAGACAACATATTTGGAATGTTGAATCTCCATGCATGCTCTCTCTTGTATGCCTTACAAAAAAAGATTGCCGTTTTGAAACTGCCATAAAAGTGCATTAACTGCAGTCTACTGTGGTATTTTGAAACAGTACTTGCAGAATAACTGCAGTGACTATTATCAAAATTGGGAGAAGTTATCACATACTGCACTCTAACTGCAGTTACACTGCAAAATTACTGCAGTAAAAAAGCTGTTATTTTTGGATGCAGTATTTGTAGCATACTGCAGTGTAGTGCAGTTATACTGCATTCTGACTGCAAACTTTTTTCGTAAGGGATAAAGTTGTAAAATGTCTCCACTACTACCAATGACTATTATCACATTGGGAGAAGTTATCACAGCTGGGGGTGTGGAATGCCATACCATTTCATTCAGCCTAATGGGAACCCAAGCATAGAACATGCCCTCTCTGGTTTGTGGCCCCTGAAACCTCTTTGCCCTGCAGAAGCAGTCCCACTGATCAAAGACACATGATTTTCTCAGGCTAATTAGCACATCAAAGCCGCATGTTTTACTGAGTGTCAATGGGATACTACTTCTGGGGCGGCAGGTAGCCTAGTGGTTAGAGCGTCGGGCCAGTAACCGAGCTGAGAAGGTAAAAATCTGTCGTTCTGACATCATTGTAAATAAGAATTTGTTCTTAACTGACTTGTCTAGTTAAATAAAGGTTACATTTAAAAAAAACACACAGCTTTTCTGGTTGTCCCAAAATAATAGACAGTCACCTACATTTGGCTCTTACGTCCACATTGAACAAAGCATCTAGTGTCTGTGTGTGTGTGCAGTACGCTCCCTTGGTGTTCACCCTCAAGCTGATCCTCTGGTACGCACTAAGTCGCAATCTGATTCTACAAACAGATCGATCTCTGACAAAACAGGCAAGGTTGACTCGACTCTGAGTCCTGTAGAGCTCTGATCAAAAGTAGTGCACTACATAAGGAATAGAGTGAGATTTGGGACTCATACTTCTTCTCTTTGGATAACGGAGCCCATAACCCAGACTAACCCAGGCTCAGTGTTAAGGGCTTGGCTTATGACAGTCTGGAGTGTATCAGATTCCAAACCTGCCTGAAATAATTTTAGGGGTCATCCAGTGTTTTTCTTATGGCTGCAAAACTGTTGTTTTACTATCGGCCATAATTGCAGCTGCAGGCTGGTATTAGGCCCCAGGTAAAGATCAGAGTGGCAGGTAGTCTGTAGACCAGACTCCTGCTGGGCCTCTTTCAGAGGTTGGGACCTCATTTGCTGGGTCAGGGCTCTTAGCAGTACAGAGGGTTCATATTAACTTGGCTGGAGATAGATACCACATAGGCGCTATAAGCTCGTTTGCGCACCACTGATGGATGGAAAGCTGGCGAGTTACTTAGCTCCAGAGGCTAACAAAGGGGCTAATCTTAACACAATGCTTTATAATAAAACAGTGCCGGTTCTTGGTGGATCAGCCAGACTAAGTGTACAAGGTTGAGGATGTGGCATCCCGGTCGTTGAATGTGGTCACAATGCTTCAGATGTATCATATCGATTTGCTGTAGGAGCAACGTGGATGCAGCTCTACTTTCTATGGTACTTTCTATACTCTATCTCTACAAAGTGGAGAATGCACCCCTCTGGGTGCCCAGATATGGTTACCAGTTCGGCAGGTCCAACGTAGATCTTTATGCATCGCAAGAAAAACGTGCATTGTCGTCTGTTCTTCTCAATGAGGGATCTGGGTGCTTCGTTGGGAACGGATGCTTTGGTGTATCAATGGCCTTTGGAGAGGGTCCGTGGAGGCCACTGTGGAGAAGGTCTGTCAGAAAGGTCTGTTGTTGATTCTGGTGGCTACCCGTTGGCCCAGACAACCCTGGTTCCCGAGGATCATCCACCTGTTGGGCGGGGAACCGTGGAGGGTTCCGTGTCATCAGGATCTATTGTCCCAGGCGCATGGGAGGGTTTGGCACCCACAACCGCAGACATGGGATCTGTGGGTTTGGCCCCTGAAAGGTTGAATTTGATGGCGAGGGATTTACTCTCAAATTTAATTAGCACGTGCGCCCTCTATGAAAGGGTTGTCTACGTATATGTGGCGCGCGTTTGAGGGTTGGTGTCAGACTAAAAGAGTTTCCCCTTTTCAAAGCTCTTTGGAGGACAGATTTTTGAGCAGGACCTTTCTTTTTACACATTGAAGGTTTATATGGCAGCTATCTCGACGTGTCGTGTACCCCGAGGTATCATCCTTTTGTGGTGCGGTTCCTAAAAGGTGTACGTCAGCTCAGACCAGTGTCTAAGCCTATTGCACCGACCTGGGACCCGGCTTTGGTCCTGAACACTCTGTGTGAGCCTCCGTTTGAACCAATGGAGTCTGTGGACCTGAAGGTCCGTTCTTACAAAATTGCCCTACTCATGGCCTTGTCGTCGGCCAAAACTGTTGGGGATATCCACATGCTATCAGTACACCCTTCCTGTTTGGAGTTAGTGCCTGGCGACTTCAAAGTGATCTTACATTCTAATGCAACTTTTTCTCGCGCGGTTATGTTTATGGCTTACAGGTCCCTGGCTTTCGAGCTGTTCCCTTTCTCACCTCCTCCGTTTGCTTCCAGTGAACAACTGAGGTTGCATGGCCTGTGTTTACGCACATACACTGGTTCTACAAAACATCTTTCCATGCCATAGACTGATCAGGTGAATCCAGATGAAAGCTATGATCCCTTATTGATCTCACTTGTCAAAGGGGAGGAGACAGCTTAAAGAGCTCCCGAGTGGCGCAGCGGTCAAAGGCACTGCATCTCAGTGCTAGATGCATCACTACAGACACTGGTTGGATTCCAGACTGTATCACAACCGGTCGTGATTGGGAGTCCCATAGGGCGGCGCACAATTGGCCCAGTGTCGTCTGGGTTAGGGTTCGGCCGGGGTAGGCCGCCATTGTAAATAAGAATTTGTTCTTAAAACCTTTTTGGGATAGGGGGCAGCATTTTCACTTTGGATGAATAGCGTGCCCAGAGTGAACTGCCTCCTACTCTGGCCCAGATGCTAATATATGCATATTATTATTAGTATTGGACAGAAAACACTATGAAGTTTCTAAAACTGTTTGAATGATGTCTGAGTATAACTGAACACATATGGTAGGCAAAAACCTGAGAAAAATCCAACCAGGAAGTGGGACATCTGAGGTTTGTAGTTTTTCAAAGCTTGGCAAACCGAATACACATTGAGATATGGATGAGGTTGCACTTCCTAGGGCTTCCACTAGATGTAAACTGTCTTTAGAAACTGGTTTGATTCTACTATAAAGGAGGGGCTCATGAGACCTCTTTGAGTCAGTGGTCTGGCAGAGAGCCTTGGTCTCATGACGCGCGCTCCCGACAGGGTTACCTCTCGTTCCAGTGCTTCTCTGAAGACAAAGGAATTCTCTGGTTGGAACATTATTGATGTTGTATGTTAAAAACATCCTAACGATTGATTCCATACATCGTTTGACATGTTTCTAAAGGACTGTGATGGAACTTTTTGAGTTTTTGTCTGGATGAAGTGCCTGCGCCTCATGAAGATGGATTACTGGGCTGAACACGCTAACAACAAGTGGCTATTTGAACATAAATGATGGAACTTTATGGAACAAATCAGTCATTTATTGTCGAACTGGGACTCCCCCTATTCTAATGAAGATCAAAAGGTAAGTGAATATTTATGGTGTTGTTTCTAACTTTGTTGATTCCAAAATGGCGGATATTCCTCTGGCTGTTTTGGGTTCTGAGCGCCGTTCTCAGATTATGCTTTTTTAAAATCTGACACAGCGGTTGCATTAAGGAGAAGTCTCTTTAATTCTGTGAATAACACTAATATATTTTATCAATGTTTATTATGAGTATTTCTGTAAAATCACCAGATGTTTTGGAATCAAAACATTACTGCACGTAAGGCGCCAATTTAAACTGAGATTTTTGGATATAAATATGCAAGTTATCGAACAAAACATACATGTATTGTGTAACATGATGTCCTATGAGTGTTATCTGATGAAGATCATCAAAGATTAGTGATGAATTTTATCTATATTTCTGCATTTTCGAATTGGCTGTGATCTAACATAATCATATGTTGTGCTTTAGCTGTAAAGCATTTTTTAAATCGGACACGATGGGTAGATTAACAAGATGTTTATCTTTCATTTGCTGTATTAGACTTGTTAATGTGTGAAAGTTACATATTTCTAAAACATCTTGAATCTCGCACTGCCTTTTCAGCGGATTGTTGTCGAGCTAGAAAGGTTTTAACTGACATGCTTAGTTAAATAAAGGTTAAATAAATTGAAAAAATAAGGATTTTTAAGCCTTCAGACAATTGAGACATGGATTGTGTATGTGTGCCATTCAGAGGTTGAATGGGTAAGACAAAATATTTAAGCGCCTTGAAGGGGTGCGGGTGTTCTTAATGTTTTGTACACTCAGTGTATATGAATATGAACAAGGTTATCCGCATTTGTGACCAGCTTTTTGTCTGTTTCGCTAATCCAGCGTAGGGTAGGGCGCTTTCTAAGCAGGGTCTTTCTCATTGAATTGTGGATCTCCCTGGCATATGACAGCAAAAGGACAAGGGTTGCCTAGCGGTGTGCGTGCTTACTCCACTAGTGGTGTGGTGGCTTCTTGGGCATTGTTCAGGGAAATGACAATTGGTGATATCTGTGCTGCAGCAAGTTGGGGTTCCCCCACATACCTTGGTGAGGTTTTATCGCTTGGATGTAACTGCTGTCAATGTGTTCTTATGATGGGTCCGGGAGTGGGTGTTAGGCAGCACGCAGGTTTCGCATTTATCCGGGTTATCCACGGTTCCTTGTAGGTTTGAGCCTTTAGCTGCCCTGTCTGTCCCTGTACTATACCCAGGAAGGTGGGGCTTCCGAGGGCGGGCTCGTCATCCATTGGGCATGATTTCAGTTTTCTTCAGGTGAATATGATTGGTTGTTGACTCCCAATAGTATGTTATACCTTGTTCCCTCCTTCAGGGAATAGTAGTTATATTCATGCCATGGTGTTTGGGTTAGAGTTTGGGTGTTTCTGGCATAGAGCCACCCTGAGGCCCAGGGATGTGAGTGAGTGTTTGTCCGGTGTTGGTGCTGGCAGACATTTTAGATTAAGAGTAGAGTCAATACTCAGACTCCGGTGCCATTGTCTGTCCTATGGGTGCTATGGGTCTCTCTCGCCCTCTCTCTGCAGTGTGAATAAGGGGGATTCATGGAGATAGTTTCACTAGGACACTTAGCCTATGGAGAAATTACTCTCTGGAGCCCTATGGAAAAGATCAACAGACTGTTATTGTTGTTTTTGTGTATGCAACTGAAACTGTAGTCACTAGTCAGCGGTGCAGGTAAGGTGCTGATGATGGCAGGCTTAATGGTCATATAAATATAACAATCCTTAATGGGTAATGTGCACACCTTACTCTCAAGAGCAAGCCACTACCGAGTCTGCTGCTTCTGTTTTGGAGGATGATATTCTCTCATCTCTTAAGGAGTTTTTGTCATTCATCCTATAGCATGTTCCCATGTTGCTCTCTGATTGGTTTGTGGTATGTAATACGTTTGTTTTTTTAAGTAATTAGGCATGTATGGAGTCGGAAGTTACCATACACTTATGTTGGAGTCATTAAAACTTGTTTTTCAACCACTACACACATTTTTTGTTAACAAACTATAGTTTTGGCAAGTCAGTTACATCTACTTTGTGCATGTTATAAGTAATTTTTCCAACAATTGTGTACAGATTATTTCACTTATAACTCACTGTATCACAATTCCAGTGGGTCAGAAGTTTACATACACTAAGTTCACTGTGCCTTTAAACAGCTTGGAGAATTCCAGAAAATTATGTCATGGCTTTAGAAGCTTCTGATAGGCTAATTGACATCATTTGAGTCAATTGGAGGCGTACCTGTGGATGTATTTCAAGGCCTACCTTCAAACTCAGTGGACACCAGCTCTGTCTGGAGGAATGGGCCAAAATTCACCCAACTTATTGCGGGAAGCTTGTGGAAGGCTACCCGAAACGTTTGACCCAAGTCAAACAATTTAAAGGCAATGCTACCAAATACTAATTGAGTGTATGTAAACTTCTGCCCCACTGGGAATGTAATGAAATAAATAAAAGTTTAAATAAATCATTCTCTCTACTATTATTCTGACATTTCACATTCTTCAAATAAAGTGGTGATCCTAACTCACCTAAAACAGAGAATTTTTCTTGGATTAAATGTCAGGAATGGTGAAAAACTGAGTTTAAATGTATTTGGCTAAGGTGTATGTAAAGTTCCGACTTCAACTGTATTTGGCTAAGGTGTATGTAAACTTCTGACTTCAACTGTATTTGGCTAAGGTGTATGTAAACTTCTGACTTCAACTGTATTTGGCTAAGGTGTATGTAAACTTCTGACTTCAACTGTATTTGGCTAAGGTGTATGTAAAGTTCCGACTTCAACTGTATTTGGCTAAGGTGTATGTAAACTTCTGACTTCAACTGTATTTGGCTAAGGTGTATGTAAACTTCTGACTTCAACTGTATTTGGCTAAGGTGTATGTAAAGTTCCGACTTCAACTGTATTTGGCTAAGGTGTATGTAAACTTCTGACTTCAACTGTATTTGGCTAAGGTGTATGTAAAGTTCCGACTTCAACTGTATTTGGCTAAGGTGTATGTAAAGTTCCGACTTCAACTGTATTTGGCTAAGGTGTATGTAAACTTCTGACTTCAACTGTATTTGGCTAAGGTGTATGTAAAGTTCCGACTTCAACTGTATTTGGCTAAGGTGTATGTAAACTTCTGACTTCAAATGTATTTGGCTAAGGTGTATGTAAAGTTCCGACTTCAACTGTATTTGGCTAAGGTGTATGTAAAGTTCCGACTTCAACTGTATTTGGCTAAGGTGTATGTAAACTTCTGACTTCAACTGTATTTGGCTAAGGTGTATGTAAACTTCTGACTTCAAATGTATTTGGCTAAGGTGTATGTAAAGTTCCGACTTCAACTGTATTTGGCTAAGGTGTATGTAAAGTTCCGACTTCAACTGTATTTGGCTAAGGTGTATGTAAACTTCTGACTTCAACTGTATTTGGCTAAGGTGTATGTAAAGTTCCGACTTCAACTGTATTTGGCTAAGGTGTATGTAAAGTTCCGACTTCAACTGTATTTGGCTAAGGTGTATGTAAACTTCTGACTTCAACTGTATTTGGCTAAGGTGTATGTAAACTTCTGACTTCAAATGTATTTGGCTAAGGTGTATGTAAAGTTCCGACTTCAACTGTATTTGGCTAAGGTGTATGTAAAGTTCCGACTTCAACTGTATTTGGCTAAGGTGTATGTAAACTTCTGACTTCAACTGTATTTGGCTAAGGTGTATGTAAAGTTCCGACTTCAACTGTATTTGGCTAAGGTGTATGTAAAGTTCCGACTTCAACTGTATTTGGCTAAGGTGTATGTAAACTTCTGACTTCAACTGTATTTGGCTAAGGTGTATGTAAACTTCTGACTTCAACTGTATTTGGCTAAGGTGTATGTAAACTTCTGACTTCAACTGTATTTGGCTAAGGTGTATGTAAAGTTCTGACTTCAACTGTATTTGGCTAAGGTGTATGTAAACTTCTGACTTCAACTGTATTTGGCTAAGGTGTATGTAAACTTCTGACTTCAACTGTATTTGGCTAAGGTGTATGTAAACTTCTGACTTCAACTGTATTTGGCTAAGGTGTATGTAAACTTCTGACTTCAACTGTATTTGGCTAAGGTGTATGTAAACTTCTGACTTCAACTGTATTTGGCTAAGGTGTATGTAAACTTCTGACTTCAACTGTATTTGGCTAAGGTGTATGTAAAGTTCTGACTTCAACTGTACCTATTTTTGTATTGGCAACAACTGATGACTGAAATTGCGCTAAGAGAAAGGCTGTGTGGTGTCTTTTGTCATGTGTTTTGCTCTTACTCGTCTTTTTTTGCTAGGGGTGATATTTAGCTCTGACAGAAATACAGAATATGAATATTGTCAGTGGGAGAAAAGAACGTTCATTTAGCATTGAGTTACTATGTAGTTTGCCATCCACTATTCAGTAACTTCCGTTGCATTTTAGTGGATTATTTATTTTGTGGACATCAATTATTTTCTGTCATAACCCATCCCTAAAATGTGAAAGAATAGATCAACAATGATTTTTATCAGTCTGGCTATTTATTGTCCTCATGAAATGCAATGTCTTTTACAAATCATAGGCCTATTTTCATAACTCGTCTGAATAATTTAGATATGGCACCCCCTTGTGGCAGAAGACATAAATACTAATATGTCACCTGTGGTGTCTATTCTCATCCTCTGATCTGTGAAGATCAGACAAGATCAAGCGTTCTAAACAAATCAATGACTTCCAGGAAGGTTACATAAGATGGCATCACTCTAAAGACGAATTCAGAGTCCACAGCCGCAGAGCTGCGATAGTTGTGGCTCATTGTGACATACCTAAGGGCCAGTCAAGAGAGCACGTTTTTCTGTTTCTTTTTTCATGTAGTAAAATATTCATTAATTTTAATCAAGTCTCAGACCGGGGGGGGACAAGGGGTCAAGACCGAGACCAGAAAAATGAGTCCCATTCATGTCCATGATTCTAATTTTGTCCCCAAAAAAATGCATACTGAGGGAAAATAGGGCCTCTCTACAAATTATTACTACCTCAAACACAGTGGCGAACAATGGGCCTTCTATGCCTTCAGAGAAGGGCTAAGGATTTTAAAAATTATTATAATCATATAAAAATAATGATAATGATATTATTATTTTCAATGTTGATCTGATTTGATTTCTTCAAATTTTGTTGGAAAGGAAAAGGTTAACATTGAAGCGAAAAAAGATCTAATCAGGATTTTTCTTTGCTGGTCTCTGGGGAGAAACATCTAGCTAGCTGAGTCAGCCATTCGCTAGGCCATCAGAAGCTTGATAAAGGCAACTGTATTAGGGTAATATTTTGGAGTGACAGTGGAATCAACCAATCACATTTTGACTTAATGAGTGGGACCGTTTTTACAAAAACGTATGAAAACTTCTTATTTCTTGAAGGCCAACAGGTGGTATGGTATAGCTAGCTAGTTAGCGTTTGTTTTTGGCTAGTTTGCAGCTGCTGTAGCAAGTGTTACCAAAGAGGATGTTGTTGCTAATTTGTTAGCTTCTCCCTTTTCAAGAATAACTTTCAACAAGAAGCTAAGATTGAAATGATCATCATCTGGTGAGTATAACTGTTTTTTTTATTGCAGCACGTTTGCTGTTGTTAGCCATCTCTTTGAAAATAACTTTTGTTTGTGAAACATTGTTGCATTTAACGTGGAATGGACAGCATTTCAGCAACATGAAATCTTATTAAAATCTGTTCATATACACCCTCTGGAAGGATATAACACAAAAATCTGACAAGCGACCACTTATATGGTCATTTTCACTTTTTAATAAAATCATAGAATGTTTGGGAACTACAGTATACTAAGACATTTGTGAAAATGCTATAGCAATATAGAGTGGGAAAGACGTTTGGACAATTAAGACACTGCAGTAAATAAAACCAAATAAAAACATCTGTCTTGTCCGGTGACGTGTCGAAAAGCTCCCCCTGCCAGAATCCCCCCCTCGCGTGAACGCGCACACACTCAATTCATCATTGCTGCAACTTGCTGGCTAGTTGAGATTTCTGATCACGTTAGGCTGCGTTTCATTTGATCTTTATGTCGGTTTGATCGCGGGGGAGGCACTAGGTAATGTCTGCAGTTTTCAGTTTGGCTATTTGTTTCAAGTGTATTAGTCTATAAATAAATCTCTTTGACAAAAATCGTCATCTCTCCCATGTCTTATTCGACTAGTAGTTGTTCTGAAATGTTTATTGCTTGCCTACATTTTACTCCCTCCTCTATGCTTAATATAACACACATACATGAATTATTAAGTTCAGTTGCCTATCATGATGTGAAGTTTGTTCTATGGAAAGTATTTGACTCTGATGTGTGCCACGGAAAGTATTTGACTCTAGCCACAAAATGAAGGAAGTTAGAGAGGGGGGGTTCGGCAAGGTTTGTAGGCCTCCTTGCTCGCACATGCTTTTCAGTTCTGCCCACAAATCTTCTATAGGATTGAGGTCAGGGCTTTGTGATGGCCACTCCAATACCTTGACTTTGTTGTCCTTAAGCCATTTTGCCACTACTTTGGAAGTATGCTTGGGGTCATTGTCAATTTGGAAGACCCATTTGCGAACAAGCTTTAACTTCCTGACTGATATCTTGAGATGTTGCTTCAATATATCCACATCATTTTCCTGCCTCATGATGCCATCTATTTTGTGAAGTGCACCAGTCCCTCCTCAGCAAAGCACCCCCACAACATGATGCTGCCACCCCCCGTGCTTCACGGTTGGGATAATGTTCTTCTGCTTGCAAGCCTTCCCCCTTTTTCCTCCAAACATAATGATGGTCATTATGGCCAAACAGTTCTATTTTTGTTTCATCAGACCAGAGGACATTTCTCCACAAAGTACGATCTTTGTGCAGTTGCAAACCGTAGTCTGGCTTTTTATGGCGGTTTTAGAGCAGTGGCTTCTTCCTTGCTGAGCGGCCTTTCAGGTTATTTCGATATAGGACTCATTTTACTTTGGATATAGATACTTTTGTACCTGTTTCCTCCAGCATCTTCACAGGGTCCTTGCTGTTGTTCTGGGATTGATTTGCACTTTTCGCACCTAAGTACGTTCATCTCTAGAAGACAGATAGCGTATCCTTCCTGAGCGGTTTGACGGCTGCGTGGTCCCATGGTGTTTATACTTGCGTACTATTGTTTGTACAGATGAACATGGTACCTTCAGGCGTTTGGAAATTGCTCCCAAGGATGCATCAGACTAGTGGAGGTCTACCATTTTTTTTTGAATTTTCCAAGCTATTAAAAGGCGCAGTCATTTAGTGTATGTACACTTCTGACCCACTGGAATTGTGATACAGGGAATTATAAGTTAAATAATCTGTCTGTAAGCAATTGTTGGAAAAATTACTTGTGTCATGCACAAAGTAGATGTCCTCACCGACTTGCCAAAACTATAGTTTGTTAACAAGAAATTTGTGGAGTGGTTGAAAAACGAGTTTTAATGACTCCAAACTAAGTGTATGTAAACTTCCGACTTCAACTGTATAATCACATTCAAACACATGTACACAGTACATATACATAAACTTGTATTTTATTTAACACAGCCTACCCCGGCCAAACCCGGATGACACTGGACCAATTGTATGCCACCCTATGGGTCTCCCAATCACGGCCGGATGTGATGCAGCCTGGATATTGACAGGACACTCAACTTATCTCTTATCTCTTTTCCTACATCAGATATGCAGGTGACATTTCCACCTGGGTGACAGCACAGAATCAGCAAGACGGAGATGCTCTTCATCCGAGGGAATGCCTGCCCGTTCTCAGATGTTAGATCACCGAGATGATCACATTTTATTTACATTCCGGCCCTTGTCAGCTCCAGATTTGACTACTTCAACTCACACCCTGCTGGAATCTCTGCATTATCAGATTCCCCTCTGTTATTAATCTCTATATTGGAATCAATAAAGTTTATTAAAATGCTGTACTTTTATTAACATATACAGTACACTACCGTTCAAAAGTTTGAGGTCACTTAGAAATGTCATTGTTTTTGAAAGAAAAGCTCATTTTTTTGTCAATTAAAATAACAAATTGATTAGGAATACAGTGTAGACATTGTTAATGTTGTAAATGACTATTATAGCTGGAAACGGTAGATTTTTAAAATAATATCTATATAGGTGCCCATTATCAGCAACCATCACTCCTGTGTTCCAATGGCACGTTTTGTTAGCTAATCCAAGTTTATCATTTTAAAAGGCTAATTGATCATTAGAAAACCATTTTGCAATTATGTTAGCTGCAGCTGAAAACTGTTGTCTGATTAAAGAAGCAATAAAACGGGCCTTCTTTAGACTAGTTGAGTATCTGGAGCATTAGCATTTGTGGGTTCGATTACAGGCTCAAAATGGCCAGAAACAAAGAAATTTCCTCTGAAACTCGTCAGTCTATTCTTGTTCTGATGAAGGCTGTTCCATGCGAGAAATTGGCAAGAAACTGAAGATCTCGTACAATGCTGTGTACTACTCCCTTCACAGAACAGCACAAACTGGCTCTAACCAGAATAGAAAGAGGAGTGGGAGGCCCTGGTGCACAACTGAGCAAGAGGACAAGTACATTCGAGTGTCTAGTTTGAGAAACAGACGTCTCACAAGTCCTATGACTATGTTCTGAGTGGATCTTCGCCTGGACTTGGATAGAATATTTGGTAGGAACATCCATCTGGAAGCTTCTGATGTTCTTTTTTTTTAAGTCCAAGATTCTCCACTAATGAAATGTATGTGATGAATTTGATTAAAGTTCTTCCAAAATATTACATCCATAAAATTACATTGAAGAAAAAAACATCCTATTCAATATTTTTAAAGTAAAAAAAAAAAAAAAATACACTTTCCACATTGAATACTATGCTCTGTAAATATAAGAAGGTAATGAAATCAATTGATACACTTAAGCTTTCCAAATTTCTTTGAATGTAAAAACAATGTACTGTATGTGTTTCTGTTTTTGTGTTTATCTGATGGTTTATGATGTTTCGTGTTACTATTTAAGAAGGATGTATACATTTTTGGTACACATTTGAATTTGTAGCCTTCATAATGCATGGAATAAAAATAAAATGTTTGGTGAGGGAGAAGAAATCGTGGTTGAAGGCTCCGTTGCGAGATGAACGCCGCATATTTTGACATTTTCTTCAGTCCAGACAGAGTCTGTTGAAGAACAGGAAGTTACCAAAACACAGAAGATGAATATATATGTCGTTTTCGGCAATGACTTTATGGGAATACTAGCAACTTGTAAACAAATACCCATTCCTATGAGTACTATTTGAATAGTAATGTTAAATAATACACATTGGCTGTTAAGCCAATTATATTTTATGATTGTTGCCTCTCCTTTTAAGTTTATTGTGATGGTAATGATTGTTTTTGATTATAATTATTAGGTGGAGGTCGCTAGCTACAATGGTATCTTCAAAGTAGCCTAGCTTTTAGGAGTATCCTACCAATAGCTGCCAGTCTAATAAATCAATTTAATATACACAATGACATAGAAATCCATTAATATTTTGTTTAGGAAGGTCATAAGAAAACATGATACTAAAACAATGTATTTCAAAAGAACAGAATAGCATGTTTTAAGATGTATTTCTCTGTGCTACAGTAGCTGAGGCTATGTTTGTTTACATGTCAACAAAATGAATTAACTTGCTTTGCTCTTTCAGATAGGGTATAGCAATCAAAACATCTGGCCTGCATAGACTTCTGTAGGATTATTTGGGAAAGTAAGTGCCAACAAGCTTCATGAAGACACCCTCAAAGATGCCCTCTGGTGGTTTGAACGAGCATTAACTGCAACAATGGCTGACAGTAAAATACAATGAAGTCATGCATTGTAACATGCAGTACTATACCGCAGCATCACGCAAGCTGTATGATGCAACTTTGAAATAAGGAACCACTGTAGCCACTATGCAGTGCAAACTAGCTTGACTTACTATGAAGTTAGAGAAATAAGTTGAGGAAAAAGTAACTAAACAAAACATGTTTTATTATCACCTTAAACAATGTACAGTATTCATTCTGTCTTGAATGAAAATGTCATATTTTGCTATGTATAAATGTGATCTCTGACGAGAGTGTTCTCCTCTATATCGCTTGGCAAACGCTACACTTCTCCATTCAGTAGTGGGCCAAGACTCCTTGAAGATGATGTGTACGGGGCATTACCTTATTCAGTTGCGTAACGCACTTATGCAGGTGTGGCTACCTTGCAGGCTTTGAATAAGTTTAATTCAACCGCTAAAAACCCTCCCACTTGCTGGCCAACAAATTTTCTCATGGAGTTTTCATTCAATATGTGTTTTTTTTCTTCTTAAGCCATCACTTTAAATACGTTGTAGGAAATAGAATTTTGTCGAAAGACTCACCGCAAAATATATTTGGTGGTGGGGGTGCTGCGCAGAACTTTTAGTTGTTGCCCGCACTATAGACGCCTATATTGGTCCTCTAATACGACTAGTAAAGGCCCAGTGCACTACTTTTGTGGGGAACATTTTTTTAATTTTTTTTATTTATTCAGATTTTTCAAGGGGTGCTGCGGCTATGGACTATGAAATATATAAAGAGAACTGGTTTAGAATATTAGGGATCAATGAAAGAAAGCCATCTACAATAAATATATGCATATTCATCTCTGTTTCAATACCAATTGGTAGATTTAAAAATACTCTTAATTAGGCTTAGCAAAGTATCATAATCATAAAAATAACTGGTTTAGAGAGCCTTTATGCAAGAAAATGGTGGTTTGATTAATTCAGAAAATTGCCACGTTCAGTTCTTCAACCCATGGTAACGTTGGAAGATTAGTGTACATATAATTATTAAAGGGAAATAGGGTACAATAGTAGGCTATACCCTAGTCCAGGGTTACTCAACTCTTACGTTACGAGGTCTGGAGCCTTCTGGTTTTCTGTTCTACCTGATAATTAATTGCACACACCTGGTGTCCGAGGTCTAAGTCAGTCCCTGATTAGAGGGGAGCAATGAAAAAAATGCAGTGGAACTGGCTTCGAGGTCCAGAGTAGAGTTTAAGGGCCCTAGTCTATTACCTGCACTAACCATGGAACTGTGTGATGACACGGCCAAGCATTGCGTAATTGGTTGGTTTCAAACTGTTATACCTTGGTCTGCGCTCTGCTCCATAATGATTGAATTAGCATATTAAAAAAAAATGTTTATATATATTTTATCAACTGTTACTAATGATTCTCAGCAACAACCACACTGTGTTTATAGAAGAAGCAAATCAAGGTAAATGAAACAATGTAATTAAATTAAACGATAGGCTATACTATACCAAATGAAGGGAACTAACAGCAAATAGGCATTTGAATATGTGTGGTTATTAGGCCTACTGACGGTCGATACTGATAGTGGCCAATATTTAACATGATAGAAATAGGAAACAGAAGGTCGTGGTAGCCTATAATTAAGACATTAAAATCCCCCTATACCATCAGACTACTAATATACCTAGATCTTATCAATAGCTCTTATCAAGTAGATTACAGTGCATGGAGAATGGTGTTATTTCTATTGGAAAAAATAAAGTACATGCTTTTTCCACTTGGAACCAGTAGGTTTGCTAGACCTTGTTCATGGTTTCCTCCCATGTAAAGGTGGTGGAATTATTTGAGTCAAAATCAGAACGCGAGGTGTCTGTGGACACACCTCTGCCACACCTTCATTTGTTTGATCTCCACCCTAAACAAATAGCAGGTGAATATTGCTGAAGTTCAAGGTCAGAATACTTTTAGAGAGAAAAGTGCATAGGAAGGGAATGATGTTCCATTTACACACGCTTAACTTGAGTCGGAATTCCTCCCTAAGTGAATTCATAAAGTTTTTGGTGACAATAAGCTTTGAAATCAGCATATGTTGTGTTATGGTTGGCATATAATCACAAAACAAGTACTAGGGTAGTGAATTGATGTTAGCATCAGCTGTAAATTAGCAAGGAAAGTTAGCCTACAAAGCTGGAAGCTACCGGTATCTTCTGGCACTGTAAAGTGTTCTACCCTGTATGGACATTGTTTTGTGAACATTAATGAACAATTTCAAAATTTCTGCATGCCGTGTTGCGTTATTCAAGTGTGTTAAGTTTTGTACAGAATGAGTGGGGAGCCAACATGTTTCAGCCCCGACTTCCAGTGCTCTAGAAATGAGTAAGTGGAGCAGGCAAGAAGCAAGGTGCACTCGCGCTATAGGGAGCATCGGCTCCAATGATAGACAGACTTGATCCTCTCAATCAGTATAGGACGCGAGACGTGAGACACATTTGACAGAAGTACCTAAAGTAAAACAAATTCTAGTACCTAAAGTAAAACAAATTCTAGTACCAAACCGTTTTTCATGTTCTAGTACTAAAAAAGTACATAAGTTTTAGTGTACTGTGAAACACTACAATTTAGTGACTTGCTCCTGCAGGTTCATTGCTCTACAACATTTCCTCACACAAGAAGCAGCGCAGGTCCTAATCCAGGACCTTTTCATCTTCCGTCTGGACTAGTGCAACTCTCTGTTGGCTCGGCTCCCTGCTTGTGCCATCAAACCCCTGGAATGTATCCAGAATGCCACAGCCCACCTCGTGTTCAACATTCCCAAGTTCGCCCATATCAAACCTTACCTCTTCAACTAGTATCTTAAGTAAGACATCTGTAATACAATTGCACAGAGGGTTCTACATCAGTGGAGGCGCATCAGAGGAGGAAGCGGAGGACCATCCTCAGTGAATTTCAAAAATGTTTAAATACTTAAATATAGCACCATGGTGTAGCCAGAGGAAAGCTAGTTTCCATCCTCCTCTGGTTACAATGACTTCAATACAAAACCTAGGAGGCTCATGGTTCTCACCCCCTTCCATAGACTTACACAGTAATTATGACAATGTTCAGAGGACGTTCTCCAACATGAACAAACATATTGTCCAACCAACCAAGAATTAATCTAGTATTGAAAGCAGACGCTACAGCTAGCTAGCACAGCAGTGCATAAAACGTGGTGTGTAGTTGACTCAAAGAGAGAGAAAGACAATAGTTGAACAGTTTTGAACAAATGTATTTTTTTTTAATGAATGAGAAGCAAGAGAGAGAGAAAGAGAGAGAGCTATATTTATTTTGTTTCACTTTCACTTAGCTAGTGAATGCAGCTAGCTAGTTTAGCCTACTCAAACACCCGGCTCAAACAGAGAGGGATGCTATGTTATCTAGCTGGCTATGGCTGTCCAACACTGGAACTCTTCCAAGTCAATGTAAGCTTTTACCACCAGGTAAAACCGCCAGTGTAACTGCTAAACTGCTGTACTGCATGATTGCAACGGGGTTAATAACGCGTTAGTTATAGTACCTATGTTGACTTTAGCTAATATGGTGACAACGATGTACGCTGAGTGTAGCGGTTAGCAGTTATGATAGGAAAGTTTGGCTTGGAAAGGTTTTTTCACCTGATCACAGAAATCTGATGTGTTGTGCACTGATGTCCACAAGTGAAGTGAAAAGGTGAGAGGAGGAGAACACGTAGATGTGAGAAGGAATTACACAATGAGCAAAATGTTAATGCTGTTTTTATGTGGCTGCTTTGAAAGTGAACTGTGTTTGCGTGTGATCAGGGGTGTATTCATTCCGCCGATTCTGTTGAAAATATTTCTTAAATGGAAGCAAACGGAATGAAACGGGGATAAACATACTTGAGTTTGTCCAATAGAAACTCTCGTTTGCAACTGTTGGACTAATGACTATACCCTAAATCATCAAGATGCAGGCAAGAGTGTGCAAGGCGGTATTGAATGTGTCACTGTCTGTCACCTTGATTACTAAAATATTTATTTCGACCTGTGCACCTACATTGTAAACTTTCATTCATAGGCTAGGTTGTAGCAACCTCGTGATGGGTATAGGGAAAGTTTTAGTATCATGTAGTCGCCTAAACCTATCGATGTTACATTGAGCTGGGTGAATGGAATATGCTGTAATAGAAATAAGGCCATGCTCATAAAAAAATAAATCATCCTCCCTCATATGTCACCAACCACCATTGTTCTACATGGAATCCAATAAGGTTTTACCTGGAACCAAAAAGGATTCTCCTATGGGGACAGCCGAAGAACCCTTTTTTCTAGGAGTGTAGTGCTCCTGCTCCTAGGTCAGGGTTTCCGAAACTATTTGTAACGTGACATAAGGTAATGTAACACATCATACTAACTAGCGGTACACAAATGTAAGTAAAATATCCTACATATAGTTCTGATTTTAGGCTGGCCGTACAGACTGCACGCACGCACATGATAATAATATGGTGCCGAAGAGGATGACTGACATTTTACATGCTCCTAACCAACTGTGCTATTTTGTTCGTTTTTTTGCGTTGTTTGTAACTTATTTTGTACATAATGTTAAAAAGAACTTCTGGACATCCGAACAGCAATTACTCACCTCGAACTGGAAGACGCTTTTTCCTTTAACGAGCAGGATATACTGCTTTCCCGGGAACAGGCCCAAATCCCGTCATTTGCGTGAAGAAAAGACGGAGGAAACGGGGGCGCAGGTCGGGCTTCCTTCTGAGTATACGTAGGCGAGCGAGTAAACTCCCAGTGCCATCCATTCTACTGGCTAACGTGCAATCAATTAAAAAGAAATTGATTGATGACCTACGATTAAGATTATCCTACCAACCGGACATTAAAAACTGTAATATCTTATGTTTCACTGAGTCATGGCTGAACGACGACACGGATAATATAGAGCTGGCGGGATGCACCGGCAGAACAGAGAAGCTACGTCTGGTAAGACGAGGGGTGGGGGTGTGTGTCTATTTGTCAATAACAGCTGATGCGCGATGTCTAATATTAAAGAAGTCTCGAGGTATTGCTTGCCTGAGGAAGAGTACCTTAGTGTGGCCTACAGCTTATCATATCTACCAAGAGAGTTTTCATCTACATTGTTCGTAGCCATCTATTCACCACCACAGACCAATGCTGGCGCTAAGACCGCACTCAACCAACTTTATAAGATCATAAGCAAAGAAGAAAATGCTCATCCAGAAGCGGGGCACCTAGTGGCTGGGGACATTAATGCAGTTTTACCAAATTTTTACCAGCATGTCACATGTGCAACCAGAAGAAAAAAAACACTAGACCACCTTTACTCCACACACAGAGATGCATACAAGGTTCTCCCCCACCCTCCTTTTGGCAAATCTGACAATTCTATCCTCCTGATTCTTGCTCACAAGCAAAAACTAAAGCAGGAAGTACCAGTGACTCGCTCAATACGGAAGTGACACAGATGCTACGCTACAGGACTAGACTAGCACAGACTGGAATATGTTCCGGGATTCATCCAATGGCATTGAGGAGTATACCACCTCAGTCATCGGCTTCATCAATAAGGGCATCGATGACATCGTCCCACAGTGACCATACGTACATATACCAACCAGGATTACAGGTAACATCCGCATCGAGCTAAAGGCTAGAGCTGCCGCTTTCAAGGAGCGAGACACTAATCCAGACGCTTATAAGAAATCCCGCTATGCCCTAAGACGAACAATCAAACGAGCAAAGCGTCAATACAGGATTAAGATTGAATCCTACTACACCGGCTCTGATGCTCGTCGGATGTGGCAGGGCTTGAAAACTATAATGGACTACAAAGGGAAACCCAGACGTGAGGTGCCCAGTGACACAAGCCTACCAGATGAGCTAAATGCCTCTTATGCTCGCTTCGAAGCAAGCAACACTGAGGCATGCACAAGAGTACCAGCTGTTCTGGATGACTGTGTGATAACCCTCTCGGTAGCCGTTGTGAGCAAGACCTTTAAACAGATCAACATTCACAAAGCCGCAGGGCTAGATGGATTGCCAGGATGTGTACTCAAAGCATGCCCGGTGTAAGGGTTTTCCTGTGGTGAAGTAGAGGCGGACCAAAACGCAGCGTGGTTATATTGATTCATGTTTAATAAAAAAACGATAAACACGAACACTACAAAACAATAAACGTGGAAAACCAAAAACAGCCCTATCTGGTGCAAAACACAGAGACAGGAACAATCACCCACAAACACACAGTGAAACCCAGGCTACCTAAGTATGATTCTCAATCAGAGACAACTAATGACACCTGCCTCTGATTGAGAACCATACTAGGCCGAAACATAGAAATACCCAAAACCTAGAAAAACAAACAGACTGCCCACCCAACTCACGCCCTGACCATACTAAATAAATACAAAACAAAGGAAATAAAGGTCAGAACGTTACACCCGGACCAACTGGCAAGTGTCTTCACTGACATTTTCAACCTTTCCCTGACCAAGTCTGTAATACCAACATGTTTCAAGCAGACCACCATAGTCCCTGTGCCCAAGGAAGCGAAGGTAACCTGCCTAAATTATTACCGCCCCCTAGAACTCACGTCAGTAGCCATGAAGTGTTTTGAATGGCTGATCATGGCTCACATCAACAGCATCCTCCCGGATACCCTAGACCCACTCCAATTCGCATACCGCCCCAACAGCTTCACAAATGACGCTATCTCAATCACACTCCACACTGCCTTTCCCACCTGGACAAATGAAACACCAATGTGAGAATGCTGTTCATTGACTACAGCTCAGTGTTCAACACCATAGTTCCCGCGAATCTCATCACTAAGCTAAGGACCCTGGGACTAAACACCTCCCTCTGCAACTGGATCCTGGACTTCCTGATGGGCTGCCCCCAGGTGGTAACGGTAGGCAACAACACAAGACAGTCGTGAAGAGGGCATGACAAAACCTCTTCCCCCTCAGGAGACTTAAAAGATTTGGCATGGGTCCCCAGATCCTCAAAAGGTTCTACAGCTGGACC
Organism: Oncorhynchus clarkii lewisi; assembly: GCF_045791955.1. Taxonomy (NCBI): domain Eukaryota; kingdom Metazoa; phylum Chordata; class Actinopteri; order Salmoniformes; family Salmonidae; genus Oncorhynchus; species Oncorhynchus clarkii. The sequence continues at coordinate 35,016,264 of NC_092157.1, forward strand.
ATCAAGAGCATCCTGACCGGTTGCATCACCCACAGGGTATGGCAACTGCTCGGCATCTGACTGTAAGGCGCTACAGAGGGTAGTGTGTATGGCTCGGTACATCACTTTGGCCAAGCTTCCTGCCATCCAGGACCTATAAAATAGATGATGTCAGAGGAAAGCCCATAAAATTGTCATAGACTCCAGTCACCCAAGTCATAGACTCTTTCCTCTGCTACCGCACGGCAAACGGTACTGGAACAACTTGTCTAGGACCAAAAGGCTCCTTAAGAGCTTCTACCCCCAAGCCATAAGACTGCTGAATAATTTATAAAATTGCCATCAGACTATTTACATTGACCCCCCCACTAGTCTTGTGCACGCACTGCTGCTTCTCACTTCTCCCCTACCTACATGTACAAATTACCTCAACTAAGCTGTACCCCCGCACACTGACTCGGTACCCCCTGTATATAGCTATTGTGTTACTTTATTATACTTTTTTACTTTAGTTATTTGGTAAATATTTTCTTAACTCTTCTTGAACTGCACTGTTGGTTAAGGGCTTGTAAGTAAGTGTTTCACGGTAAGGTCTACACTTGTTGTAATCTGATACAGTCACGGGGAGACGCCAGGCAGGTATGCATGAGAGCGTGTCTGTACAATACATGGCCTGTATAAGACATATTACAGTCAGTGACATGTCTTTCATTCTTATCTACAGTACACCATTACTGCGCATAACCAGACTCCTGATTTCCTGTAAACCCTACCCCGATTGTTGAAGAGAAGTACAGTTCAGCATTTGAACTCTTCAGCGCTCCAGGCTTCACACATGCCTTAACTCCAGGATTCTAATTTACATTGGGATTTAAACTGTTAGAGATACTGAACACTTACAAAGAGCGAATATGAAACAGACCTATTCTGACTCAAAACGGTGACTTTCCAGAAGCTGAAACAGTAATGTAGGTAAACGTCTGACTTGATATCTTTACGGAGGACAGCGTGTACTATAACTGCACTGTTATCAGTCTGTCATTGGTAAAAGTACAGCCACATACATACAAGCTAACTAATGTTTTTTTTCTGTCTTACAGAAGTTCTGCTTTCCTGTAACTTCACCTTTCTGGAGGTGTTTCACCAAACTCAATTACCAAAGGGCTGTTTGTGACCTTCACTCTCCCGAACACAACACCGGGATTCTTATGTACAAAGTTAGAATTAAAGGCTAAAGTGTACTGCCAGTAGTGCTGTTGCTGTATCTGGTGTTCTAAGATGACAACATCTATTCCTGTCCCTAAGCTGCTGATGGACATTCTGGAAGAGCTGGGTGAAAATGACCTGAAAAGATTTCAGTGGTACATGATTCAGAACAAGTTTGAAAGCTGTCCCTCCATCCCATCAAGTCAACTGCAGAATGCAAAGAAGGAGGAAACAGTGGATATGCTGGTGCGGACCTATGGAGAGAATATGGCTGTGGATGTCACACTGGATATCCTACGTAGAATGAAAAACAATAATCTTGCTGAACAGTTAACTGAAGGTAGCTAGTGGTATATGAAATCAATCAATATTCATGACCACATTGTATTGATTATTTCCACATTTTGTAATTCTGGGTCCAATCTTAGTGCTCATTTCAAAGGTAAAACTAAAACATTTCATTTCAGCTTGGAAGGAGCGTATAAAGATCTCTCCGTCAGTGGCACCATCTGAGAAAATGGCTTCCAGATCGTCTCTCCCAGAGGAGGATTTCTCTTGTCCTGTGTGTGGTTAAATCTTCGAGCGTCCTCTCATCCTGTCCTGTAGCCACAGCTTCTGTAAAGAATGTCTGGAGAAGACCTGGAAAAAGACCACATCTCGGGACTGTCCACTTTGCAGGAGCACATCTTCGATGGAATTACCTAACCTGGCTTTGAAGAACTTGTGTGAGTCCTTCTTACAGAAGACTGAAAAGAGAGCTCATACGAGTTTGGTAAGTCCTTTATGTTGGCATCAGGATCTAAGGAGCTCTGCAGTGTTCATAGTTAAAGATTAAAGCTCTTCTGTGCAGCTGCAGGAACACACAATTTGATTAATGTGTTCATAGGACAGCTATAGTTCTGGAACTTGAACTATTTTCAAAATACCTCTACTGCAGCAAGGTATATTCTTAATGTAACAAACTCTGGCAGGGTGACACCAAGAGCCAAGTTAATTAGCCATCATCTAACAATAACCTATGTAATTAGATACATTCATGAAAAATATTAGTACATTTTACCTCAGTAAAGAAGTTAGTAAGGTTGTTCCAAAAATTCAGTGGATTTTGAAAAGTGTAACTTGGTCAAAAAGAAATATGTCATAAAGAACACATTTCAAGAGGTTAAATAAAAAAAGAATATAGTAAGTGCCTATTAAGTGCCAAATAAAGTATAGGGTGGACCGTAACAGGGTGTCATGTCCTGACCTTATTTTCTATGGTAGAGTAGCTCAGGGCGTGACTGGGGGTTAGTGTAGTTTATTATTTCTATGTGGGGGTTCTAGTTTTGTTTTTCTATGTTGGGGATTTTGTATGTTTCCCAATTAGAGGCAGCTGGTAATCGTTGTCTCTAATTGGAGATCATATTTAGGTAGCTTTTTTACACCTGTGATATGTGGGATATTGTGTATGTTAGCACGCCATTGTCGTCACATTTTGTTTATTGTGCGGTTCACTTACTTTAAATAAAAAAGACGTGGAACCCAGATCACGCTGCACGTTGGTCCGAGTGTGCTTCCAACGATGGTGACACAGGGTTGATGATTTCATCTTAAATCAGCCATAAATCCCGTTGTGAAATGGGGAATGGAAGCTTGTTGTGTGCAACAGGGAGTGGCAATTGAATGCAAGCTTTAAAAAATTATAGATATTGTTAAAATATTTCTAGCCTGTCTATGAGTAACAGGGTGTTATGCTCAACCCACTCAGTTTAACTCCAGAAAACACAAAAAAATGGCCAAAAAGCATAGAACCAGCTCACCAGGTTTTACACTATGATTTTAATATTAGAAGTCTGTTTCTTTTGAATAAAAAAAAAAAGGAATAGTTTCACCATATTAAAATGAGAGTTCAGTTCACATAACAGGGTTGACCTTAAAATTAGGGACATACACTATTCACATCAAATAAAAAAATTATCTTCAGAAATGACTTTGTCAAAGCAACAAAATAACTAGGGCTTTACAATGATGGTGCAAAGTGTGGGGTTAAGTGGGTAAAAATCTTCCTTGAAGTCAAGGGTGCACGGAGGGACAAGTCAAAATGCTGCATTTTGGCACTTCAGCAAGTCTTTATTCTTCTAAAAAAAAATCAGATTTATTGAATAATCCATGTGGTCTATATTAAAGAGCACTTCAATTCATATACAGATGTAGGAAATTCATTTGATCACTCTTTTGTTGCCGAGACTTTTCCTGCACTAAAGAAAATGCAAACTTGTAGTGTATTTGAGTTTTAAAAAGGCTTCTGAAGATTGTCATTTCAACTTTGAAATTTCAGACTTGATTTGCCCTAATGGAAAATGTATCAACCCCTACAAAAATGTCTATTTAATTATGATTGACATTTCCTATTTTCCTGCTAAAACAAAATGGCTCAAATGAAGATCCTACATCTGTAACAGGCTTATAAAATTCAATATTGGTCCACAATTTCTACTTAAATTATCAAAGGGATGCAACAGGCACTATTTTCATGGAATGACCCAGTAGAGTTTAAGGTTACAGCTGAGTAATACAGTTAGACTGCTCTCTCTCCAGTAAAATGAGTTTTTTTCACTGAGGTTAGGTCCTATTCCAGGATGAAGTCTCATTCCAGACTGGCCTAAAGCCCCTTGAGGAGAAGCTGAAGGACTTTAAGAAAATTCAACAAATCTGTGCTCAAACAACTAAACACATTAAGGTGAGTACAAGTCAAACAAGGTTGCAGCAATAATGGACTTCACTTGTGAGAGCTATTCCTCTCACTGTTTTCAGAGCCAGGCCCGGAACACAGAGAGGCAGATTGAGGAGGAGTTTGAGAAGCTTTACCAGTTTCTACGACAGGAAGAGAAGGCCAGGATAGCTGCAGTGGGGGAGGAAGAGCAGCAGAAGATTCAGATGATGAAGAAGATTGAAGAGATGACCAGGGGTACATTATCACTTTCAGACACAATCAGAGATATAGAGGAGCTGCGAACTGAAGACATCTCATTGGTGCAGGTAAGAAATTCTCTCTTTCAGACACATAATGTAATATGTTTTTTTTTAACATAGATTCTAAATACATTCCACACAGAAATATACATGAATAACATTGTTGATAACATTGATAAGTATGCTGTTCTTGTATTCATCTGCAGAACTACAAGGCCATGATAGAAAAGTAAGTGATATGCCTCCTCTCTCTTCTCTCTGGTTCTGAACCCAACCCCAAAGCATCACTGACTCCTGAATGTTTTCCCAGGACCCAGTGCACACTGCCCAATCCAAAGTTGCTCTCAGGAGCACTGATAAATGTAGCCAAACACCTGGGCAACCTGCAGTTCAGAATCTGGGAGAAGATGCAGGGGATCATCAAACACAGTGAGTACTGCACAATATAATAAATCAATTAATATGGTAAGTACTTTCATAATACATTATTGATCGTTTATTTTGAAGGAGTTGGGCAGTTCCACATCGTACATATTTATATTGGATAGGATAGAAAGGTTAAGATATAAGGGAGTGTTCTGAAATAGCCTAGGCCGAATTCGAACCCATGCTGCTGCTATATATGTATTCCTGAGGCTTAGACCACTAGAACAACCCAGGTCACAAATTATTGATCGTTTATATTATATTCTCTAACCTGTCTTTTGTCTTACAGCTCCCGTGATTCTGGACCCCAACACTGCCGCCCCTTGGCTTTCTCTGTCTGACGATCTGACCAGTGTGAGTCAAAAATGGCAGCAGCAACCTATGAACCTAGAAAGGTTTGAGAATTATCAAATTGTACTGGGCTCTGAAGGGTTTAGCTCGGGAAAGCACAGCTGGGAGGTGGAGGTGGGGGACCATCCTCTCTGGGATATGGGTGTGGCCGAAGAGTCCATCGAGAGGAAGAAAAATCTGACTGTGTCACCAGAATGTGGAATCTGGGCTATTTGGTTGAGGAACAGCAAGTACATAGCAGGAGTAGGTGGGATCCTCCCTCTGCAGAGGAGACCCCAGAGGATCAAAGTGCAGCTGGACTATGACAGTGGGGAGGTATCTTTCTACGACTCCAAATATATGACTCACATCTACACTTATAAAGACATTAAATTTAAAGAGAGGATGTACCCATACTGTATGGTTGGACCCAGTAGTAATGCCACCAACCCTGATATAAAGATCTGCCAATCAGAGGTGTCTCTGACAATATTATCTCAGTGAGGTGTGTGTTTCTGTGTGTCTTTGTGTGTGTGAATTATTAACTTTGATAATGATGGTGATTATGTCTTGAAAATGAAATCAGATGAGAGATTAATCTGTTCATCTCTGTTAGTGTGTCAAGTAAAATAATGTGTGTGTGATTCTAGTTTCTCACAATAATGGTCAACTGGTATAATTTCTACTCTTTTAAATTCTGTATAATAGTGTATTGTGTGTGTGGTGGTTGGGGGGTAGGGGGGGGGGCTATTTTATTTTATCCACCTGTTGACTTTGTTGAATTTTGTATTTGAATTATTCTACATCCATTTTTGGATTTATAAGTAAATTATATTTACCCATTGATTGTTAAAAGAATATACTGTATGTTATAAATGCCTCATGAGCTTAGTACAACTGTCAAACCCCATCAGAACCCTTATCAAACTGTATTTGTCACATGCTTCATAGACAAATTGTGTAGACTAACAGTGAAATGCTTACTGATGGGTCCTTTACCATCAATGCAGTTAGATAAGATAAGAAATAGTGAGAAAATCTAATAAAAATGTGAAATAGTGACATGAGGAATAAATACACAGTGAATAAAAAATAAAGAGTATAAATAACATGGCTATATACAGGGAGTAGAAAAGCACATAGAGTACAGGGAGTACCAGCACCAAGTTGTGCAAGGATACGAGGTAATTGAGGTAGCTGCTGTATGTACTGTACATTTAGGTAGAGGTAAAGTGACTAGGCAACAGGAAAGATAATAGACAGTAGAAGCAGCATAAGTGTCACGCCCTGGCCATAGAGGCTTTTTATTCTCTATTTTGGTTAGGCCATGGTGTGACTAGGGTGGGCATTCTATGTCCTTTTTTTCTATGTTTTGTATTTATATGTCTTGGCCTGGTATGGTTCTCAATCAGGGGCAGCTGTCTATCGTTGTCTCTGATTGAGAACCATACTTAAGTACCCTTTTCCCCCACCTGTTTTGTGGGAAGTTAAGTTTGTCTTTGTTCAGGGCACATAGCCCAAAGCTTCACGGTTTGGTTTATGTTCTTAATTTGTCAGCATCATTTTGAATAAAGAAAAAATGTACACTTACCATGCTGCACCTTGGTCCAGTCCTTCAGCCAGCCGTGACAATAAGTGGTGTGTGGCGTTAGTATGCATGTGTATGCATGTTATATGTGTGAGTGGGAGTATGTAATGTGTGTGTGTGTGGGTGGGTGGGGGGTAAGTGTAAGAATGTGTGAGTGTCTGGGTAAAGTCCAGTGTGTGTGCATAGAGTCAGTGCAAGAGAGTTAGTGCAATGTTTGTAAACAAACACTATACAGGCTATGATTGTGGGTCCTATTCATTCCGCATCGTGGAAGTTGAGCGTTACAACATGATTGAAATTTAAAGGCAATGTTCCTGCTTTAGCCGGAGACTGCATTCACGGTAAACGCTGCATATGTCGGGTAAAACGAAATTGACCTTTACATTTCTATCTCAGAATCTGTAACGCTTCTGTAACGCTTCAGCTGTACAGATTGAATAGAGCCCTTTGATATAATGGATGGTGTGTCCTTGCATCCATAGCATCCAGTTTGAAACGCACGACTGAAGCCAATGTCATATTTTGACATGGCGGGAATTGCATGCAACAACAAAGCACTACCTCCTTCCTGGACCTTGGCATGACTGTTCAAATGACCAGCTAACTATTTCAAATCAAATTGCATTGGTTACATACGTGGTTAGCAGATGTTAATGCAAATGTAGCAAAGTGCTTGTGCTTCTAGTTCCGACCGTGCAGCAATATCTAACACGTAATCTAAGAATTCCACAACAACTACCTACACATCTAAAGGGACGGAATAAGAATATGTACATATAAATATATGGCTGAGTGATGACAGAGCGGCATAGGCAAGATGCAATAGATATAAAATACAGTATATACATATGAGATGAGTAATGTAAGATGTGTAAACATTATTAAAGTGGCCTTGTTTAAAGTGACTACTGATCCATTTCTTAAAGTGGCTAATGATTCAAGTCTGTATGTAGGCAGCAGCCGCTCTGTGTTTGTGATGGCTATTTAACAGTCTGATGGCCTTGAAATAGTAGCTGTCTCTCTGTCCCAGCTTTGATACACCTGTACTGACCTCGCCTTCTGGATGGTAGTAGGGTGAACAGGCAGTGGCTCGGGTGGTTGTTGTCCTTGATCTGTTTGGCCTTCCTGTGACATCGGGTGCTGTAGGTGTCCTGGAGGGCAGGTAGTTTGCCCCCGGTGATGCGTTGTAAGTGTGAGAGTTTTAGTTGACAAGCCAAATTTCTTCAGCCTCCTGAGGTTGAAGAGATGCTGCCTTCTTCACCACACTGTCTGTGTGGGTGGACAATTTCAGTTTGTCTGTGATGTGTACCCCGAGGAACTTAAAACTTTATTCTTTCTCTACTGCTGTCCTGTCGATGTGGATAGGGTGGTGCTCCCTCTGCTGTTTCCTGAGGTCCACGATCAACTCCTTTGTTTTTTTGACGTTGAGTGAGAGGTTATTTTCCTGACACTACACCTCGAGTGCCCTCACCTCCTCTCTGCAGGCTGTCTCGTCGTTGTTGGTAATCAAGCCCGCTACTGTTGTGTTGTCTGCAAACTTGATGATTGAGTTGGAGGCGTGCCTGGCCACGCAGTCATAAGTGAACAGGGAGTACAGGAGGGGGCTGAGCACACTCCTTTGTGGGGCCCCAGTGTTGAGAATCAGCGAATTGGAGATGTTGTTTCCTACCTCCACTGCCTGGGGGCGGCTCGTCAGAAAGCCCAGGACCCAATTGCACAGGGTGGGGTTGAGACTCAGGGCCTCAAGCTTAATGACGAGCTTGGAGGGTACTATGATGTTGAAGGCTGAGCTGTAGGCATCGTCTGTAGGCCTGTTGGGGCGGTATGCAAATTGAAATAGGTCTAGGGTGGAAGGTAAGGTGGAGGTGATATGATCATTGACTAGTCTCTCAAAGCACTTCATGATGACGTAAGTGAGTGCTATGGGGCGGTAGTCAGCCATTTAGTTCAGTTATCTTTGCCTTCTTGGGTACAGGAACAATGGTGGCCATCTTGAAGCATGTGGGGACAGCAGGCTGGGATAGGGAGCGATTGAATATGTCCGTAAACACACGAGCCAGCTGGTCTATGCATGCTCTGAGGACGCGGCTAAGGATGGTGTCTGGGTCAGTAGCCTTGCGAGGGTTAACATGTTTAAATGTCTTACATCGGTCACGAAGAAGGAGGCCCACAGTATTGTATTATCCTCAAAGCGGGCAAAGGTGTTTAGTTTGTCTGGAAGCAAGACGTTGGTGTCCATGACTTGGCTGGATTTCTTTCTGTAGTCTAATTGCCTGTAGACCCTGCAACATAGGTCTTGTGTCTGAGCCGTTGAATTGCAACTCCACTTTGTCCCTATATCAACATTTTGCTTGTTTGATTGCCTTGCGGAGGGAATAACTACACTGTTTATTTTCAGCCATATTCCCAGTCACCTTTCCATGGTTAAATGCGGTGGTTCGCGCTTTCAGTTTTGCACAAATGCCACCATCTATCCACGGTTTCTGGTTAGGGTAGGTTTTATTAGTCACAGTGGGTACAACATCTCCAATGCACTTCTTTATAAACTCACTCATCGAGTCAGCGTATAGATCAATGTCATTCTGAGGCTGCGCGGAACATTTCCCAGTCCGCGTGATCAAAACAATCTTTAAGCGTACATCCTGTTTGAGTTTCTGCCTATAGGACAGTAGGAGCAAAATGGAGTCGTGGTTGGATTTGCCGAAGGGAGGGCGGGGGAGGGCCTTGTATGCATCGCAGAAGGTAGAGTAGCAAATGTTAGTGTATTGCCCGCGCAACAATCAATGTGTTGGTAGAATATAAGAAGCCTTGTTCTCAAATTTGCTTTGTTAAAATCCCCAGCTATAATAAATGCAGCCTCAGGATATATGGTTTCCAGTTTACATAGAGTCCAGAGAAGCTCCTTGAGGGCCGTCGTGGTGTCTGCTTGAGGGGGTATATGCACGGCTGTGACAATAACCGACGAGAATTCTCTTAATATGGTCGGCATTTGATTGTAAGGAATTCTAGGTCAGGTGAACAAAAGGACTTGAGTTCCTGTATTATGTTTTTACACCATGAGTCATGAGTCATTAAATCATGAAACATACACCCCTGCTCTTCTTCTTCCGAGAGAGATGTTTATTTCTGTCTGCACGACGCATGAAGAAACCCGGTGGCTGTACCGACTCCGACAACATATCCCGATAGTCATGTTTCCGTGGAACAGAGAATGTTACAATCTCTGATGTCTTTCTGGAAGGCAACCCTTGCCCTAATTTCATATACCTTGTTATCTAGAGACTGGATATTGGCGAGCAATATACTCGGAAGCAGTGTACACGCTTTCGAAGTCTGACCAGGAGGCCGCTCCGTCTACCTCTTCTCCAGCGACGTTGTTTTGGGTCGGCCTCTGGGATTAGATCCAATGTCCTGGCTGGTGGTCCAAACAAAGGATCTGCTTCGGGAAAGTCGTATTCCTGGTCGTAATGTTGGTGAGTTGACGATGCTCTTATAGCTAATAGTTCTTCCCGGCTGTATGTAATAACACTTAAGATTTTCTGGCCTAACAATCAAAGAAATGATACATAACAAAACAAAATACTGCATAGTTTCCTAAGGACTCGAAGCGAGGCGACCATCTGTCGGCGCCATCTTGCAAATTAGTTTATCATTCCAGATCAGTTTCCTTTGTTGACGCCAAAAAGTTTTTCTGGAAAGGAATTCTTGAAAAACTACTTTGGTTTATCAAAGTAAGAATGAAACCATATCCTCTGAAATAATCCACACATGCATTGAATTGTAGGTCTGCCTACGCACTTGCATACTACATCCAGTAGGTGGTGCTCCATACCATACAGGGGACAGAGAAGTTGACAGGTCTTGGTTCTCTGTGTGTGTATGCTGCAGGACTCAACAAATGCCAAGGAGCTCAGAGAAAGGGGTGAAGATTTGAGATGCAAACGGGTCCTGACACTTCTTGGACAAGATGGGGTTCAGAGACCGGGATGAGGGAGACCTGGGACCTGTGTAGAGTTTCTAGTGGAGGCACTATGGTGCGGAATACAGAAATATGCACGCAGGTACAGCACACTCTAACATGGTATTGTAGGATTATGATATGAGTGTTTCGATTAAAAAAAATGTAACTAGTGCTTAATTTTCATGGATAATACTTCCCTTATAGATTACACAGGACAAAGTGTGGACTAAATACAGAAAGTTGACACAATCAAGATCAATCCAGAAGAATCATCATGTGTGCGTGGAACCTCAAAGGCATCTGACAGTCTTCACTGACTTCACGGTGTATACACTTAACAGTCAATGTTGGTTTGTATTGCTCACACACCTGTGCCTGTGTTGTTCCCAGACCATATGGCGCTGCCCCCCTGCCCTGCCCTGTGTCAGTTGTATTCAATTGACGGGAAGCTGCCGTGCCAGCTGTACCAGTGCTCGGGGGACATGGGCCTGGGAGTGCCCTTCAACATCGCCAGCTACGCCATCCTCACCTACATGATCGCCCACATCACAGGACTTGAGGTGGGGCAGACACCAGCTTAAATCCCCTATTCACTAACACCCTCCCTTCGACACAAAGGATGATATTTTAAGTGTAATAACCGGTCTATAATAAAAGCAGGGTAGTAAAATAAGGTATTTCATTCCTGCCTCTCTCCCTCCAGCCTGGTGAAAGTAGGTTCATGACAGATACAACAACTGAGATATACACACTGCAGTGACAGGTGTGTAAAGCTATGGCCACACAGACGCATGAAAACAAATACACATTCATCCTTCTGTATTTGTCCATCAAAAGTTCAACTATCTTTGGACTGGTTGCAAAACGTACAAATGCCTATATGTTGTGCATTTGACGGACGGTCGTCCATTATCCGTCAACGGATGACTCCCATTGCAAAACCATTGGCTCAATCCATCATTTTCTGACACAAAATGTCTGGCCGCGGCCCAAACGTGATGACTCTTCCCTTACAGCTCCAGAGAGATTCGGCCTTTCCCCAAGCTGAAGCTCATTCGGACAGTGGAGAAAAAAAAGAGATGACTTCCGTGCAGAAGACTAAGATCATTGACTACAATCTCCAACGCATCATCAAAATGTAGATGGCAGTTTAAATGGCCTTCAATTAACTACAATGAACAAAACTAAAACACTGTGCAACAATTTCAAAGATTTCACTGAAGTATAGCTCATGTAAGGAAATGTGAATTGAAATAAATTCATTAGGCCCTAATCTATGGATTTCACATGATTCTGAATACAGATATGCATCGGTTGGTCAGAGATACCTTAAAAAAAAATAGGGGCATGGGTCAGAAAACCAGTCAGTATCTGGTGTGACCACCATTCATTTGCCTCGTGTAGCGCGACACCCTCGCATCGAGTTGGTCAGGCTGTTAATTGTGGCCTGTGGAATGTGGTCCCACACTTCAATGGCTGTGCGAAGTTGCTGGATATTGGCGGGAACTGGAACACTGTTGTACATGTCGATCTAGACCATCCCAAACATGCTCAATGGGAGACATGTACGAGTATGCAGGCCATGGAAGAACTGGGACATTTCAGCTTCCAGGAATTGTGTACAGATACTTGCTACATGTGGCCATGCATTATGCGGAAACATGAGGTAATTGCGGCGGATTAATGGACCGACAATGAGCCTCGGGATCTCGTCATTGAATTTCTGTGCATTAAAATTTCCATCGATTAAAATGCAATTATTCATTTATTGTAGCTTACACCTGCCCATACCCTCACCACCACGGGTCACTGTTCACAACGTTGACGTCAGCAAACTGCTTACCCACGCAACACCATACAAGCCATCCGCCTGGTACAGTTGAAACTGCTGCGACTTCTGTCGCAGTCATTCTCTAAAATGACAGAATTAGCTTATGGTAGAGAAATGTACATTCAATTCTCTGGCAACAGCTCTGGTGGACATTCCTGCAGTCAGCATGCCAATTGCACACTCCCTCAACTTGACATCTGTGGCATTGTTGTGACAACTGCACATTTTAGTGGCCATTTGTCCACAGCACAAGCTGCAGCTATGTAATGATCATGCTGTTTAATCAGCTTCTTGATATGCCACACCTGTCAGGTGGATAGATTATCCTGGCAATGGAGAAATGCGCCGTAAAAGGGATGTAAACAAATTGGGATCTTTTATTTCAGCTCATGAAACATGGGACCAACACTTTAAATGTTGTGTTTATATTTTTGTTCAGTGTAATATCTGGGTGGAGGATTTCCTTTTGATTGAAATATTCTGGTACAGTACAGTACCTGTTGCCTTTTTAGATTCAAGTGTGTATTTTATATTGTTTGTATCACAGGAATTTGGTAAATAAAGAATATATACATTTAGTTATTGGCACAAACATCCCTTTTAGAAACATACAAAAGTGAAATCATTTCATCTTGTGCATTGATAACCAAATACAGGAATTTTTCAATGGTTACTTAAGAAAATCATTGGTTGAAAAATCTACTTTAACTGCCCGGCTTCCTCCACGACACCGTACTCGTCACTGGAGCTTCTTCCACACTTGCCCCTGAGGGTACTGGTGTGTCTGCACTGACGACTCCAACATCTCACAGGAGTAGCCTGGATCCTGATGGAACAATGACCAACAGAAACCATGGGCAAGACTTAAAGAGCCACAGCATTTCAATGACCGATCACAACACCAGATCATTTTGATAAAAACCATACCTTGGGAGGCATGTAGTGGGCATTCTGAATCACAACTGGACTTCTGAAGTGCTGATGGAGGTGGTCCACAAATTCACACATCCTGAGAAAGAGAACAGATTTTATTACAGCACCTGACCACAGCTCAAATAATTACAGTTATAACCAAATGAAATAATTATGGGGTCATTGTTATATTCTATATTATGTCATTGTAGCTTGAATGGTTTAGAATGATGGGCTGGGATGTCCATGTTCACGCACCGGTTGTCAAGACTGGCAGACACAGAGATGTAGTCAAAGAGAATCAGGTGCTGAACCAGCTCACACAGTCCAACACCTCCAGCATGAGGACACACAGGCACTGGGGAAATAGATTAAAAGATAAACAGAGACACACAGCTGGACTCCTACTCATCAAGCATCTGCTGATTTTGGATCAAGCCCCCCCCCCCCCCCCCCGTCCATACAATCTTCCCTACAAGGCAAAACTGATCCTAGATTAGCACTCCTATTCCGAGATGCTTTATGAATTTGACCGCTGATGTCTTACCCTTGAACTTGTGGGCCATGAGCAGCACGGCTAGGTTCTCATTGACACTGCCCAGTCTACAGCTGTCAATCTGGACAAACTGCAACGCCGACGCCTGGAGGAACTGCTTGAACATCACTCTATTATGGCACTGGAGGGGCCACAAGAACAACATTCATTACATATCAGTTAAACTGACTACATACTGACAGCGCTAGTGTAAAACACTGAACACAATGAGTCAGTAACATTGACACACAGGGAGTCCTAACCTGTTCTCCTGTGGCCACTCCAATGCCAAGCGGCGCCAAGGCCTGCAATGGCAGAACAGAGACGTTAAACTTAAGCAGAAACAAGCGTCGAGGCTTGGAGAATAACCTTTCATTCTGAATGCATGACTGTTTCTCAATTTATGCTTCCGCAATTTCTCACATTCCATCTCCTTGACTCCTCAAAACACATTGGAGAAAAGGTCCAAGGGGAGGGACCTTCTCTAATACAGTTGAAAAGGAGGCGGGGAAATAGGATGTGAGGAATCACAAAGCAATTAAGAACCCAGGCCTCAGATCCTTCCCTCATCACCTTGGAGATGGCAGCATGTCCCAGGATATCGTCAGGGGAGGTGGGCTCTTCGATCCACAGGGGTTTGTACTCAGCCAGCCTGGTCACCCAGGTTATGGCCTCGCCTACATCCCACCTTTGGTTGGCATCAATCATCTGATACAGAGAAGACAATTGGCTGCAGAATGAATTGAGCCAATCCTGTGCATGAGGTTTACTGAATCCAACGGCATTACAGATTTACCAGTGTGTTGTGGGGTCCAATCATCTGCCGTATGAGACTGCACCGGCGAATGTCATCCTTTAGGTCAGCCCCCACCTTCACTTTGAACTTGGTCCATCCATCATTTAGTGCATCGGTGCACAGCTATAGGAAGATAGAAAGACACAGAAAGACACAGACTGACATACAGTGGGGTCCGAAGTGATTGACACCCATACCCCCAAGACATGCTAACCTCTCACAATTACTACTAACAAGGGAGGTCAGCATGTCTTGGGGGTATGATCTTTGACCCTCTAACCTTTTCACTCATCATTACATGTAATCATAGTAGCATCCACATTAATGTAGAAGTGTTTATAAACATTCTATTCTTATTTAAAATAAGTGACAACACATTCACCAATCATTTCTATTGGGCACAAAATAATTTGAAAAAAAAAACAAAACGAACTGCATATGCTTCATGTAGTCATTGCATGCTGGGACTATGGGACCAAATATTACACTTTTGACTCCTTTATTCATAAGAGTCTTCAGGGGTGTCAATTCTGACACCTATCTTTTTGAGAACAAAAAAGTATCACTTGTTAAACTTAGAAATTGTATTAGTATAGAAAACAATCCACTTTTTGCATTAATTATAGCCCAGTATTTTAATAATTTAATACAGTAATTATTGCTCATTTTTATTAAGGGTGTCAATAATTTAGAACCACACTGTATATACGGTTTCCCTATGGGGCCTGGTAAAACGTAGTGCCCTACATAGGGAATAAGGTGCCATTTGGTACTCAGACCAATGCACAGCATGTGTATGAGAGGAGACCTGTTTCAGCAGCTGGTCGGAGTATCCTAGCCAGGCACAGGAGGTGGTATAGGCAGGATAACCCTCCTTCAGCATCTGGTCCACTGAGAGGTCATACATTCATTCACATCAATACACTTCATTAATAAAATTCATTTTCCAATAGAGGAAGGTACATTTTTATAATTGCAGTACTGAGTATATTATGGGATTGTAAGCACTTCATGGAGGAGCAATTACAGCCACTAAACTCCACTTATCAAAGCCGTTAACATCGCTCAGGCCCTTTGTGTGCTTACCTCTCTGCTGCTTCCCCGTCTGAGCTTTCACAAGTATATCTGAGAGAGCGAACGAGAGAGAGAACGAGAGAGAGAACGAGAGAGAGAACACGCAGATTAAAGATAATAGGTAATGGTGTTTGTAGACTACCTTGTGAACCTGTTAAACCAGAGTGCAGATGGCCAATAGAGGAACATATTATGGACAGTGTTCAGCAAGACGTACCAAGAGCCTCCTCTTCAGTAAGGGCATCAGTGATATATCTGAAGTCAATGCATGAGATGAGCTTTCTGGGGTCCTGAGGCAAGAACACAAGCGTGTACAGGCACACGTACATACACTGCTTCATCCTAAAAACGTGTCTGATTACAGCACATTCCAAGGTGTACACATTACATTGTGTCACTCCAAACTTTATCCGCAAGGTCATATTTCAATGTCGCACAAAATTGAATATGACGTGGCGGATAAAAGTTTGGCACGACAATTTCATTTGTACACATCTAAAGACCTGCTGCATCACTAAACTGACAGCTTTTCCGTTTCTATAAAGACACATTTGGAGCTTTTGTTCGAGCCCACATACTACAGAACGAGGATGTCAATCGCTGGTTTGGGTAAGTTTCTGTCTTGACATTTCTAGAACATGCCATTTACATCCAAAATACAGATATGATTCTCAAAAAAAAAAAAAAAAAAAAAACACTTCTTTAAGTTTGATGCTTTACTCTAGAGTAAAGCTAAAAAGCTCTCCATATCAGCAACTTACCATTTCAACAAGCAGCTTCCACAGTGGCTGTTGACAAAAGGACAACAGTCATTTTAGCAGTATCTCGACATATGAAGTGTCTTGCTATATTGCTTGGCATGCCTGGTCCACTAACATCCATAGCGTCGCTGTCTGATGAAAACCCTCATCGACACACACACACACACACACACACACACACACACACACACACACACACACACACACACACACACACACTTTCTTGGTCCTATGACATGTTCAGAGTACATTGAGGGGTTACTGCTTTCAATTCATTTGAAAAATAAATAAAATCAGTTACAAGGTTCAGACAGCAACGACTGCTGAGGCAATGTGGGCCATGGTCAAAACTAGCACACTATATAGGGGACAGGACTCCAATGTCTCACCTTGCCCTCGGACCGTGCCCAGAGGTCCCATACTGCATTCAGGACCGCCGCAGTGGCCAACTGAATGACTCCTTTCTCTGGTCCAATCTGGCACAAGACCGGGGTAAAAGATCTGCTTACACACGTCTTTCAGTGAAGTGTTAGTTACTCAGTGTGGCTTGATTAGGGTAGTTTGTGTTGGAGTGGCTGTGTACACTCACCCATCGCATCTGTCCATCGCTGGTGAGGAGACGGTAAAATCCACGGAAGTCACTCACAATCTCCTCTAGAGATTTCCCCACAACGAGGGCTGACAGGGCTTCCACAGCGCACACAACTGCACAGTTTAAAAAAGGGACAAATGTTAAGTCATTTGAAAAAAAGTACACAGTATTATCCTCAGACTGGCAGTTAGGTTCACATGGGGACAACTAGCATGTAATGCGTAATCATTTAGAGATCTGGGAGTACCTATGTTCTGGTTGCACCTATGCATACAAAGCCAGACTGTGTTGGGTTTACACATACTACCTACCACAAGAGGTAGCTGTGGATAACATGTATTTAGACTACTAAACAAAGCCCACCAACTAGAACACTCAATAATACATTGAAATGGTGAACGTTGGATCAAGAATCTTACCAATTTCTGTGCCTCTCCCCACAGTAAAAGTCAAGCCATATCCTTGCATTCCTTGATCAGTTTCGATGACAACATAGGCGACAGAGTAGTCCGGGTCGGTGTGCTGAAAGAAGTAAAATGTATATTTTCCTATATGATCCTTAGGCCTACCATAGGTAGGGGAAAATGTGACATGATTAAAGAAAGTGCTGCAGATATCAATTTTGTCTGCAACTTCTGCAAGAACGCATTCATTGCATTGATGCACCTACCATTGCGTCTGAACCATGTTGCTCCAAAGATGTTGGAAATCTGACATCGCGGACAGTCAACTTTATAATTTTTTTCATTTTGCTCAATTTTTTTTAGACAGGGAAGTAGCCCGCTAGTGTACTATCGCTTGCTCAACATGGAGTCCCGCCCACTGCGATTTGTTGAAATGCCTTTCCGCGTAGGAAAAGTGTGATTCTCACATGACTTTATGCAATCATAGTGGCTACAACCGGGTGAACCAGGTTGGCGTTGATTACAATCTTCCTGGGTACCGGCTGCCTCTTGGGCTTGAGCCGGGTGCTCCGTTCTGTCCGACGGCAAAAGTGACGCGCGTGGAGTAATGAGTAGGATTCAGTGTTTTCACATGCAGCAGTTATTGGTTTTGATAAAAACGCAGCATTGTTGACAATATGAGTGCAGAGCAGATTACCGTTCACGTTTGAGCAGGGCTGGCCTCCCTTAACCGACACGTCTGGTCACGTGACGGGACATAGCCTCGGTAAATCCGGGGCAGTTTCATAGATCTCCGTCAATGCAACTGGCAAAAATGAATTTATGCCAATAATATTAACAATAATATTAACATTGTGACAGCTCGTGCCTCGACAAGTGTCATCAACTCCCTGTGTCTGTATAAAACTATTGCATCTAACGAATTCAACAAAGAATAGCACACATTCAAATCCGACATGTTTAATTTTCCAACTGTACAAATTCCACAGATAAGCATCCATAATTATTTCTCCACCAACTTCATAACTTGCATTCTAGTCTTAAAAAAACGTGATATCAACTGTCTGTATGAAACTGATGAATCTAACGAGTTCAACAAATAGCACACATTAAAATCTGAAATGTTAAATTTTTGTAATGTTTAATTACAAATTCCACAGATTAGTATCTAAATCATATTTATTTATCTTTCCACCAACTTTATGACTTGCATTCTAGTCTTTGCTGTCCTTTTTTAAATGTATTTATAAAATTAGGATTTCACAACTTTGTACAAAGCCCTTCTTTAAAAACTCAGCTGACCATGTGTGTTCTGCCCATCTATGCAAGTATGCATAATCAAATGACCGAATTGATGAGTTTAAAGAAAAACAAAGGAGTAAAATGACAACTGTTGATGTGACATGACACATTAAAAAGACCTTTGAGCTTCCTCCTGTTGCAGTCTTAAAATAACTGACTGCTCACTGGTTTATAGCTACTTTATAAAAACGAAAATGTAAATAAAAACTAATTCTCTTTGTATCTAGGCTGAAACTGTAGACTGAATTAAATCCATTCACAAAATAAAATCACATGTAGACAACATAAAACAGTTCAGGTGCTTTGGCAATATATTCCCATAAAGGCAAAATTGTAACTTTTTTAAAAAACAATTTTTAGATCTGAAAATGAAACACGTGAGGATGAGTCAAGTATACAATCGAAAAGATAACGTTTGTTGAAGGACTTCTCCATGTATGTGAAAGAGAAGGCCAAGTCCTCTTTAACATAGGTGTGTAGAACCAATTTCTGGCATGTAATGGCCAAATCAGGTGGTTGTATCAACAAATTCAAATCTGGAACTAAGAGGGTGAATATTTAGTTTGTTTTTGTGTAGTGCTATGATATGTGCAGAGACGAGACACATTGGCATGTAGCTTAGTGAGCTACAGGGCTGTGGGCTTTGCAAGGAGAGCTGAATATTCTCCCATCTCACAGTGATATATTGCTCTGGGGTGAAGTTTACCCTAGGTACAGATCTAAGATCAGCTTCCCTTTCCATAACAATTAGTAGGGGAAATGCTAAATTGAACCAAGATCAGTGTTTAGGGGCAACTTCATCTTACTTCAACTACATACGCAGAAAATACTCTGTAGTGATCTTTAAAGAGGCGATTTAACTTGGCATAGCAATGGTCGGTCAGGGACACATAACATGATGGCCTTAGTGTTGTAAAAATGTCCAACTGAAGGACTCGAAGGGAAGGCTTCACATGACCCTAGAACCATGTCCATGATAGATATGAATTATTCTCACAGTTACATAGAATAAAAACAAATAAAATAGAAAATGAGCAGACTAGACGGACCCACGCAACTGTCCCTGATCCGCGTCACTCAAGTCAATCGTTCAGAAAAACACAGGAGGAGAAAAAAGCATATTCCAGTTGAACTGATGAAATGTACTGAACACAGAACTGAATTATCCTAACTGAAATATTCCCACAGTACTCGACAATATTTTCATCGCTTACAGTACATCCTTCTCTCTCATCCACCATTTTGAAGAGCTCTTATTCCAAGGGCACCTACCCATCTCTCTCATGTGGCATTTTCACAGTTCAACAAAGATTTTAGAAACAACACAACAGAATGATTGGTCACTTCGAAAAATAACATGATCATTATAACCATGTGGGAAATTGAGGAATTAAAAAAACAAAGGAACAAAAGGAGTAAAGTCATACAAACTAAGACCTGTAGTACCTGAAATAAAAAAGACAAAATGATCAGTAAAAATTAGTGTAAAAAAAAAAAAAAATAGCATATTTATTTTTATCATCAAGGATAGCAGTGGTTTGTGCAACTCGATAACCAAGCTTCCAGTTGCCTTTTCTGAAGCACATTATTCATAGCATTTGATCTCCATGCGTCAGTATCAAAGTCTGTTCCTCCTGGGTGGAGGGATACTTTGCACGGTGGAGGGGTCCAGGGCTGCGCTGCGGCCAGGCCTGACTATAGGTTATCCCCGGGCTGGTACTGTGGCTCCGTGGCTGTGAAGTAGTCCTCCAGGAAGGACTGGATGTACTCGAAGGTAGGCCTCTCGTCGGGGTCCTTCTTCCAGCACAGCTTCATCATCTCGTGGAGGGAGTCGGGACAACCCTGGGGGCAGGGCATACGGTACCCCCGCTCCACCTGCTCCAGGACCTCCCTGTTCACCATGCCTGGGTGGAGAGAGAAATGGAAAGAAAGAGATAAATAACAGAGAGGGGGGGGGGAGTCAGTTTGTTTAGTGCCCATTACATTAACTGTACAGTCAACCGTATCAGTTAGGCCACGCAATAAAATCAAGATTATCCACAACAAAACTAGGTCTGTGATCTAATTCCATTGAGACATCGCTCCAAACGCTTTACTAGACTATATTACACGCCCCTCCTCCCTCCCCCTCAAAAAGCATAAATAAAAAGGAGGCCTGAATCAGGGGTTGGAATCGGTTCAGGGAACAGATCCTAAAACAATGAAATTTTTCAAGGAACAGAATCTGTAATGAAAGTGATCTATACTTTTCCGGAACAGAAGCATTATTTTAAAAGCATGGTAACCGGTTAATAACGTTATATTATTTTACGGGCATTTCTTTCCAGTCCCACAAAAAAACACAACAAAGCACCTATGAAAAGCCCTCTGTCACTTAGAAACTCATTCCGCTGTCTGCATGCCAGCTGGAAAACCTTTGCCAGTGCGTGTAGGCTGCCTGCCCCTCCCCTTCCGAGGCATAGTCTACTGTAGCCTGCTGATGTTACAAGCGTGTTTCAGAAATTAGGAAATTAGGGAGAGAGATAGTTAATTAGAAAATAATGGATAAACTTTTTTAATGCTAGTTAAGGATGCAGCACCTTCGGAAGGTTTTTCAGACCCTTGACTTTTTCCACATTTTGTAACAAGCTATTCTAAATTAGATTAAAATGTGTGTCCCCCCCCCCCGATCAATCTACAGACAACACCCCATAATGACAAAGCAACAAAAACAGGTTGAGACACTTTTGCTAATACATTTTTGGAATAAAATGGAAATATGACATTTACATAAGTATTCAGACCCTTTACTCCGCACTTTGTTGATGAACCTTTGCGGGGATTACAGCCTTGAGTCTTCTTGTGTATGGCGCTACAAGCTTGGCACAGCTGTATTTGGAGAGTTTCTCCCATTCTTCTCTGCAGATCCTCTCAAGCTCTGTCAGGTTGGATGGGGAGCTTTGCTACACAGCTATTTTCAGGTCTATCCAGAGATGTTTGTTCGGGTTCAAGTCCGGGCTCTGGCTGGGTCACTCATGGACATAGAGACTTGTCAACACTTCTGCGTTGTCTTGGCTGTGTGCTTAGGGTCGTTGTCCTGTTGGAAGGTGAACCGTCACCCCATTCTGAGGTCCTGGAGCAGGTTTTCACCAAGGATCTCTCTATACCTTGCTTCGTTCATCTATGCCTCGATCCTGACTAGTCTCCCAATCCCTCCCTCTGAAAAACATCCCCACTGCATGATGCTGCCACCATCATGCTTCACCATAGGGATGGTGCCAGGTGTCCTCCAGACGTAACGCTTGGCATTCAGGCCAAAGTGTGTCATCTTGGTTTCATCACACCAGAGAATCTTGTTTCTTATGGTCTTAAAGTCTTTTGGTGACTTTTGGCAAATTCCAAGCGGGCTTTCATGTGCGTTTTACTGAGGAGTGGCTTCCCTTCTGGCCACTCTACCATAAAGGCCTGTTTGGTGGAGTGCTGCAGAGATGGTTGTCCTTCTGGAAAGTTCTCCCATCTCCACAGAGCAACTCTAGAGCTCTGTCAGAGGGACCATTGGGTATTTGGTTATTTCCCTTACCAAGGCCCTTCTCCCCCGATTGCTCAATTTGACCAGGTGGCCAGCTCTAAGAAGAGTCTTGGTGGTTCCAATCTTCTTCCATTTAAGAATGATGGAGGCCACAGTGCTCTTGGGGAACTTCAATGCTGCAGAGGTTTTTTGGTACCCTTCCCCTGATCTGCGCCTCAACACACCCGTCTCTGACTTTTACCGACAATTCCTTCGGCTTGGTATTTGCTCTGACATGCACTGTCAACTGTGGGACCTTATATAGACAGGTGTGTGCCTTTCCAAATCATGTCCAATCAATTGAATTTACCACAGGTGGACTCTAAATCAAGTTGTAGAAACATCTCAAGGATGATCAATGGAAACAGGATGTACCTGAGCTCAATTTTTATGTCCTTCAATACTTATGCAAATAAGGTATTGCAATTTTTTTTTTTTATATAAATTTGAAAAAATAATCTAAAAACCTAATTTCGCTTTGTCGTTATGGGGTATAAAAATAAAAAAAACTATTTTAGATTAAGGTTGTAACGTAACAAAATGTGGAAAAAGTCGAGGGGTCTGAATACTTTCCGAAGGCACTGTAGTTATTTATTAACTACAAAAAGGGAAGACTTGTTTTCATTTAAATTCTGGTGCCGCTCTGCACACACAAGCTACTTAGATAGCTAGCTCTGGTCCAACGTTAAGGCAACTCTCTGAAGTTCAAAGACACTCAAAGTTCCTTCATACTGTAGAAGCCGCTCCTCCGTAGGTATGATTCTGTGGGCCTAATTCAGATAACGAATGTCATAACAACAAGATGCCCAGCGCTTCAAGTCAAGCCTCTTCCTCCGCCGTCTCTCCCCACCTGCAAATGTTCAGTCGCATCTCGCGCCCTACAATGGTCTGTACAATGCATGTAAATAGTTTGCACACTCCATAGCAACCTGCACTGATTGGTGAAGTAATTTAATATCGAGCTAAATGTAATAAAAAGGTTGATTTCAAGAGGTTTAAAAAGTAACAGAAAGGGTTAGGGGTTCAAACCGGTTCAGAATTTCATTTTGCTGGATGGGAAAAAAATTATAATAATGGTACTGTTCAGAACGAAACGATTGGAAAATCATTTCGGTTCTAAAGCCTGGCCTGAAGGGTAGTGTCTGTGTGTGTCAGTGTTTCAGAGCACCCGCCAGCCTCCCTCTCTCTCCCCAGAGCTCGATCAGTCTGGGACAGATGGTTCTAAACAAGAGTGGTGTTCAATCTCCGAATCAGATCCCACCAGATGGTCTCCTCTAATCTCAGCCAGCTTGTGTGTGTGTGTGTTTACCCCACAGAGACAAAAACAGCAATCAGACAGTGTCACCCCTGGCCCACTTCCTATGACAGTATTAACTAGTCTAGGCTATAAGACTTGTGACGGATCACCTTTAACCAAATTAGTCACTTCCTTGTTTACATTGCGCTGGCATCTAATTTATGACTACTCCTCCTGGTCACACAAGAAATCTGCTTCCCAGCTTCAGGCATCATACAATTGAAGTATCTTAACCAGATGGACAGCCTCACAGACTGCCATTGTTGTTATGGGACTGCATCCCAAAATGGCACTCTAATTCCTACATAGTGCCCATTCCCTATGTGCTCTAGTCAAAGGAAATGCACTGTATAGGGAAATGGGTCCCATGTGGGACGCAAACATGGTTTTTCATTTTGTCTGTGTTCTCACCTGGGTAGGGCACCCTGCCCTTGGTCACCAGTTCGGTGAGTAAGATGCCGAACGACCAGCCATCTGACTTGATGGTGAAGCGGCCGTACAGAGCAGCCTCAGGAGCCGTCCACTTGATGGGGAACTTGGCCCCTAAAAACCAGGAGGGGAAGGGATAAAAGAAGAGCGGGAAGGGACAAAGACAGAGAGAGAAGAGGGGGAAATACAGAGAGAGAAAGAAGAGAGACAGAACATTAACTTCCACTAGGGGTCATCAGAGACCTTTACAGCTCTGTACCATAACCACTACAGTGCCCTCGGAAAAGGAGAGAGGTGACCGATATTACAGTTCACACTCAAGTCTGCCATAACAATTACACTATTGACCTCCCGTAACAAAATGAATCATAGCTGAATTTTTGAACGGTTGAAGTGTGATCTGATTGCAAGGTAATTGATCGAAAAAGAATCCTACATCATAAATATATCACAGCGGGGTGAAAAATCAAAAAGTCCCATTCCAAAAGGTTTGAGGTTTTAGAGTGTTGTTGAGTGGAAAAAGGAGTGTTAGTTCTCTGCTGAAACCATTGGGCTTAAATGGTTAAGCAGCAGGAAGCTTGAGAAAGAGTTTACTCACCTCAACTAATCCGATTGGATATGACCATCTGCTTTTCGCCATTAGCCTAATTTACCATGGTAGGAAATAGGGCTGAATATTTTCTCTGTATTTTACAAATGTTCCATTCCGAGAATAAATCACTTTTCTCCCGGGAAACCCGGTATTTCCCACCAAAACCTGAAGTGTCAATCTAAAGCATTATAAAGGATATAAATATGTCTGGATTTGATTAGAGCTTTGACCATCCAATCCTGATGCGCCATATATTCAATGCATTTTATGAGCCCTACAATAATGACATTTAACGAGCCAATCACACCGGCAGCTGATGAAACTGAGGAGTATTTCTGTCTGTAATAAAGCCACTTTGTGAGGAAAAATACATTCTGATTGGGGAGCTAGGCCCAACCAGTGGGTTGGCCTATGCCTTCCCAGGGATGGGTGGGCCTGGGAGGGCATAAATCCTTACATTAGGGCCTAAATATATTTCAAATTAATTTAAATTGACTGATTTTATTATATGAACTATAACGCAGTGAAATTGTTGCATGGTGCATTTATAATTTTGTTCAGTATATACAGTGGGGAAAAAAAGTATTTAGTCAGCCACCAATTGTGCAAGTTCTCCCACTTAAAAAGATGAGAGAGGTCTGTAATTTTAATCATAGGTATACTTCAACTATGACAGACAAAATGAAAAAAAAAAATCCAGAAAATCACATTGTAAGAATTTTAATACATTTATTTGCAAATGATGGTGGAAAAGAAGTATTTGGAACAATAACAAAAGTTTATCTCAATACTTTGTTATATACCCTTTGTTGGCAATGACAGAGGTCAAACGTTTTCTGTAAGTCTTCACAAGGTTTTCACACACTGTTGCTCGTTTTTTGGCCCATTCCTCCATGCAGATCTCCTCTAGAGCAGTGATGTTTTGGGGCTGTTGCTGGGCAACACGGACTTTCAACTCCCTCCAAAGATTTTCTATGGGGTTGAGATCTGGAGACTGGCTAGGCCACTCCAGGACCTTGAAATGCTTCTTACGAAGCCACTCCTTCGTTGCCCGGGCAGTGTGTTTGGGATCATTGTCATGCTGAAAGACCCAGCCACGTTTCATCTTCAATGCCCTTGCTGATGGAAGGAGGTTTTCACTCAAAATCTCACGATACATGGCCCCATTCATTCTTTCCTTTACACGGATCAGTCGTCCTGGTCCCTTTGCAGAAAAACAGCCCCAAAGCATGATGTTTCCACCCCCATGCTTCACAGTAGGCATTCTTTGGATGCAACTCAGCATTATTTGTCCACCAAACACGACGAGTTGAGTTTTTACCAAAAAGTTATATTTTGGTTTCATCTGACCATATGACATTCTCCCAATCTTCTTCTGGATCATCCAAATGCTCTCTAGCAAACTTCAGACGGGCCTGGACATGTACTGGCTTAAGCAGGGGGACATGTCTGGCACTGCGGGATTTGAGTCCCTGGCGGCATAGTGTGTTACTGATGGTAGGCTTTGTTACAATGGTCCCAGCTCTCTGCAGGTCATTCACTAGGTCCCCCCGTGTGGTTCTGGGATTTTTGCTCAACGTTCTTGTGATCATTTTGACCCCACGGGGTGAGATCTTGCGTGGAGCCCCAGATCGAGGGAGATTATCAGTGGTCTTGTATGTCTTCCATTTCCTAATAATTGCTCCCACAGTTGATTTCTTCAAACCAAGCTGCTTACCTATTGCAGATTCAATCTTCCCAGCCTGGTGCAGGTCTACAATTTTGTTTCTGGTGTCCTTTGACAGCTCTTTGGTCTTGACCATAGTGGAGTTTGGAGTGTGACTTTTTGAGGTTGTGGACAGGTGTCTTTTATACTGATAACAAGTTCAAACAGGTCCATTAATACAGGTAATGAGTGGAGGACAGAGGAGCATCTTAAAGAAGAAGTTACAGGTCTGTGAGAGCCAGAAATCTTGCTTGTTTGTAGGTGACCAAATACTTATTTTTATTTTTTATTTGCAAATAAATTCATTAAAAATCCTACAATGTGAATTTCTGGATTATTTTTCTAATTTTGTCTGTCATAGTTGAAGTGTACCTATGATGAAAATTACAGGCCTCTCTCATCTTTTTAAGTGGGAGAACTTGCACAATTGGTGGCTGACTAAATACTTTTTTGCCCCACTGTATATACACTGTAAATATATTTTATTTATGGAAAAATACTTGTCTGAACTTAAACAACTTAAACCAGGTAGAAAGTGTGTAGAAATTACAATTATTTAAATGTAATTTAATCTCTGAACAATCTTTCTTCAATCACATAATTTCAGCATTCTTCATCAATAAATGTTTATTATTGACAATGAAAGAGGTGGGAATGTTGTTCCCTTCTCATATAATAATAAATATATATATTTGATTAAAAAAAGACCATTGGGCATCTATTATCAGAAATGCTAACAGAATTTGCCCACTTGGAGTTTGCCAAAAGGCACCTAAAGACTCTCAGACCAGATGAAACCAAGATTGAACTCTTTGGCCCGAATGCCAAGCGTCACGTCTGAAGGAAACCTGGCACCATCCCTATGGTGAAGCATGGTGGTGGCAGCATGTGATATCTGTTTTTTATTTTTAATAAATTAGCAAATATTTCTAAAAACCTGTTTTTGCTTTGTCATTATGGGGTATTGTGTATAGGTGGATGATTTAATACATGTTTTAGAATAAGGCTAGAACGCCAACAAATTGTGAAAAATGTCAAGGAGTCTGAATACTTTCCGAGGGCACTGTAGGTAGGAGCTACCTAATGTCATTTTTTGTGAGTTTCAAATCAAATCAAACTATATTTGTCACATGGGCCGAATACAACAAGTTGTAGACCTTGGGAGGGGGTCAACGTACTAGTCCGGTGACCATTTGATTAATTGTTAAGCAGTCTTATGGCTTGGGGGTAGAAGCTGTTGAGGAGCCTTTTAGTCCTAGACTTCGCGCTCCGGGTACCGCTTGCCGTGCGGTAGCAGAGAAAACAGTCTATGGCTTGGGTGACTGGAGTCTGAGAATTTTATGGTCTTTCCTCTGAGACTGCCTACTATACAGGTCCTGGATTGCAGGAAGCTTGGCCCCAATGATGTACTGGGCCGTATGCACTACCCTCTGTAGTGGCTTACGGTCAGATGCCGGGCAGTTGCCATACCAGGCGGTGATGCAGCTATTGAACATTTTGAGGCTCTGGGGACCCATGCCAAACCTTTCAGTCTCCTGAGGGGGAAAAGGTTTTGTTGTGCCCTCTTCACGACTGTCTTGGTGTGTTTGGACCATGAACGTTTGTTGGTGATGTGGACACCAAGGAACTTGAAACTCTTGACCTGCTCCACAACAGTTCCGTTGATGTTCATGGGGGCCTGTTTGGCCCGCCTTTTCCTGTAGTCCACGATCAGCTCCTTTGTCTTGCTCACATTGAGGGAGAGGTTGTTGTCATGGCACCACACTGCCAGTTCTCTGACCTCCTCCCTATAGGCTGTCTCATCGTTGTCGGTGACCAGGCCTACCACTGTTGTGTCGGCAGCAAACTTAATGTGTTGGAGTCATGTTTGGCCATGCAGTTGTGGGTGAACAGGGAGTACAGGAGGGGACTAAGTACACAACCCTGAGGGGCCCCAGTGTTGAGGATCAGTGTGGCAGACATGTTGTTGCCTACCCTCACCACCTGGGGGGGATCCGTCAGGAAGTCCAGAAACCAGTTGCAGGGGGAGGTGTTTAATCCCAGGGACGAGAGACATTGTTCAAATGAACAAAGTTTTAATGCATGCCGTACTGGCTCTCCAGCAGCATATCTACAAGCTATGTCTGTGGTGAGTCACTAGGGCAACGGGCCTGACTGCACTGCTCGGAGAAGCGGGGGGAGGAGACCACAAAGAACAGAGAAGTGAAAAAAACGCAAGGAAATCAAGATAGCAGAGGCAGCTGTACAAATAACTCATTCAGAAGGCTTTGACTTCTCAAACGCTAGCACAACACGATGCCCCATCACTTTAATAATTCAGCCACTTACTTAGATAGCAAGTTAAACTTAGGGGTCACGTTAACACAGAATTATGCAGTTTTCACACAGGTAAAAAAAAATAAAAATGAAACGCATAAGAAATATCTTGCTGTGTTTTGTAAACACGGATCTAAAATGCTTCTTATTGTAATTTCTTGCTCGGCACCAGACAAATGTTGTGCGCAAGTTGCACTTCTAAACTCGGATGAGAATTCACTAACGGGCATTCGATGAGCAGGCCGCGCTCTGACTGATGTGCAGCTACTTAACTCTGGTGCTTTTGAAGATGAACTTGAAGCAAAACATTAGGAAATGTAGCTGGCTAGTCTTTCTACGACAGGCCTAAACATTACAGACATCACGGCCATGCATCGTATTTGCTTTTTCATTGTTCGCTCATTTAGTTGTGTGGCTGCCAGCCAAATAGCGTTGCACTTGTGTTGTCAATCTGACGAAAATGAAGCTATTTTCTGTGTTGCACTAATGTATTTTCCGTGAAGGAAAACTATAGTTGCGTGTCCCTGACCACTCTATTGAAGCCAAAAAAATAAATAAAAGACTTTCAATATAAAACACGACCCATGTCAATACACAGTTGGACTCACCTGCTCCCTCTTTCTCCCGTTGTGCTATTTACAAACAAACGCGTGACTGGATCAACTGTTCTGGGGAACTACGGTATGCTTCATAATGTGACAGGTGAAATAAGAACGCTTTGCACAAGTTGACTACAGGTATTTACTTTAAAAATCGCTACAAATATTACAATGTATTGAAAAACTTAAAATAGTTTATTAGTATTGATGGTATTAAAGAACCATCCCGTGGCTATTTCCAAATACCCCGGTATACGGTATCCCGCTCAAGTCTACTCTGTGCTCTACTAACCTTGCCTAGCCGTGTACTCGTTGTCCTCTATCAGCCTGGCCAGACCGAAGTCGGCGATCTTGCACACCAAGTTGTCCGCGACCAGGATGTTAGCGGCACGGAGGTCCCTGTGAATGTAGTTCATCCTCTCGATGAAAGCCATACCGTCAGCGATCTGAGGAAAACAAGAAAAATAGTTTAAGACTCCATTTCCTCACTGATGCCCACGTTAATATTTGATGTGACCCACTCAGAGCTGAGCAGCCTTTCTTAGGTTAAGTCCTAAATGACACCCTAATCCCTATATAGTGCACTACTTTTGACCAGAGCCCTATGGGCCCTGGGTAAAAGTATTGCACTAAATAGGGAATAGGGTGCCATCTGGGACCCATCGATACACACAAGAGGGAGGAATCTTGTGATTTAGAAAGGAAGAAATAGTTTTTTCATGTACTACTGGTAGTCAAAAAGAGGCCAAACGTATCCTTAGGTGGAGAAACTGATGGGCGAGACACTTGTAATAATACATGGTGGTTTACTGAGAGGCTGACTTTTGACTTACCTGTGCGGCCATATCCACCAGCAAGGGAAGCTTGAGGAATTTACCATCTCCCTCCTTCAGGAAATCCAGCAAACTTCCTACAATTACAAAATCAGCAACATGACAGTTACTGTACCAGAGAGAGAGTGCTGAAAATGTTGCCAACGGTGCGGCAACAAAACACCACAGAAATAGTGACTTAAGGCCTCTTAAATACGACATCTTAAATATTCCCTTGGTATTGATGAAGCTAGCAGCGTGTGTCTATGTTTGGTACATGGCTCTTAATGACATTTAGCATGTGTCCCAAATGACACCCTATTCCCTATATAGTGCACTACTTTTGACCACAGCCCTATGAGGCCCTGGTGACTGGTACACTATATAAACTAGTACACTATATAGGGAATAGGGTGTCATTTGGGACACAAATATTTCCTTAGTGTGAGAGGAAACCAAGATTAGAGTCACAGGGGACATCAATGGGATAAACACACACTCCCCTGTGAGTTAGGCTAGTCTACACACACCGATGCAATATAATTTAGCACACACACACACACACACACACACACACACACACACGCACACACCACTGAGTCCACTTAGGGATAAGTCATTAGTGTTCAATCACTAATTAAAAAGAAACAGTGAGACGCATTGCAGTCAAGAAAGATGAAAGCTCGCCACAAAACTGCTGCAGTTTTCAATTAAACATCTCTACTCCGGGCCCCCAAAACCCACATGGGATTTCCAAGGACTTTCAACCGGTAGGGTACGTTAATTAAAATGGCCATAACACTTAAAAAATGTAATATTTAAGAAAATTGTCCGGGATACTTCTAATAGGGTGACGTGTGCATTGTGGCGTAATATCTAAAACTTCTGCGCCATAAGATCTTTCGGAGACATGCAACAACTAACGTCCAAATCTCATGCTTTCTCTTCTTTGTATTAAATTCCAGGTCAGGTTCTCCAACTCCATCACACATGTACAACAAGCGCCAGCTGAGCCAGTCAGCCAATCACCTGCCCCAGGCGTGTGTGTGAGTGTCTAAGGACCCTTCTGGAGAGAGGCTCTAGCTATACCTTTTTTAATTACACATCTGATCAGCCGTAGATCTACATCTCAACACCATGCTGCCAGTCACACACACACACGTCACTGCATCTGTGTGTGTCATGAACATGTGTACCTGGTACCTAGCCATGTCTGTTGGCTTGTTCCACATTGTTGCCGACGTGAAGCATTTTGGGTAAAATGTGACTGACTGCCTGATCCACAAATAATAAGGAGTAGTTATTTATGATGCAAGGTCATTTGTAGATCAGTCAGTCGGCAGTCGCCTGCAATGTCGAACAAGCCCTCTGACTACTGCCCCTATGCAGATGGGTTATGTGACGCACGCGTACGTGCCTTTAGGCATGCGTGTGTCATAATCATGGGTGCGTTTAGTCATGTACTTTGTAACTACGTAGATGGATTTCCATGTCACATGCGTGTGTGTGTACAATAATATGTGTGTGTGTGATTTATACGCGTCCGCTATACGTGCGTACGACGATGTGTACCTTTGGCCATGTACTCAGTGACGATGTAGATGGGTTCCTCAGACACCACGGCGTAGAGGGGCACCAGCTTGTCGTGCCTCAGCTTCTTCATGATCTGGGCCTCCTGGAGGAAGGCCTCGGGGGACATGGTGCCTGGCTTCAGGGTCTTAATCGCCACCTTGGTGGTGCCGTTCCACGTGCCTGAATAGAATTACAAAAGTCATGTTTGAGTCATACTGTACCAGAAAGACAATAGTGTAAACAGGAGTAAACAAATGGTCGTTTCCAGCACAGTACACATTATGTATGTGTACCAAATGGCACCCTATTCCATGCACAGCCTGGTCAAAAGAAGTGCACTACATATGGAGTAGAGCGCCATTTGGGATGCAAACCTCTGACACATTATAGTATGGCTACTGTTTATAGACTTACACAGTGTGTCATAGGTACAATGTGACAAACGGGGTGTATTTGGGTACATAGAGGAAAGCACACATGAAGTTATGAGCTGAAGCTGAAAGGACTTGAGTCCCCGAAGAATCGGATGCCACTATGACAGAGCGAGTCTTCACTTTTACGCAGATATGGGATATACAAACATACAGTTGAAGTGGGAAGTTTACATACAACTAGGCCAAATATATTTAAACTCAGTTTTTCACAATTCCTGACATTTACCCCTAGTAAACATTCCCTGACTTAGGTCAGTTAGGATCACCACTTTATTTTAAGAATGTGAAATGTCAGAATGTCAGTAGAGAGAATTATTTATTTCAGCTTTTATTTCTTTCATCACATTCCCAGTGGGTCAGAAGTTTACGTACACTCAATTAGTATTTGGTAGCATTGCCTTTAAATTGTTTAACTTGGGTCAAAAGTTTCAGGTAGCCTTCCACAAGCTTCCCACAATAAGTTGGGTGAATTTTGGCCCATTCCTCCTGACAGAGCTCGTGTAAATGAATCAGGTTTGTAGACCTCCTTGCTCGCACACGCCTTTTCAGTTCTGCCCACAAATATTCTATAGGATTGAGGTCAGGGCTTTGTGATGGCCACTCCAATACCTTGACTTTGATGTCCTTAAGCCATTTTGCCACAACTTTGGAAGTATGCTTGGGGTCACTGTCCATTTGGAAGATCCATTTGCTACCAAGCTTTAACTTCCTGACTCATGTGTTGAGATGTTGCTTCAATATATCCACATAATTTTCCGTCCTCATGATGCCATCTATTTTGTGAAGTGCACCAGTCCCTTCCTGCAGCAAAGCACCCCCACAACATGATGCTGCCACCCCCGTGTTTAATGGTTGGGATGGTGTTCTTTGGCTTGCAAGCCTCCCCCTTTTTCCTCCAAACATAACGATGGTCATTATGGCTAAACAGTTCTATTATTGTTCATCAGACCAGAGGACATTTCTCCAAAAAGTACGATCTTTGTCCCCATGTGCAGTTGCAAACCGTAGTCTGGCTTTTTTTATGGCGGTTTTGGAGCAGAGGCTTCCTCCTTGCTGAGGGGCCCTTCAGATTATGTCGATATAGGACTCGTTTTACTATGGATCTAGATACTTTTGTACCTGTTTCCTCTAGCATCTTCACAAGGTCATTTGCTGTTGTTCTGGGATTGATTTGCACTTTTCGCACCAAAGTATGTTCATCTTTAGGAGACAGAACACGTCTCCTTCCTGAGCGGTATGACAGCTGCATGGTCTTATGGTGTTTATACTTGCGTACTATTGTTTGTATAGATGAACGTGGTACCTTCAGGCATTTGGAAATTGCTCCCAAGGATGAACCAGACTTGTGGAGGTCTACAATTTTTTTTCCTGAGGCATTGGCTGATTTTTAAAAATGTTCCCATGATGTCAAGCAAAGAGGCACTGAGTTTGAAGGTAGGCCTTGAAATACATCCACAGGTACACCTCCAATTGACTCAAAATATGTAAATTATTCTATCAGAAGCTTCTAAAGCCATAACATCATTTTCTGGAATTTTCCAATCTGTTTAAAGGCACAGTCAACTTAGTGTATGTAAACTTCTGACCCAATGGAATTGTGATACAGTGAATTATAAGTCAAATAATCTGTCTGTAAACAATTGTTGGAAAAAATTACTTGTGTCATGCAAAGTAGATGTCCTAACCAACTTGTTTTTTGTCCTATCATGATCGAACAGTGCCAACCCTATATCCTAGACACCCACCTGAGTGACCCACCCACTAAGGATTAGTCCTTATCCGTTTTATAGGCCTGCTGCAAGTAGCCTATTCAGTCATGACAGAAAGGTGGATGCGGTTTGAGATCCACTAAATCAGCACCGCCCCCACAAGTCTGACCCTGCCTGGCAGGGTAGGTCCAAAAGCCAAAGACCCAGATGGGATTTTCTCAAAGCTGCTAATGAGAACCTTGATGACCTCGCACCTAGCTGGTGGGAATTCCGGTGGAGTACCCCCACCCAGGTAATGGCTGTGCTGGAAACACTGGCTGCAGTAACCCATGGGGAGGGAGTTGCACTTGGACAATCAGAGTGGGGGCATATTATTGTGGCCCTGGCGGCACAGAATAATAAAATGGTCTGACTGCACAGAGGTGCTTCGGAAGATGGGTCACAATGGGGGGCACTTGTGTGGGTGTTGGGGGGAAAGGGGATATGCGAGCTCCATCAGCTTGGACTAGATATTGGTTAATTAAATCTTCCCATTCATGCTCAATTTGGCATGCCTTAATAAACAGCCAAACTGTATATGCATTCACACAAAGTATTCTCTTGAGTTGGGAAGGGGTACAAACAAGGTGAATGTGTTCGAAATTACGTTGGCTGAGAATCTGAATCTGAATATGTACTGTAGGTGTACATGGGGGCGAAATATACTACATTTTGGAACATTGCTACAGGGACTTGCTTACAATCAGCCACAAGAGCATTAGTGAGGTCGGGAACTGATGTTAAGCGATTAGACCTGGCGCACAGTCGGCGTTCCAATTCATCCCAACAGTGTTCGATGGGGTTGAGGTCAGGGCTCTGTGCATGACAGTCAAGTTCTTCCACACCTATCTAGACAAAGATTTCCCTTCACTAAGGGGCCTAGCCTGAACCACGAAAAACAGCCCCAGATCATTATTCCTCCTCCACTAAACTTCACAGTTAGCACTGTGCATTCGGCAGGTAGCGTTCTCCTGGCATCCGCCAAACACAGATTTGTCTGTCGGACTGCCAGATGATGAAGCGTGATTCATCACTCCAGAGAACATGTTTCCACTGCTCCAGAGTCAAATGGCAGTGAGCTTTACACCACTCCGGCCGACGCTTGGCATTGTGCATGGTGATCTTAGCCTTGAGCAGCTGCCTGCTAGGCCATGGAAACCCATTTTATGAAGCTTCCGACAAACAGCTATTGTGCTGACATTGCTTCCAGAGGCAGTTTGGAACTCAGTAGGGAGTTTCACAACTGAGGACAGACAATTTTACGCACGACACGCTTCAGCACTCTCTGGTCCGTTCTGTGAACTTGTGTGGCCTACCGCTTCGCGGCTGAGCCTTATTGCACCTTGAAGTTTTCACAACAAAATAACAGCATTTACAGTTGACCGGAGCAGCTCTAGCAGGGCAGAATTTTGAAGAACTGACTTGTTGGAAAGGTGTAATCCTATGACGGTACCATGTTAAAGTCCCTGAGCTCTTCTGTAGGGCCATTCTACTACCAATGTTTGTCTATTGAGATTGCACAGCTGTGTGCTCGTTTTTATAAATTTGTCAGCAATGGGTGTGGCTGAAATAGCCGAATCCACTAATTTGAAGGGGTGTCCACATTATTTGTATATATAGTGTAACTCAATGGAACATAAAGGAAATCACACTGCAAACTATCACCCTCACACACTTAAGGAAATTACTAATATTATCAGTATATGGGAACTAGTGGATATATGGAGGCTTAAATATCCTGACCGAGTGAGATATACATGGCAGAGGCTCAATAAAGCTAGTCGTCTTTACAAGAGATGGTGTCAAGCACTCCTCTAGCGTCTTTTCATTTTTTCGCTCTCACAAATGTTCTTCTTTGTGATCCGAACTCCTCAAACTTAGAGTTGCCTGTTCATAACATTTTTTTTCAATCTTCCTTTGTCCAGTGTCTGTTATTTTGAACATCTTATTCTTCTATTTTTATTGGCCAGTCTGAGATATGACTTTTTCTTTGCAACTCTGCCTAGAAGGTCAGCATCCCGGATACGCCTCTTCACTGTTGACGTTGAGACTGGTGTTTTGTGGGTACTATTTAATAAAGCTGCCAGTTGAGGACTTGTGAGGCGTCTGTTTCTAAAACTAGACACTCTAATGTACTTGTCCTCTTGCTCAGTTGTGCACCGGGGCCTCCCACTTCTCCTTCTATTCTGGTTAGAGCCCGTTTGTGCTGTTCTATGAAAGGAGTAGTACACAGCGTTGAACAAGATCTGAAGTTTCTTGACAATTTCTTGCATGCAATAGCCTTCGTTTCTCAGAACAAAAATAGACCGATGAGTTTCAGAAGAAAGTTAATTGTTTCTGGGCATTTTGAGCCTGTAATTGAATGTTGTTCCAGATACTCAACTAGTCTAAAGAAGGACAGTTTTATTGCTTCTTTAAAATCAGAACAACAGTTTTCAGCTGTGCTAACATAATCGCAAAAGGGATTTCTAATGATCAATTAGCCTTTTAAAATGATAAACTTGGATCAACCCCCATTGGAACACAGGACTGATGGTTGCTGATAATGGGCCTCTGTACGCCTATGTAGGTATTCCATAAAAATAAACAAATCTGCCATTTCCAGATACAATAGTCATTTACAACAGGTTTTTATATGGACAATACATTGGAGATAATATAAGATAAGTACTGGAAACAATAGAACACTATAACAACAAAAATCAGGGAAACCAGGCCTGGTATTCATAGCTAACTTTGAAAAAGCCTTTAATAAAGTACGCCCGAAATGTATATATAAATGCCTGGACTATGTTAATTTAGGAGAATCTCTTATAAAATGGGTTAAAGTTATGTACAGTAACCCAGATGTAAAATAGTAAATAATGGCTACTTCTCAGAAAGTAATACATTGTCAAGAGGAGTAAAACAAGGTTGTCCACTATCGGCATATCTATTTATTATGGCCATCGAAATGTTAGCTATTAAAGTCAGATCCGACAACAATATTGAGGGGCTAGAAATCCAGGGCTTAAAAACGAAGGTGTCATTGTACGCTGATTTGGATCCCTGCACAGCCTGACAGGAGCTAGATCATTTTCTAACATCTCTGGATTAATACTGAATAATGATGTGCACCCTGATTAATTATTCAGTCATATCCCAGTTTACCTATTTACTTATACTACTGCCTACACCTAAAAACGTTTTTTTATTTTATTATATGAGCAAAAAATATTCACTTTATTTAGAATAGAAGCGAGACAAAATTAAACAAGCCTTTTTATATCATGAATATTAATTTTGAGGGCAGAAATTATTAAATATTAAAGCATCGGAACTCTCACTAAAGGCTTCAATCACACAAAAACTATACTTAAATCTGAACTGGTTCTCTAAGAATGTCCTTTTCCCTTTTATTAAAATAAATATTTATATACATTTTAACCTTTATTTAACTAGGCAAGTCAGTTAAGAACAAATGGTTATTTACAATGACAGCCTAGGAACAGTTGGTTGGTTGCAATTTCAGTTTAATCCACTATAAAAGACAGAACAAATACTATGGTTTAACTCAAATATACTAATTGATGAAAAAACATTATTTATGAAAATAAATAAATATGATTTTTATGAATTATATCATAAATAGGACTGGTGGAGTTATGTCACACACGCAATTAACAAAAATACATGGAAATCTGCTCTTCCCAAAATTACAACCAACTGATTGCAGCATTACTGCAAAAATGGATGACACAAGTGGATATGTGAGAAGGTAAGGAACTTGTCTGTTAGCCTTACATTAAAGACCAAAGTTGGCTATAGAAAATTGTGATAAATAAAAAAAAGTATCCCAGTTTCATTTTTAGGACCAAACAATTGACAGATGCGTCATACTGGTTGAAAAATAGTTGTGAGGAGATTTTTGATACACCAATTCCATTCACATGGTTTATGAATTGATACACAAAACGGCACCGGGTTCAAAACGTAGAGTTTTTCCAATTTAAATTATTAAACAAAATTCTTGCAACCAATATAACGCCATATACAGTATATGGGGGATACAACCCTCACAGTTCTGCAGATTTTGCTGCGAAGAGACAATCATTTGTTCACTTGTTTTGGTACTGCCCATGCGTAGCTTGTTTTTTAAAAATTTTAACAATTACTCGGAGCTAACTCTACAAATAGCACTGCTGGGTGATTTTAAAAGTCATAGTAATACATTAATATGTCACACTGTATATTCCCTGTCTGTCTTGCCCATCCAAACCATTCGGAGTGTCAAGTACGTGTGTGTGTCTGTGTCTGTCTGTATGTGTGTGTGTACAGTCTTACCCATCCAGACCTCTCCGAAGCAGCCCTGGCCCAGTTTGAGCTCCAGGCGGAGGGACTCCCGGGGGATCTCCCAGGCATCCTTGGCCAGGCCCTGAGTCTGGGGCTTCACCGTGGGGCACACCGTGGTCAGCCGGTGGCACAGCCCGTCTGCATGCTCTGAACGGGGAGACAGACACACACATATACACACACACAGATACACGCACGCACACACCCACACACATAAATACCATGGTCAACATTTTTATGAGTCACAGGAGTAACTAATATACAAGGAAAACCGAACGTAGCTTAAAAGGGGACATTTCACACATTACTTCAAGTGTTTGCGATATGGCTAAATTCAGCCTAAATTCAGCTAAAATGTGAATGAGAAGAGGATGGTTTAACACGGCTTGGACCTACTGGTTTCAAAATGCACCAGAGAAAAGTAGATTATGTCCCACACTATTCTCTATATACAGTGGGGCAAAAAAGTATTTAGTCAGACACCAATTGTGCAAGTTCTCCCACTTAAAAAGTTGAGAGAGGCCTGTAATTTTCATCATAGGTACACTTGAACTATGACAGACAAAATGAGAAAAAAAATCCAGAAAATCACATTGTAGGATTTTTAATGAATTTATTTGCAAATGATGGTGGAAAATAAGTATTTGGTCACCTACAAACAAGCAAGATTTCTGGCTCTCACAGACCTGTAACTTCTTCTTTAAGATGCTCCTCTGTCCTCCACTCGTTACCTGTATTAATGGCACTTGTTTGAACTTGTTATCAGTATAAAATACACCTGTCCACAACCTCAAACAGTCACACTCCAAACTCCACTATGGTCAAGACCAAAGAGCTGTCAAAGGACACCAGAACCAAAATTGTAGACCTGCACCAGGCTGGGAAGACTGAATCTGCAATAGGTAAGCAGCTTGGTTTGAAGAAATCAACTGTGGGAGCAATTATTAGGAAATGGAAGACATACAAGACCACTGATAATCTCCCTCGAACCTGGGGCTCCACGCAAGATCTCACCCCGTGGGGTCAAAATGATCACAAGAACGTTGAGCAAAAATCCCAGAACCACACGGGGGGACCTAGTGAATGACCTGCAGAGAGCTGGGACCAAAGTAACAAAGCCTACCATCAGCAAGGGCATTGAAGATGAAACGTGGCTGGGCCTTTCAGCATGACAATGATCCCAAACACACCGCCCGGGCAATGAAGGAGTGGCTTCGTAAGAAGCATTTCAAGGTCCTGGAGTGGCCTAGCCAGTCTCCAGATCTCAACGCCATAGAAAATCTTTGGAGGGAGTTGAAAGTCCGTGTTGCCCAGCAACAGCCCCAAAACATCACTGCTCTAGAGGAGATCTGCATGGAGGAATGGGCCAAAATACCAGCAACAGTGTGTGAAAACCTTGTGAAGACTTACAGAAAACGTTTGACCTCTGTCATTGCCAACAAAGGGTATATAACAAAGTATTGAGGTACACTTTTGTTATTGACCAAATACTTATTTTCCACCATCATTTGCAAATAAATTCATTAAAAATCCTACAATGTGATTTTCTGGATTATTTTTCTCATTTTGTCTGTCATAGTTGAAGTGTACCTATGATGAAAATTATAGGCCTCTCTCTCCTCTCTTTTTAAGTGGGAGAACTTGCACAATTGGTGGCTGACTAAATACTTTTTGCCCCACTGCAGTGCATTACGTTTCGTCTGGTCCCATAGGGCTAAGGTCAAAAGTAGTGCACTATGTAGTGAACAGTGTTCCATTTGGGACATAATCTTCTCTTCTCTGGTGCATTTTGAAACCAAGCCGTAAAGTGTGCTCTCCCAGAGCGCTTTAACCTCTCTCCTTTAGCGGCAAGAGAAGCACTTAAGGAAGGTATCCATTAAATATTCAATCTGAGTACCATTCCTCTAGCTGAAGAAATCACCGGGACAATTACAGGTAAGCCAGGTATTACCGAAGCACAGACAAGGGACAGAGAGAGACTGTGGTAAAAGAGAGAACATTTTAGATCAGGAACTGCTCTGCTCTTGGAGAAGGGAGGGAAGCTGTGAATGAGAAAGTTACTGGGGAGCTACACTCGGTTGTTGGGAAAACAGTTGTTTTTTAGGTAACACACTGAACGTGTGACCTTTTGCCAGCGTGAACAGAACGTAAGCCACTTTATTAAGTGTTCTTGTGTGTGAGCTGCACATCATACTCTTCAAAATAGAACCAGTCTAATTTTACGATGAGCGGTGCAAGCCTCACGCGGAGCCGTGCTGCTTCCACCCAGGTTTCATTGAAATGAATAGGAGTGTCTCACGCTCAGCAAGGTTACATTTGGAGGGTTGCAGGTCCGTAAGAGAGTGTTAGAGAAGAGAGGTGAGTGAGTGGCTGAGAGAGAGAGAGAGAGAGATCCTATGAAAAAGAGCTACAATACCTACCTGTGTAGTGTTTGACCAGTTTCTGCAGCGTGTCAAACTGGGCGCGCGTGGTGATGTAGTAACCCCCGTTGTCAAGTTTACGTATCTTGTAGTGTTTCACATTGTCGCCTTTGGCATCGTCCCAGTCTCGTATGGACAGGGAGTAGGCACCTGGAGGAGACAATGACCAGATTCTTCGTCCATCCAACCAACAGTATTAAGAGCTAGGCTTTATCTATTCATGTAAATGAGAGTGTCACTGGCTAGGTCTTAAATGACTCCCTATTCTCCATATAGTGCACTACTTAGGGCACCATATGAGCTCAAGTGCTGATTTAAGATCAGTTTCACCTTTTAGATCACAATGAATCAGATTATTCTGGGCGGGGAGAATCTGATCCTGGATCAGCACACCCACATTCTGAGACACTTTATGAATATGAACCCTCAAAAGTAGTGCACTACATGGGGAATAGCGTGTTACTTGAGATGCAGTCCATGCACGTTTTCCACGTTAATCATCGTCACCTTTAGTGGTTTCACTTTCTCGCACCAGGAAGGTGCCTCGGTTGTTGCCTGGATTCAACAGCAGCCGCTCAGCATCTTTACGGCCCATTTTACCAAAGTACCACCTGAGGAAGAACACAGACTTAGAATGAGTTGAGCCTTTGTAAAAAATTATCCTTTCCCAAATCTGTCCTTGAGAAACCCCAGCCATTCCAGGTATTTACTGCGCTCCAGAACTAGCACATCATTCTATTCTTATGAGAGGACACACATTAAGTTTGACTTTTGGGCGGCAGGGTAGCCTAGTGGTTAGAGCGTTGGACTAGTAACTGGAAGGTTGCAAGTTTAAACCCCTGAGCTGACAAGGTACAAATCTGTCGTTCTGCCCTTGAGCAGGCAGTTAACCCACTGTTCCTAGGCCGTCATTGAAAATAAGAATTTGTTCTTAACTGACTTGATTTACCGGCTTATGTTATTATTAACTTTATTTGACTCAATAAGGATCATTTCCGTGTTTGGAAAAGTGAAACTTGAAATACACAATGAGAGGAAATACAGAATTATTTGAATCCGTCAGGGGTCATCGAACAAACAGGATTACATTCTATTTCCTTGCTAAACGATCATAAACCTCTAGGCTTATATCCAACACGAGATGGTAGATGAAACCCCCTGGGGACACATGGATCAAGAGTCTCAGGCGTAGGAGTGCTGATTTAGAGCCCGTTTTAAATTTGAGACCGTTTTCCACAGGAGGAAAATAATCCTGCAGCAACAAGTCATGCAAATTATCATGTGGATTAAATTCATGGGCATTTTTTTGGTAGGGGTTGATACATTATGAAAATGAAGCCTTTTTAAACCTCAAATACACTACAAATTGAAAATTGCAGGAAAGTTGTCTTGATCTAATTAAGATCCTACATCTGTAGATCGCTATGAATAAGATTGCATGGACAGAGGAACCACTCCTATTCTGAGACGCTTGATAGATATGGCCTCAGGAGAGCAGAAGAAGCTATGAGCTATTCTAGTTTGGGGGCGGCAGGTAGCCTAGTGGTTAGAGCATTGGGTCAGTAACCGAAAGGTTGCTGGATCGAATCGCCAAGCTGACAAGGTAAAAATCTGTCATTCTGCCCCTGAACAAGGCAGTTAACCCACTGTAGCCCAGGAGGCTGTCATTGCAAATAACTGTCCAGCCTGGTTAAATAAAATACAATTTAATTAAAGAAATGTGAATGGGCCTCCAGTGAGAGGCATGTGATGCATGATCATGATGCTGTGGTTAGGATAGCGCTGTTGTGTCAGTGGAAGGTCCTAATCAGGTTAGGTTAGGTGAGAGGATAAACAAGGGCCTTACTCTTCAGCCTGGATGGAGTCAGCTGGAGCCACATAGTTACTGGGAATGTATCCTTTCTTCCCTGTGTTGATGGAGCGCGCCTCCCACCAGTCCCCTTCTCTGTAGGGGGAAAAACACAGAGCGAGAGAGAGAATCATCCAGATCTAGTGTCACTACTATGTCTGCACACTCCAGCACACACGGTTCCTAGTAACGGTAGTCTGGTTATGTCTTGTACATGCTGTCTTTTATGCATGTGTTCTATAGCTATATTATGGCACGCAGCAATGCATTATATTTGAATTGAACAAAGTCAACCAAGGCTACATTCTAGAGCAGAGAGGTATTTATGACGGTATTTATGATGGTATCTATGTTAAAGGGGTTTCGTTAAATAAATGAAAGACTCCAGCAATCTGGGTGTAAAAAAACAGGATCAGAGGGTGAAAACAAAACTCAAATCCATGTTTATATTTAACCTTTATTTAACATGTAGGAAGAAAGTTGTATAGAACAGGTGCAAAGAGGGAGCCTGCATCCCAAATGGCATCCTATTCCCTGTATAGTGGCCTACTTTTGGCCAGGGCCCACAAGAACTCACGTGTTATTGATGATCTGGAAGCGGTCCCCTTTTTTGAACGTCAGGTCGTCTGAAGTTCTGGCTTCATAGTCGTACAAGGCCACGAAGAACGTAACCCCACCTGAACACACACACACACACACACACACACACACACACACACACACACACACACACACACACACACACACACACACACACACACACACACACACACACACACACACACACACACACACACACACACACACAGAAAACATTCAGTAAAACGTTCAAAAAGCACAAGTGAAATTCATGGACAGTATATACATTTGTTGACTCATTTTGGTGGAGAACCAGTACAGATGGTGAAAAAGTCCGAATATGACGGCATTTTGAGCTACTAACAGCCTACTAAAGACTTTCTATAAATACCTGGCGACCTTTGTGCCAAGATTGGTACTGTCAACATCCAGTGACATTGACAGAAACAAACTCTGCTGCAAAGATAAACGGGACCATGGGGAGGTCAGTCAGAGAACGTAGATCTGTAGCGGCGCGTTCTGTTTCCATAGCGGTGGTACGTGACTGGTATGTGTAGTGTGACACTGTTGTGAGAGGAGGGGAGCAATAGATCCGTGGTCTCCAGCCTGCGCGCTCCCTGACAATTTTCTCCCCGACGTTA
The DNA here is from genome assembly GCF_045791955.1 of Oncorhynchus clarkii lewisi. NCBI lineage: Eukaryota > Metazoa > Chordata > Actinopteri > Salmoniformes > Salmonidae > Oncorhynchus > Oncorhynchus clarkii. The sequence goes on from NC_092157.1 coordinate 35,059,785, forward strand.
ATTCTACTCTATGGAAATGTCCAGCGTATAAAAATATGAGCAAAACTGCCACGTGTCAGGAAAGCAACATAGACACGCCATTGGCCCTGGATCCGACCTGGGTTGAAATACTATTGGAAATGATTTGAAAACACTTAAGCTGGGCATAATTGAGCTTCCCTGGTGCAATGGAATCAATATTATTGTTGAAAACTGCACATCTGGCACTCTAGTATTTAATCCCAGGTCTGCAATGGATATATTGGGAAGGGTAAAGGGAAAGACTGTCATTCATGTCAGGTATTAATTTGTCAGGGGGGGTGGATACTAAATTGGTTGCTCTGACGGGAGTGGATTCCATCATCCGGCAAGGTTGTTGTTTGTTTAGCGTCGTAGGGGAAATGCTTACGTCAGCTCGGTGCCAATCTAACAATTACAAAGCATGAATAATAGCATAGCACAGATCATCTAATCTCACAGCTGTAATGTCAATACAGAACACAATGTAAGCCATTCTGCTTACTGGACCGAGATTAGATAGGTAGGCAGATTGTGTGGATAACCATCTACGGCTACGTCCCAAACGGCACCCTGCTCCCTATATATTGTTAGTGCACTACTTTTGACCAGGGCCCATAAGGGTGCCATTTCGGACACAGCCTATGACACACCTCACAGGGAGCACATGTTCATCTAAACCAACGCTGAACAACACAAAGCTGCCAACACTAATCCCATTAACTGGTAGAGGAACTCCATAACGTGCCATGGAGCCCCGCCACCACCCCGAGACCAGATAACACAACAGGGAGGGGGGGGATTACAAACCTAATCCCACCTATACAGGAGGGCTCAATCTCGTCTCCCTGCTCACTGGGACCGTAGACCTATAAAAAGATGTCTCTTTCAATCGTTGCTGATTTTTTTGTTGTTGTTGCCAATGGCACCTGTGTACAATGTGACTGAAGGACATCTAGAGGGAGATGACGATAGTCCGTTGGATTTGAATTGGCTGGAACACAATGGCAGGTGGTTTTTTCGAGCGACTCCGGATATTGAGTTGTCAGGTCACCAACTATTCTGTTGGAAAATAAGTATATGGGCCCTTGTGAAGGAACAATAGCAGTCTCATATGGCACACCTTAAGAGTGCTTATATAGCATTGTTGTTATGATAGAAAGGCATACGGGTGCGAAAAGAAACCCACACTCGAAAGATACATGCACACAAACGCATTGCACAAATCATCCATTGATGTCAACACGTGATTGGGGGGGGGGGGGGGGGGGGGGCTACCCGCCTTAACGTCTCAAGTTCGGATTGTAGTGGATAGTAGGCGAGTTTCACCTGATACGGCACCGGGGAATGCTCCGGGGAGAGCACCGGAGAAGGAGGTGGATGCCCCTCCGAAGGGGGTCATGATGGAGGCTCCTCCGAAGGGGGTGATAGCGTGGGGGTTGAAGCCTGTGGCGGGTCCAGAGGAAGGTGGCTGGTTCTGCTGCAGCTGGGTGGGGTCGGGCCCGTAGGGGCCCACGTGGGGGGCGATGACGTCTGAGGCCGAAGCATTGTCCGGCCGGTACTTCATGGTGGGACCCTTGTCTTCTTTACTCTTGATGCAGCCCATGGTCACGTCTGGAGGGAAACACACACACACACTTAGTTAGAGCATAGTTTCAGGACAGTATTCACTGTGTCACCCTCGGCATATACGTGATAGGCTGAGTGTGCAGGGGTGGCACTTCATCAGTCGAAACAACGATGAAAGCGAAGAGGTTAAAAAATGATTAAGGATTACAACATATGGACTGGTTAGGAGGATGCCTTTAACAATGAGATGACTACCTCTGTAGTCATCCTGCAACCTAGACGACTCTACGTCTATTAAAATGTTTTGTCATAAACCATTTGTTTGTAATTTTATGGCTTAAGCCACAAGCCCATGATGCTTTATTAATCTGGGGACAAAAATCCTAAATCTGATCTAAAAATGATTTGGTTGTAGAGCATCACTCTTCCTAACGCATGTTACATGGTCATAATCAAACACATGACCGGGTTCACGCACAGCACTAGTCTAGTGTAGCCAACGCAAAAGAATACATGCAAAGAGATTTTATAAAGGGGTTTAGGGCTGTTGTGTTGTATACCTGTAGGATTTAAGGAGATGTTTATTGCATATGAATTCCAAATTGACAGCATCTGAAATTCAGTGCTGATGAGGCAAAATGGTGAGAATTCTGAGAAAAGGATTTAAAAGCATGTTTTCACCCCCAGAATAAACATTTGCTACTTCTTTTGTGGGTCAAACATCACAATAAGTGTTGCAAAACATGGCCACCGGCCATTAAAAACTATATATATTGCCCCAATTCTCCATCCTTCTTCTGAAGTGTGCACTTGCACACTCCTTGTCATGGATTTAAAAGCATAGGAATGGTGTAAGCATTGGCAGGAGGGAGTTTCCACCATTGCTACATCCATGCAATAGCGTGTGCGAGTACATAATTCAAGAGACGGTTGGCGAATCGGCACGTCGCCTTAACCACCAGTAACTCTTACGTGAAACCATATGTCCAAAAAGCTACAACACATCTACACTGGCGTCTTCCCCATCTGCATTGTTGTCATTCTTCCATCCAACAGAATTGGCCAGTGTTATGTCAAGGCATTCCTTTGTGAAGAGAAGGCCTAGTAAATATGGTTGCCATCAGACACGCTCCTATAGCAAGCAGGCTCCAGATGTTTTGACTGATCTCGGAAACAGCTGCTCTAGTCAGAGGGTTACAGCCAGGATTCGCTATCGTTTTCTCTACCCTGAGGTGGGTAGCTGTCTTTCAAAATTGGGAGTTTACTGGCAAACAAGCTATGATTAATTCCTTACTTTGAAGGAGGACTTTTATTTACTCTTGAGAGCTGACTAAATCAGTGTGACTGTGAACTGACTAAGCGACCTGTCAGTTAGCAACATCCCAGGGACATTCAGTGCAAAATTCAAGTAATCCTGGTTACAGGTTCCCCAGATTTCCATATTGTTTCCCTCCTAATTACAGGAATATTCCAACTAGGATTTCTAGAAATCATGTGATTTTTGGGAAAGTTGCCGGAATTTTGCACGCCTACGATTGCGAAACACTGGCCTAGAAGACAGAGACGGACAGAAAGGGGCGGCAGGGTAACCTAGTGGTTAGCGCTTTGGACTAGTAACCGGAAGGTTGCAAGTTCAAACCCCAGAGCTGACAATCTGTCATTCTGCCCCTGAACAGGCAGTTAACCCACTGTTCCTAGGCAGTCATTGAAAATAAGAATTTGTTCTTAACTGGTTGGTTAAATAAAAATAAAATAAATAAAAAGGGAATGGCAGAAGTCCAGAGTTTGTCAGTAGCAGAACTGCCAAGTACACTGAATAAATTGCATGCTATGGTTCGAATTACGTGTCGGTAGTTCTCTATAAAACTGATTTAAGAGTACGGCTGGGAATTGCCAAGGACCTCACTTTACGATATTATCACGATACTTGGTTGCCAATACGATATGTATTCCCATGATTCTATATGTATTGCGATTCGATACTGCGTTTTTATTGTGATTCAATGTTTCAAACATACTGCTCACTCTATGTCTGCTGTAGAGGGACAAGAAGGAGCAATGAGAAAATGTGTTTTTAATCTCATGTTGGCTCACTGTTTAAAAAGAAGATGATAAAGCTATAGGATGAAAAATATCTGCGTATTGGCGCAGGTATATCGGGCGAACACTACCTAGCAAAGAAATTATGGTAAATTAATGTTTACAAATTGATACGGAGTCAAAGTATCTGATCAAACTATATTAAGTGAACGCAGATTTGTAAAAATAAAGAATACTAATAATAATTAAAAGCCTTGGTCCATATGAATCTAATCACAGATGTTCAGCTCGGAGGCCAAGGAATTCTGTCAGCCAAGTAACTACAGAACCAGACCTCCCTTTAAAAAAGGAGTCTAACCCACCCTCCCTTTTAACTGCTGGGCTCCTGGTGGGTAGAAATGGTTGGGTTGGTTGACTGTGGTTGGTTTGAACTTTACCATCAGAAAGAAGTGGTCCAGAGACAGGTCACTTAACTTGCCACGCCACAGTTCCAGGCCTTTACATCCCAGTCGCAAGGCTCCAGCCTGCATCAATGCCATTACAACATCTGTATAAAAAAAACTCAAGAGACCATCTGGTGCAACATTCTTCTAACGGAGACACAGTCAACCATTCGCCAACTTCGCCCCCCTTACGTCACAGTGAGTCAAACACAGTCATATAGTGAATGAGCTCTAGCTCGCTGAGAAAACAGACTGGATTAGTCTGGGTGACACACACACACACGTAAAGCTGGAAAGGCCGTGCGCATTCAGCCTGCACCCGACTGCGTAGACACACATACACACCTGTTCCTCTGGCGCATTTGTATCAACAGACAGCGGAGGAGGGGAACGTGATCTTACGCTCCAAGCGTTCACGCCCGAGCCGTTTTAAAAAGCCCCTTCCTTAACCCATGGCCCAAGTGAAACTCTTCTCCCATCCTAAGTAAATGGGCACAGCAGCAGGTTCACATAGCCTTGAAGATGCCTAGTGCAGTGTTACAAGTGATTGTTCTTCATCTCATGTCATGCTTTCGCCCATACGCTAATCCCCATAGCCCCCCTCCGATACACAAATGCAGATAATCAGAGCAGAATAACATTGCCTGGCAAAGAGAGCGGTAGAGATTTGCTCTGAATGTAGAGATATTTTTTTTTTAAAGACCGTATTTATGTGTGCATGCGCGTGTGCCAAAGATACACAGAGAGTGGGCTGGGATTTTGTGCCAAACCCTCTCACATGGGGGACTGTCAGCGCAGGGAAGAATCTGTTGAGAGAGAGAGAGAATCCCCTGGCCAACTGAATGAAGGATTATGAGGAGGGAGGCTTTGCGCTGGCTGTGAGGATGATGAGAGAAACATAACAACCTGCTTCCATATATGTACAGACCTGGTGTGGTGGACATAGGCTGAAAGAGGGTGGGGGAGGGAACTATCTGAAGAACAGATGAGGGCACGAGGGCTTAAATGGTAGGCCCAACTACTTCCCTGGCTTTTTATTGTTCTCCGACTATTTCCACTATAGCACTCGCTTCATTTACCACAGTTAATTATTCTCCTTGTGCCACCTGTCTGTGTCGATCCTTCCTGTGATCCAATAACATTAAGTCCTCAAGAAGGATAACGTCCTCAGGCTACCAGTGATCTGATGGTTTCTGTCCCGGTGGAGCTTAACGACACTCTTGGCTGTCATGGCGTGATCCGTAGTGGCTGGGCAGGCTTTGGCTGACAGCCTTCATCAGCTCACAGCTAACCCGCTATCAGTACAGGCCACAGTTAAAGCAACCCACACACATAATGACATGATGGGTTTAGCCCACATCATGCTTTGTCGTCTTCAACACCAAGCCCAATCTTCTCAGAGAGTACCCGGGGGGAGAAATAAAACAAGGCGAGATGAGATAGGAATGCGCTGCAATGTCATCTACTCTGCATTGATCACAGTGTAGAGACTATGCTGATGATAATGATTATCTCAGTCAAAAACACAAAGAAAAGCCCATTGGGAGTCTATTACAAAGTAACTGGGCGTCTATTTACAAGTAATTGCGAATTTCCATGGAGGCCACTAGCTAAATATTATTAGGGCCCTATGATTTCCGCGATGCGGAAAATGCGGACGGAATCGCAGAATTTGGTTATAAACATGGATTCAACTTTAAAACGTGGAATATTGCAGAATATTACATGATTTGGCTGAAATATATATATATTTTTTAAATCAAATGTGGGCCTAATTATTGTAGTAACAAATTATTTCATAATTGTAAAATTACAGACGAGTAGGCTTAGAGAAACAATTCCGTTTTCGATTGGGGTGTTTTGAGGGGGGGGGGGGGGTCGGTCGTGTGTGGGACTTGGCTGTCTCTTTGAGAAACATGTCGAAGAGGCCGTCTGAGAGGGCCAAGTCCTCAAAAAAATAAAAGTAATCATTAAAAAAAAAAAAACGGCACTAACCCCTAAATTCAGAGAAGCGCAATACCCAAACGACTATTATGAGTCAGGCAATAAATTCTGTCAACATACTATTGATTGGACCCGTAAAAACATGTATGATGACCACTTAAAGTCTAAAGCCCATGTGAAGAACAAGGAAAAACACCATGTTATCCAGAGCATGCCTCTTCAAACGACCATTACTAGTGCAAGCGCATCAGCAGATTCAAGACGAGGATTTATTCAGGACTTTGTGGCTGTGTGCGCCGAGTCTGACATCCCCTTAGGAAAGCTAAGAAAGCTACGGCCGTTTCTAGTGAAGCACGGCAAACAGGGAGGAGCGGTGCCCGGAAATGAGAGCAGCCTCCGTCAAACGCACCTGCCCGGTGTGTTCGACCAACACGTGACTGCCGTTCTACAGAAGATCCGTGGGAATAAGATTCCGGTGGTTGTTGACGAGACAACAAATGCAAGGGATTCCAGCGTTCTAAACATTGTCATTGGTGAGTTAACTTAACAGCCTATTAATATACCGTTGCAATAGCCGACATTTACATTCTGAAATGTGAATTGAACACTGCCTCTCCATCTAGCTAACTATCGCTGTATCTATATTGTGTTTACACTTGACATTTTAATAACACTTGCTTTGTCACAATATTATTTTAGGTTAAAACATAAGGTGTTGAAAACCAGTACTTTCTGGTGGATGTCATTTTCATGGACAGATGCATCTACTCAAAGTTTTCCCAAGCTATACTAGCCTCCCTCCACAGCAACGATCTGAACCTGAATGACGCCTGGGCAGTGGTCACAGATAATGCCTCCTACTGACTGAAGGCATACAAGGAGGTTCTGAAAGGAGTGATGCCCAAGGGTCCATGTAACCTGTCTCTGCCATGTCATTAATCTGATGAGTGAGACCTGGCAGCACTAAAAATACTTCTCTGAAGTTGCATCACTTGTGACATGGATGAGATCTGTCTTCTTCAAGAACCCTGCCAGAAAGAGAAGATGGGTGAGCTTCCTCATTATGAAGGGGTTTGTGCAGACCAAGGCTCCACATGAAGCAGCGAGCTCCAGATGGAATAGCTGGTTTGGGGCAGTGAAGTACCACGCAGAGCATGTTCATCTGTGCAGAGAGTTTTTGTTGGCAGAAAAGTCATCATCCCAGGCCGTCGCAAACATCCTCGGCCAGCTGGAAACCGAGGAGAAGTTTGCTGCATTGTTGCCTAGATTCTTGCCTTACTTTTTTCCATTTATAATGAAACACTTATTAGAACTCTGTATTGAAGCACTTGCCTTGATAAAAAAAATAGTGCAATGTGTTGCATCATTACAACTGTACTGTTCTATCTTATTAAATGGTTCACTTTTTATTCATTCACATTATTAGACACTCTTTCTGATGCTAAAATTAGCATAAATTGTAAAACACAGAATTCAGACAAATTAAAACGGAAAAAAAATGAATTTGGGAAAACAATTAAACGGAACTCCGAAAAAAGTTACGCGGATTTCATAGGGCCCTATATTATAACGGACGCAAACTAAAATAAACTAATTGCAAACAGGCAATACAGCGCATAAAGTTATACATATATGTGTAGGAGCTGCTGTAGGAGCTAAATTTAGTAAATTTAGTAACATGTTCTAATTACTGACAGCATCCTGTTGCCCTGAGCATATAACCTATAACAGAATAACAGCACACATACATGAAAGGATTTCCAGTGGTGTCATTCTGTGTAGCAAGTAGTCCACCACAAAATATTCCTGTAACTGGGCGAAGTAGAGTTGAAAAAGGAAAAGTTCTGTTATTTACAACCCTCAAACATTTCCTCGGTCTGATCTGAAGGAGACAGAATAAATGCAGACCATAGATGTGTTGTCTTATCAGGGAAAAGCTCACAGTGCATTAGCTGATGTTGAAATAGAATAGAAACGTGTCCTTCCAAAACTAGGTCGAAGTTGCCTCATTCCCTCTGTCTAAATCAAAAGCATTGTGTTCTGAGACAGCGAAAGATTCAGGAATAGTTTGCTTAAGAAGACAGCAAATATCACTATGTAGCAAGCGGAGGAAAACACAAACACATTTTGGCGTCAAAAGTGTAGACCTGATTTGCATAGGGTTCTTGTGGCTCAGATTGCACTCTAGTACATTTGGAATGCATTGGCTGGTGTAGGGTGAAGTTGCCCCAAGATCTTGGGTCCGTTTTTCATTGCCCCACTAAGGATTGGGGGAGGGGAAGCTGATCCTAGATCTGTACCTGGGGGAAACTTCACCCTGGAATTGCTTTAGCTGAAAGGTGGCGGTGTTCCACCGCCACCTGAGGCTTCTTGACCCCCTGACTTCCTCACCCCTGGTGTGCTCACTAGTGTTTCATCACCAGTGTTTTGCCCCGGGTCGCAAGCCACCCAGATAGCATATGAACACGTCATAAGCCATGGCAAAATGCTTAGAATTCAAGTAAATTAGCTTTAAAATAGCAACATTTTCTCTCGGCCTCATGGAAAAGAATGTGTAGAAAAGAATGAGATTAGCTATAAAACTGCACATTGATCCCTCTGCCCCATGGAAAAATGTATAGGGGCCTCGCAGAACTGCGTGACACCACCGGTTGATTCTCGAGGAGGGGTGAGTGTTGAAGAGGAGGGGTGAAACTTGACTGAGCAGGGGTGAGACTTGACTTGGTGAGATCTGAGGAGAAGGAATGACGAAGTTCCTTATTGTCACGATCGCCGTATGAAGCGGACCAAAGCGCAGCGTTGTGTGAATGCATCATTTAATAAATGACAACAAACACGAAGTAAACTGTACAAAACCAAATAACGACCGTGAAGCTATCCTAAGAACTGTGCTGACACAAGCAACTAACATAGACACATAAAAAGCAAACTATGGTCAGGGTGTGACAGTACCCCCCCCCCCCCCCCCCCCCCCCCCAAGGTGCGGACTCCGGCCGCAAAACCTGAACCTATTGGGGAGGGTCTGGGTGGGCATCTGTCCGTGGTGGCGGCTCTGGCGCTGGACGTGGCCCCCACTTCACCATAGTCTTAGTCCACTTTAGTAGTGTCCTTTGAGCGGCGACCCTCGCCGCCGACCTAGGACTGGCAATCCTACTAAAGGACCCCACTGGACTGAGGGGTAGCTCAGGGCTGAGGGGCAGCTCAGGACTGAGGGGCAGCTCCGGACTGAGGGGCAGCTCCGGACTGAGGGGCGGAGGCTCTGGCGCCTCTGGACTGAGGGGCTCCGGCAGCACCGGACAGGAGGGAGGCTCTGGCAGCGCTGGAGAGGCGGGAGCACCTGTAGGGATGAGACGGAGAGACAGACTGGTGCGGGGGGCTGCCACCAGAGGGCTGGTGCGTGGAGGTGGTAATGGATAGACCGGACCGTGCAGGCGCACTGGAGCTCTTGAGCACCGAGCCTGCCCAACCTTACCTGGTTGAATGCTCCCGGTCGCCCTGCCAGTGCGGCGAGGTGGAATAGCCCGCACTGGACTGTGCTGGCGAACCGGGGACACCATGCGTAAGGCTGGGGCCATGTACGCCGGCCCAAGGAGAAGCACTGGAGACCAGATGCATAGAGCCGGCTTCATGGCACCTGGCTCGATGCCCACTCTAGCCCGGCCGATGCGAGGAGCTGGTATGTACCGCACCGGGCTATGCACCCGCACTGGGGACACCGTGCGCTCCACAGCATAACACAGTGCCTGCCCGGACTCTCTCGCCCTCCGGTAAGCACAGGAAGTTGGCGCAGGTCTCCTACCTGGCTTCGCCACACTTCCTGTGTGCCATCCCCAAAAACATATTTGGGGCTGACTCGGGCTTCCATCCGCGCCGCCGTGCTGCCTACTCATACCAGCGCCTCTCTGACTTCGCTGCCTCCAGCTCTTCCTTGCGGCGACGATATTCTCCTGGCTGTGCCCAGGGTCCTTGGTTGGTGGGTGATTCTGTCACGATCGTCGTATGAAGCGGACCAAAGCGCAGCATGGTGTAAATGCATCATTTAATAGATGACAACAAACACGAAGTAAACTGTACAAAACCAAATAAACAAATAACGACCGTGAAGCTATCCTAAGAACTGTGCTGACACAAGCAACTAACATAGACACATACAAAGCAAACTACGGTCAGGGTGTGACACTTATATGTATTCCATACCAGTGATTGGTGCTACAGTTCTCCAGTGAACAGCCCGCTGTCCTGAGTGCACCGTGTTTCTTGCGCAGGCAGGTTTGGCTGCCACAGTGGCACAGAGTTAAATAACCTTTAGAACGGTGTTGTACCCGGACAGATAATATATTTAACAGAGGAAAATGCAAATGCTCATAACAAAACTTTATTGAAAGTATGTTTGGTAGAAAAACTATGAAATAATAACACCGCTAAGATTAAAAGGGCTAAAGTGGTCCCTTCTGCGTGATCCCAAAGGTCAGCCCAGATTGGAGGGTCAAGGCTGGAGATGATAGCTTGGAGCTATTATTTAAAGCTGTACAGATTTAAATCAGTTGGCAGTCTGCACTGTTTGTCAGTCCACTTATATTTGGATGGATACCAATAGATTTGAGTCCCTCCACAAAAGTTTTAATAGTAGAGGATTAAAAATAGTCGCACTAAATCCACATTAAAACTGGAGAATCAGCTTTCGTCATCAAAAGGGATTTGATGCGTTTACTCTAAATCTCAGATCACAGAATATTCTGTAGAGCTATCAACAAAAAAAAACAACGCATTACAACAGAATAAGATAACATCTTCGGCAATTCTGCTGAACACGGCAGAACATAATTATAGTATGTTGAACCCGTTCCAAAGTGAACCTGGGGCTTTCCCATCGGGACCTGATATGTATTAAAATGGGCTTTCTCGTCCTACACAGTTACAAACAACAACTGCATTCAGAATATAAAGTAACAGAACAGCCTACCAGTTGTAGCCTATCCTTCTCCTTTAACTTTTAATTACATCTTTTTAACTCCATCTTCCTCCACTGATGAGATATCTCCTAACTTGACTGTAGCCTGTATGACTGTAGCCTATTGCCGCTTTGATGACTTATGATTGGCCAACGACATGCACTCTTGTGAACAGCAAAGTGCAGCAGCAGAAACTATAACATGTCTCTCTCTACTGCAGCAGTCGCATTCGGATCTGTATGGGTCCATCCGGACAAGTCGGTTAAAATGACATATATCCAAGACCCGTGACAATCATATCAGATGCGACCCAGACCCATGACATTATTCAGAATTCTGGATCCAGACCCGCTCGGGTCCCGGGTTGGGTCTCTGGTATTCGGGTACAGGTGGATCCGTGAAGACCTCTACTGTACAGTCGTGGCCAAAAGTTTTGAGAATGACACAAATATTAATTTCAACAAAGTTTGCTGCTTCAGTGTCTTTAGATATTTTTGTCAGATGCTACTATGGAATACTGAAGTATAATTATAAGCATTTCATAAGTGTCAAAGGCTTTTATTGACAATTACATGAAGTTGATGAAAAAGAGTCAATATTTGCAGCGTTGACCCTTCTTTTTCAAGACCTCTGCAATCCACCCTGGCATGCAGTCAATTAACTTCTGGGCCACATTCTGACTGATAGCAGCCCATTCTTGCATAATCAATGCTTGGAGTTTGTCAGCATTTGTGGGTTTTTGTTTGTCCACCCGCCTCTTGAAGATTGACCACAAGTTCTCAATGGGATTAAGGTCTGGGGAGTTTCCTGGCCATTGACCCAAAATATTGATGTTTTGTTCCCCGAGCCACTTCGTTATCACTTTTGCCTTATGGCAAGGTGCCCACCATGCTGGAAAAGGCATTGTTTGTCACCAAACTGTTCCTGGATGGTTTGGAGAAGTTGCTCTCAAAGGATGTGTTGGCAAAATTGTGAGTGAGCCCACTCCCTTGGCTGAGAAGCAACCCCATGGTAGCGCTCACTTTGTCTTCTCCGGACAAGCTTTTTTTCTGGATGCCCCAAACAATGGGAAAGGGGATTCATCAGAGAAAATGACTTTACCCCAGTCCTCAGCAGTCCAATCCCTGTACCTTTTGCAGAATATCAGTCTGTCCCTGATGTTTTTCCTGGAAAGAAGTGGCTTCTTTGCTGCCCTTCTTGACACCAGGCCATCCTCCAAAAGTCTTCGCCTCACTGTGCATGCTGATGCACTCACACCTGCCTGCTGCCATTCCTGAGCAAGCTCTGTACTGGTGGTGCCCCGATCCAGCAGCTGAATCAACTTTAGGAGACGGTCCTGGCACTTGCTGGACTTTCTTGGGCGTCCTGAAGCCTTTTTCACAACAATTGAACCACTCTCCTTGAAGTTCTTGATGACCGATAAATGGTTGATTTAGGTGCAATCTGACTGGCAGCAATATCCTTGCCTGTGAAGCCCTTTTTGTGCAAAGCAATGATGACGGCATGTGTTTCCTTGCAGGTAACCATGGTTGACAGAGGAAGAACAATGATTCCAAGCACCACCCTCCTTTTGAAGCTTCCAGTCTGTTATTCGAACTTAAATCAGCATGACAAAGTGATCTCCAGCCTTGTCCTCGCCAACACTCTCTCGTCAACACACCTGTGTTAATGAGAGAATCACTGACATGAAGTCAGCTGTTCCTTTTGTGGCAGGGCTGAAATGCAGTGGAAATGTTTTTTGGGGATTCAGTTCATTTGCATGGCAAATCTTCATAACATTCTGGAGTATATGCAAATTGCCATCATACAAACTGAGGTGAAAATTAATGTTTGTGTAATTCTAAAAACTTTTGGCCACGACTGTAGACTGCAGTGGAATGAAGGTTCTGTGTATATCGTATCCTCCACCCCCGGCCCATTCTTTCCTGACAGTGGGAAAGAACTGGACATTCCACACAAGCTTCATGAAAAGGTCCTGAGCTGATAACATGGAGGTGAGCGGAGACATGTTCATTCACCATTAAACGGCCTGGAGTTCTGGCTCCGGGGTGACATTTCCCATAGGTACATATCTAGGGTCAGTACATACTGTATCTAGAGTGGGGAAAATGTGAAACTGACCAAAGATCACCATCTAGGGGCAACTTCACCCTTCTCCGGGAGTTCTGCAAGATAAGTTGAATGCTAACTTCCGCAAATGGTTTTTACTAAATGTTTATACTTTTTTTATTTAACTAGGCAAGTCAGTTAAGAACAAATTCTTGTTTTCAATGACGGCCTAGGAACAGTGGGTTAACTGCCTGTTCAGGGGCAGAACGACAGATTTGTACCTTGTCAGCTGGGGGGTTTGAACTTGCAACCTTCCGGTTACTAGTCCAACGCTCTAACCACTAGGCTACCCTGCCCCCTCAACAATACATGACTAATTGAAAACTCAGTTAGGATTCTCCCCATCGTGATTAAAAATGGCACGATTGCATAGCAAGTAGAGCTGTTTGAGGACTAGACCGATAGTCCCAGATCTGTTCCCAGATCTGTTTGTTCTTGCTAACTCCATTGATGACATTGTTTTACATTACAGTTCCATGGGGAGTTGGCAAGAGAGCAGAAACAGACTGGCACCCAGACTAGAACTCATAGGGACATGAATCCCCCTGTGCTGACTGCTCTGAAATGGAGGGAGTGTTGGGATGGTCAGTGAGAAATGGACAGATCACTCTGGCCCAGACTTCCTTCCGCCGGGCCTTTCTGCTCCAGGCCACCTGCTGTGGCTTTCACTGAGAGGACCGCAGGCAGGCAGAAACACGCGCACGCACAAAAACGCATGCTCAAAGTCTACACACAAGCGCACGTGCACACACAAATTAGTGTGCGCACTAAGGAAACTCACTGATGAATACACACATTCAATACAGCCAAGAGGCCATCTCAATGACACCTCTATGTGCTCTTCCTACCAAGGACAGAGAGTGAGAGTGAGGGAGCGAGGGAGAAGGAATAGGAAACAAACAAACAGACAAACTGGTTAGCTGATGGAAATCAGTCAACCTTGTTGTTCTGGGTCATGGCTACTGTTACCGAACAAGGTAACGTAGACATAAAGCTGATGCCTGACAATAATGAATGGTGCAGGTGAAATGACATAATGTACACTAAACATCAGTCAGTGACAAATAGGAACATTGATTGACACTAGGGCTGTGGTGGTTACGACATTTTGTCAGCCGGTGATTGCCATGCAAATAAACTGCCGGTCTCGCGGTAATTGACCGTTAATTAACAAACACATTTAGCATCTCCTGGCTTCCATGCATAGTCCACAAGACACTGATGCAGACCTTTGGAACATCTACATTTTAAAAAGTCTAATAAATCCATTTAATATAGCCTACACATTCGCAATAAGTCCATTCTTTATTTTAGACAGGTCTAAAGACACATGACATGAAGAAAATGTAGTCTATTTCAGAAGAACATACACTGAGTTGTCCTTATGTTAGGCCCTGATATGGCTATGCCATATGGCTGTTGATGTTTAATACAATTCTAAGGCTACATGATGGGACTTTAACGATGATATGAAAAAAAGTTGCAACCTGCACACTCTTCATCAGCCTCTCACAATTTGACAAGCACTTGATAATATTCTCATCAGGACTCCAATTTCCCAGCGGCATCCCACTTGTGTGGCTGTAATGCCCCCTAAAAAAAAATCCATGCCTTTTGAGGCCAAAGTGGCCGTTGTGCCCTTGGGCTGAATATAATAGGCTAATTATAATTCCCTTCTCCCAGCTGCCGTGCTCCGAAGCACCTCTCAGTCACATGGCTCTCTCAGATGTCGCCAATGCCCGTCACATGATCGGGTTCTTTTCGCAGGAATTTCCGCTAAGAAGTAGGCTACAAGTGAATGAAGACGGAAACATCGGGGACGCAACCCGCTCAAGTCCCTCTTATCGAATTCCTAGGTGCATATTTAAGATAGAACTGTCCACATTTAGCCTACTTTTCATCAGCCAACATGATGAGTAGGCCTAACGAACAGCAAAAGCACTAGCCTATGTCAATCTACTATCCACCATAGTACATACGTTGACCTATTCTATTGGTTAAATTGTCCTCCTGTGCGAGAAATAAATATTCCAAACATACTCTGCTACAGTTGTGGGATGCAATAGATCCCAAATTAATACAACCACCCACCTTGACTTTTTCCACATCTTGTTAGTTACAACCTTATTCTAAAATGTATTACATTATTTTTTTTCCTCAATATACACACATTACCCCATAATGACAAAGCAAAACATGTTTAGAAATGTTAGCATTTTTTTTTCAGACCCTTTCAAATCAAATCAAATGTTATTTGTCACATACACATGGTTAGCAGATGTTAATGCGAGTGTAGCGAAATGCTTGTGCTTCTAGTTCCGACAATGCAGTAATAATCAACAAGTAATCTAGCTAACAATTCCAAAACTACTACCTTATAGACACAAGTGTAAGGGGATAAAGAATATGTACATAAAGATATATGAATGAGTGATGGTACAGAGCGGCATAGGCAAGATACAGTAGATGGTATTGAGTGCAGTATATACATATGAGATGAGTATGTAAACAAAGTGCCATAGTTAAAGTGGCTAGTGATACATGTATTACATAAAGATGCAGTAGATGATATAGAGTACAGTATATACATATGAGATGAATAATGTAGGGTATGTAAACATTATATTAGGTAGCATTGTTTAAAGTGGCTAGTGATATATTTTACATCATTTCCCATCAATTCCCATTATTAAAGTGGCTGGAGTTGAGTCAGTGTGTTGGCAGCAGCCACTCAATGTTAGTGGTGGCTGTTTAACAGTCTGATGGCCTTGAGATAGAAGCTGTTTTTCAGTCTCTCGGTCCCAGCTTTGATGCACCTGTACTGACCTCGCCTTTTGGATGATAGTGGGGTGAACAGGTAGTGGCTCGGGTGGTTGTTGTCCTTGATGATCTTTATGGCCTTCCTGTGACATCGGGTGGTGTAGGTGTCCTGGAGGGCAGGTAGTTTGCCCCCAGTGATGCGTTGTGCAGACCTCACTACCCTCTGGAGAGCCTTACGGTTGTGGGCGGAGCAGTTGCCGTACCAGGCGGTGATACAGCCCGACAGGATGCTCTCGATTGTGCATCTGTAGAAGTTTGTGAGTGCTTTTGGTGACAAGCCGAATTTCTTCAGACTCCTGAGGTTGAAGAGGCGCTGCTGCGCCTTCTTCACGATGCTGTCTGTGTGGGTGGACGAATTCAGTTTGTCTTTACTCAGTACATTGTTGAAGCACCTTTCTTTGGCAGCAATTACAGCCAAATCTTCTTGGGTATGACACTATAAGCTTGTCGCACCTGTATTTGTTTCTCCCATTCTTCCCTGCAGATCCTCTCAAGCTCTGTCAGGTTGGATGGGGAGTGTTGCTGCACAGCTATTTTCAGTTCTCTCCAGAGATGTTCAATCAGGTTCAAATCCCTGACCAAGGCCCTTCTCTCCTGACTGCTCAGTTTGGCTGGGCGTCTAGCTCTAGGAAGAGTCTTGGTGATTCCAAACTTCTTCCATTTAAGAATGATTGAGGCCACTGTGTTCTTGGGGACCTTCAATGCTGCAGAAATATTTTGGTACCCTTCCCCAGATCTGTGCCTCGGCACAATCCTGTCTCGGGCCTCTACGGGCAATTCCTTCAACCTCATGGCTTGGTTTTTGCTCTGACATGCACTGTTAACTGTGGGACCTTATATAGACAGATGTGTGCCTTTGAAAATCATGTCCAATCAATTGAATTTACCACAGGTTGATCTAATCAAGTTGTAGAAACATCAAGGATCCATGGAAACAGCATGCACCTGAACTCAATTTCGAGTCTCATAGCAAAGGGTCTGAATACTTACAGTTCCAGTTAAAGGTTTGGACACACCTACTCATTCCAGTCTTTTTCTTTATTTTTACTATTTTCTACATTGTAGAATAATTGTGAAGACATCAAAACTATGAAATGACACATATGGAATCATGTAGTAACCAAAAAAGTGTTATATTTGTCCACGTAAGCCACCCTTTGCCTTGATGACAGCTTTACACACTCTTGGCATTCACTCAACCAGCTACCTCTGCGGCAGTAGATAAGTTAACTGCCTTGTTCAGGGGCAGAACAACATAAGTTTACCTTGTCAGCTCAGGGATTTGATCTAGCAACCTTTCGGTTACTGGCCCAACGCTCTAAACACTAGGCTACCTGCCGCCCCAATCAGGCCTTCATGGTCAAATTGCTGTAAAGAAACCACTACTAAAGGACACCAATAAGAAGAAGAGACTTGCTTGGGCCAAGAAACACGAGCAATGGACATTAGACCGGTGGAAATCTGTCCTTAGATTGTTGGTTCCAACCGCTGTGTCTTTGTGAGACACAGAGTAGGTGAATGGATGATCTCAGCTTGTGTGTTTCCCACCTTGAAGCATGGAGGTGTGATGGTGTTTTGCTGGTGACAGTGTGGGTGATTTATTTAGAATCAAGGCACACTTAACCAGCATGGCTACCACAGCATTATGCAGCGATACCCCATCCCATCTGGTTTGCGTTTAGTCCCACTATAATATGTTTTTCAACAGGACAATGACCCAACACACCTCCAAGCTGTGTAAGGGCTATTTGACTAAGAAGGAGTGTGATGGAGTGCTGCCTCAGATGACCTGGCCTTCACAACCGACCTCAACGCAATTGAGATGGTTTGGGATGAGTTGGACCGCAGAGTGAAGGATAAGCAGCCAACAAGTGTTCAGCATATGTGGGAACTCCTTCAAGACTGTTGGAAAAGCATTCCAGGTGAAGCTGGTTGAGAGAATGCCAAGAGTGTGCAAAGTTGTCATCAAGGCAAAGGGTGGCTACTTTGAAGAATCTAAAATGTAAAGTATATTTTTATTTGTTTAACACTTTTTTGGTTACCACATGATTCCATGTGTGTTATTTCCTAGTTATGATATCTTCACTATTATTCTACAATGTAGAACATTTTTAAAATAAAGAAAAACCCTTGAATGAGTAGGTGTCCAAACTTTTGACTGGTACTGTATATAAATATGGTATTTCTGTTTTATACGTCTAAAAACCCGTTTCACTTTGTCATTATGGGGTATTTTGTGTAGATTGCTAAGGATATTTTTTGTTATTTAATCCATTTTAGAATAAGGCTGTAATATAACAAAATTTGGAAAAGTCAACGGGTCTGAATACTTTCCGAAGGCACTGTAGGCCTATGGGCTAGGATACAAGGTGTGCGACTATGATTTGAAAATGGCGACAAAAAAAGGTATGCGCTGTTTCTTGCCTGAATGCACAAGCTGGGCATCATTAATAAGTAATAATACATCATTCACAAGTGATAGGCTAATATTGTCACCCATCAGACTATTCTTAACCTCTCTAGGGTACCTGACCAACATCCAGTGAAATTGCAGAGGGCCAAATTCAAATACAGAAATACTCATTATAAAAATTCAGAAAAGACAACTATTTTAAATAGGTTTAAAGATTAACTTCTTGTGAATCCAACCACAGTGTCAGATTTCAAAAATGCTTTACAGCGGAAGCATACCTTACAATTATTTGAGAACATAGCCCAGCAGACAAATCATTACAAACAGTAACCAGCCAAGTAGAAGAGTTACACAAGTCAGAAATAGAGATACAATTAATCACTTACCTTTGATGATCTTCATATGTTTGCACTCAGAAGACATTAATTTATTCAATAAATGTTCCTTTTGTTCGATAAAGTCTCTCTTTATATCCGAAAACCTCCGTTTTGTTCGCACGTTTTCTTCAGTAATCCACAGGCTCAAACGCAGTCACAACAGGCAGACAAAAAAATCCAAATGATATCCGTAAAGTTCATAGAAACATGTCAAACGATGTTTATATTCAATCCTCAGGTTGTTTTTAGCCTAAATAATCGATAATATTTCAACCGGACAATAACGTCGTCCATATAAAAGGTAAACAAGAAATGCACTCTCTCGGTCGTGAGCATGAAAAAGCTCTGTGACACGGCAGGGTCCACTCATTCAGACTGCTCTTACTCCCTCATTTTTCAGAATACAAGCCTGGAACAATTAGTGGAAGGCATAGGAACTGCAATTTGAGTCCCAAGTCAATGGATACTGTAATGGCATTGAATAGAAAAAGAAATCCTACTTCATTTTCTCAGGTTTTCACCTGCCAAATCATTTCTGTTATACTCAGACATTATTTTAACAGTTTTGGAAACTTTAGTGTGTTTTCTATCCAAATCTACTAATTATATGCATATCCTATCTTCTGGGCCTAAGTAGAAGGCCGTTTAATTTGGGCATGCTTTTCATCCAAAATTCCAAATGCTGCCCCCTACACTAGAGAAGTTAATTTAATGTTGTATTTACATATACTAAATAATATGTGTATCAGTTTTGATTTAGAATGGACCATTATCACGCACCTGCCTCAGAAAAAGGGCATTCGAAAAAATACATGTCATCTATGCACTTAAATAGAGAATGGAGGACACCTTTCCCATGGTTAATTTTCATGCCTGCCAGGTAAGCTATACTCCTGCTGTAAAGCAAAGCAATGTTCTTAATATTAGGAAAGTTCATAATATAGTAGGCCTAGCCTATAGAAAGCTGACGGCATCCTCCTTTTTTTAAACAGAGGCCATCAAATCTATTTTCTCATGCAATTGTATAGCCTATAGAAATGTTGTGCAACATGAGCTCATGGGCACTCATGAAGTGTTTGATTAGATTTTCGATGACATTTGCATGGATGTCAGAGTGATTAGAGGGACAATAGAGTACTGAGTACCAGGCAGTTAGCAAGTTTGGTAGGCTACTAATGACCATCCGCAGCATCAACACATGGGGAAGCCTAATTACCCTGACTAAGCGGTCACCTGAAATTTGACTAGCGCCATGACTCGTGACCGCACGGTCACCGTAACAGCCACAATTGACACAACAGCTTTGTTTCTATTAACTTGTCCAGGGATTTCTTGTTGCCATTTAAAATGCCTAGAAAATAGATGCCACAATTGCCTGCTAGGGTGCGTTTCCATTAAACTGTCTTGTGTCGATGGATGTCACACCCAAAAAAACATAGTGTTGAATAAAAATGTAGTGGTTGAAGTGTTTTCATTACCCATTTCGGCAAATTTCACATTAATAAATTGCCGACTGTATGTAAGCCCTCCCACCGATCATGTCTCAGGTAGCCTACGAAAGCAAGCACGTATAGAATGCAATAATTGACTATTATTTGCGGTATTCAAATAATTATCAAGTGCCAACGTATTGCCACGGTCCGTGCCATAGTGAAACTTGTACTCCTGTAGATCAGAAATAATTGGATGGTGAAACTTGTTCAGGCACTCTTCAGTCAGGACAATCCTTGTCCTGCAAATATTCATGTTTTTTTGTTACATTTTATTTTGCTAGAAGTGGGCATTCAGAATAAAATGTGGAGTGTAGCTTATAGTTAAGTGCTTACGGATAAAGATTGTCAATCTTTAGAAAATGTATCCTACATCTGCCTTTTCCATTACACATCGCAATGATTTATATGGCGACAATGCTTTTATCAAATATACCTGGGTCAACGGAAACGTGCCCACTGTAACGCAAGGAGAAACATCTCTTATGTTTGAATGAATGAAGAAGGAGCGTGATGGGGGAAGTTTCCACGGCAACCAGGGGTATGGGAGTAGCCCCGCCTTCTGGACGGACAGCTGTTAGCAGCTGACACCATGGCTATAGACAGGGAGGGTCCTTAGAGCTTACCATGCTTTAAATCTCCAACAGATGCTGCGTCTTCCTCCGCATTCCTCCAATGCCAAGGCATAAACTGGCCATTGGAAACTGCAGTCTTACAATATCAAACAATAAATATTTTTAAAGTATGGAAGTTGGAACATCACTTTACATTGGTGACTTATTCTATCAGCATAATTACAGAATTCGGCCTTAATGTAGTCTCTTACATGGCATGCAAGACTAGGCCAAACATGAATTTGAAATGAAGAGGTAGTATACATGTTGCCATGATTATTAAGGATGCAGTATAGTGTGTGTTATGATTTTCAAAAACCACGTAGCCTACTATTAGAATTACACCATCTCTCCACCTTTGGAGCTGTGCCAGGCTGCCAGCATCACAGAATACCTGGCTGCGTCTGCCAATACAGTAGTCAATCTTGAGTGTGTAGGAGCTATTTTAGGAGCAGGTGACCACACACCTTTCTTTTTTTTTTATACAGTAACAGCCAGAGAAAGACTATTTAAACTATCATCACCTACTTCTCAGGATTTGCTCTGGCTGCCAATGTGTGCTGTGGTGACTTCAGTGAAATCACCACCATTACTAACCCTTCCTTAAAACACTGTAGCTGTGTTCGAATACCCATACTAGCATACTGTATACTACATAGTTAATGAGTATATACTACATACTATATACTATTAATTAATTTTAGTATATTGTAAACAAACGGTATCCTTTCAGTTGAGCGTACTCTGTCTACCGGAAGTTGATGCTGTTGCTATGCAACCTCTTGCTAGCTTGTTAGCAAAATAAATTACTAGCTCGACTTCGGGTGTGTTCATAAACTCAATATGGAGTGCCAGAGTGCGCTCTGGGCATTCGTAAATTCAGGTAGTTGTCAGATTGTCTGTTCATAAATTCCGAGCTTTCCGCTCTCTGAACGTACAGTGGTTTTGTCAGAGCGTTCTGGCCTCACAACCACAGTCAAGCCCCCAAGCTAACTGGCTAGCTACTTCCAGACACAAATGAGAGAACACATCACTGACCATTTTACTTGCCCTAGTAGAGCTGGTTAGGCTGTTTTTATGTTATCCAGAGCATTGGTTACTCGAACTGTGCTGCTGGCAACAATTTAATTACGCTTTTCTTGCTGACGTTTACTGACACAGGTCATATTTAATGGGTGTTGAGCATTCGTAAATTCATCAGTTATTCTGCGCTCTGCCACAGCCAGATGAGAGTGCTCTGAAATCAGACTAGATAGCCAAAGCGAATTTACAAACACACCCGAACCTCTAAACCACTTACTAAGCTATGAATGACGTGAATAATCAAGTCAATATACTCTGGGTAATTAAATAGAATAAAGTAAATATACTGGCATGTTTGATGTATTAGTAGCCAACTAAAGTTACAGTAGCTAGCTAACATATCCGGGTACATACTGCTGTAATGATATGCTATGCTGTTCATAAGGACAGCGTAACTAACAAATTGTCAGCCAACCTAATGTGTAAAGTAATTTATTTGAAAAGTCATTACTTTATTACATTGCTCAACCTTTTCTTAACATGTGTCAACAAATTTGTATCCACTCTCGTCGGAATGCGGCTGCATATTTCTCCGCCATTTTCTTCAAATCCGAAAACGTGAAATAGTGTCCCATTGCTTGTATACTTCGTATTTTGACTAATGTAGTACGACATCCGGGAACTTTTGGCATACTAACTATATCCATACTATGTCTAATAAGCATACCACATGCTCAATTTGTGTCACAAATAGTATGGTTAGTATGAGTATTCGAACACAGCTTGTGTTCAGTCACACCAATGTACACAACTGTAGCTTGACGTCACTTACTGACTGCATGGGAATTGAAGTAGGGATGGTAAGATTTAGCTACATCCTACGCTACTTCCTTCAGCTATAAGCTCCCTGATGTAAAGAGAAGTTCCCCCAATATCCTTGGTTCCACACTCAACGATTATCTCTATGTTATATGTAGCTATGACAGACAGACACTACCATTGGCCTGGCATCGCCAACGGTTCAGGGTCATATTCAATAGTGTAAAACGTAGCAACTGAAAAATACAGTAGCTTATTGAAGTTCAGGTAGTCCGTCCCTATTTCAGTCAAATTTCTTTCATTGGTGTCTAATATACATACGGCCCAGCTCTCCCATCGCCCAGCTGGAACAGTTTACTAAAATCTCATAGAAGGCAAGCCCACTCGGTGTTATTCACATGCTACACAACTCTTCAATACTTCTGTCCCAGATCCAACTGACGTTCTCTCTGTAAGGCACTGGCGTGGATGTGAAATGTCCTCATTCCCACTGACAGTGACAGTCTCGTAGAGAATCAGACCCATGTCTCTCAAGTCATGACCTACTGTATGTGACTGATGTTCTCGTCCTTCTATCACAGTGGCTTCTCAATCAGTTTGGTTGTAAATCCTTTGTAAGGCATTTGTTATTACTGTGCGGTTACCATGTTGTGCCTTAGGTAACCTATATACCGGGTCATTTCTGTACTATAACATTAAATGCAACCAATATCACAGAGCAACACACAGTGAATGCTAGTGGACGTTAAGCTAATGTTGGTTCCTCCAAGAGGGTGCTTCAGTGTCTTCATGAATAGGTTCTAGCCTATGGGGTCACATTTGGGGCTTTGGTAATGTCTAGGTTGCTCTGAATCCTGAGGACGACAGTAGACATAACAATGCTTAAAGGCCTTGGACCTTTCAGACATAGTATTTTATCCCTGCAACGATAGTCAGTCGGTAGTTCTCTCCATTGAACTGACATCCTCCAAACATCTGTTGGTGTATTTGGACGTTTTACAAGCTCAAGCATATGCCTCATATATTTTTAACATAGGGTGGTATGGAGTTGGTATTCTTTTAAGAGGTAGTACTCTATCCCTTTCTACCAATTGAACCTCCGTATTTGCATTCTGGGATGACTAGTGTGGGCCTATGCCGAAATTGAATTTGAGGTAATTCATTTCTTCACTCGCATTACTGGAAATCGTGTAGGAATGGACTACGTGTAGCCTGCAGATGCACATCTTCAATTTACCAATCACATTCCGTACAGTTGCTTTGACTTAATTACCTGTTAGCAATCTTCAGGACAATCAAGACTAGGATTTGTTACATTTGAACATGGCCATGCGGTGATAAGAGTCCAGACAATGCTACATTGTTGCTTCTTCAGCTAACTGTTCCATGTGTTCGGTATTGGAGCAGTCGTCTCGAAATATCGGACACTGTCGTCTGGACTAACAGTGATTGCCATCGAGAAACGATTGTCGGGGTTTGAGAGAGGGGTGCAGGCTTTACGGAAACTCAAGCCATTGCCTACAAATACAACTTAAATTACAGGCTCAGACCAGAGATAGCCTTATTGTGAACTACACTTAGGCCTGTGAAGCGTATCTCCAAAAACGAATTTGAACTTATCACACCAAGATGGTCATGTAACTTTAATAATAGGCTATTGACCGCTATTCGTAGGGGTCAGAAAAATGATGTGCAGACAATGCCATGAAAAATCGACCATAGAGGGCTGGTAGGCCTACCATGACTATTGGATCGTCAACTTGTTATTTTTTTTAATCATGATAAACAATCTTACCTTTTAGAAATCCACGCTCTTGTGACACATGCGCCTGTGTTTGTATTTCCAATTTATGTCTGGGTTCGACGCAAAATCAGCTAGTATTCCAACATGGAAATCACAGTCGCCCCCATCCCGACTCCCTGCAACAAATCATCAGCCTTTCTCAATCGTTTTTGTGCTCGGTGAATGAAAAAAAAACTAGGAATTTAAATCAAAGCAAGACGAATGTTGAAGAAAATAAATTATTAAAAGGGCCTGACACAGACAGAAATTCATAGCATAAAACCCCAGCGAAATCTGTCCAGCGACATGATGACAAAAGAAGTCGTCAAAAGTAGCCCAGTTCCTGTAGATACACTTCCTACCTCTAAACTTACGCCAGCCCGCATCCACCCCCACTACAACATGGCCGACCTGACTCCAGGGAATGACGCCGTAGCTGGAGATACCAACCCTACAGACCGGTGTCGAGATGGTAGGATGATCATCACAGGATGATCACCCCCCCGGATAAAATATATATATATATATTGAAAGGGAGAAGTCATTGTTTGTGTGTGGTTTCATGTGATTTGTTTATGAAATATGAATACAATTATATCTCTCCAAAACTGGTGCTATATCGCCTCCTACTGTCAGTAGCCTAATATCGGATTATCCTTGTTCAAACTGCCTTTTTATACTGTTTGAGTGGGGAAGAGGTTAGTTACATATTTTGCTACAAGGGCCAAGTAGCAATCTTCTCAAAATCCACCGGGCTCCCCATTGATTCTCCCTGTCTGCTCCTGTTGAGCCATTTAGGCCTAATACGTTATTTTATTTTTAAATCCATGTGAACAACGGAGCTACAAAAGTAGCAGACTTTGGCAGACTATGGCAACACTTTAAATACAGTGACCTACTCCTGTAATTACAGGTTAACTGGTATTGTAATTAATTATTGCTACAATGAATTACAATGTACTTACAGCTGTAACCCTAACCTTAGCACTAACCCTAACCCTAAGTAACCCTACATACAGTTGAAGTCGGAAGTTTACATACACCTTAGCCAAATACATTTAAACTCAGTTTTTCACAATTCCTGACATATAATCCTAGTAAAAATTCCCTGTCTTAGGTCAGTTAGGTCACCACTTTATTTTAAGAATGTGAAATGTCAGAATAATAGTAGAGAGAATGATTTATTTAAGTTTTTATTGCTCATCACATTCCCAGTGGGTCAGAAGTTCACATACACTCAAATTAGTATTTGGTAGCATTGCCTTTAAATTGTTTAACTTGGGTCAAACGTTTCGGGCCTTCCACAAGCTTCCCACAATAAGTTGGGTGAATTTTGTCCCTTTCCTCCTGACAGAGCTGGTGTAACTGAGTCAGGTTTCTCAGCCTCCTTGCTCGCACACGGTTTTTCAGTTCTGCCCAAAAATGTTCTATAGGTTTGAGGTCAGGGCTTTGTGATGGCCACTCCAATACCTTGACTTTGTTGTCCTTAAGCCATTTTGCCACTACTTTGGAAGTATGCTTAGGGTCATTGTCCATTTTGAAAACCCATTTGTGACCAAGCTTTAACTTCCTAACTGATGTCTTGAGGTGTTGCTTCAATATATCCACATAATTTTCCTGTCACATGATGCCATCTATTTTGTGAGGTGCACCAGTCCCTCCTCAGCAAAGCACCCCCACAACATGATGCTGCCAGCCCCGTGCTTCACGGTTGGGATGGTGTTCTTTGGCTTGCAAGCCTCCCCCTTTTTCCTCCAAACATAACAATGGTCATTATGGCCAAACAGTTCTATTTTTGTTTCATCAGACCAGAGGACATTTCTCCAAAAAGTACGATCTTTGTCCCCATGTGCAGTTGCAAACCGTAGTCTGGCTATTTTATGGCGGCTTCTTCCTTGCTGAGCGGCCTTTCAGGTTATGTCAATATAGACTCGTTTATACTGTGAATATAGATACTTTTGTACCTGTTTCCTTCAGCATCTTCACAAGGTCCTTTGCTGTTGTTCTGGGATTGATTTGCACTCATCTCTAGGAGACATCTCTGCGCCTCCTTCCTGAGTGATATGACGGCTGCGTGGTCCCATGGTGTTTATACTTGCGTACTATTGTTTGTACAGATGAACGTGGTACCTTCAGGCGTTTGGAAATTGCTCCCAAGGATGAACCAGACTTGTGGAGGTCTAGAGTTTTTTTCTGAGGTATTGGCTGATTTCTTTTGATTTTCCCATGATGTCAAGCAAAGAGGCACTGAGTTTGAAGGTAAGCCTTGAAATACATCTACAGGTACGCCTCCAATTGACTCAAA
This sequence comes from Oncorhynchus clarkii lewisi, assembly GCF_045791955.1. Taxonomy (NCBI): domain Eukaryota; kingdom Metazoa; phylum Chordata; class Actinopteri; order Salmoniformes; family Salmonidae; genus Oncorhynchus; species Oncorhynchus clarkii. Next base: position 35,086,483 of record NC_092157.1, read on the forward strand.
TTATGTCTATTAGCCTATCAGAAGCTTCTAAAGCCCTGACAACGTTTACTGGAATTTTCCAAGCTGTATAAAGGCACCTTAGTCAACTTAGTGTATGTAAACTTCTGACACACTGGAATTGTGATACAGTGAGTTATAAGTGAAATAATCTGTCTGTAAACAATTGTTGGAAAAATTACTTGTGTCATGCACTAGATGTCCTAACCGACTTGCCAAAACTATAGTTTGTTAACAAGAAATTTGTGGAGTGGTTGTAAAATGAGTTTTAATGACTCCAACCTAAGTGTATGTAAACTTCCGACTTCAACTGTGGCCTACACTGTAAGTACAATGTAACAATGGTTAATTGTAATAATTGTTACACTTATTATAGGAATATAACCTTGTATAATTATCCCCTTAATAAATATAAACGCTTCAGTCCTCAACAAAAATTATACTCAGAGGGAATGTGTTATTCTCAATGCTCACTTTACCTCTGTATAAACATGCACGACCGTAACATTGAGGCTATTGACAACACGCTGGCAAACCTCTGTCCCCCCCAGACACAGCATTGGCCAGATCAAAAAATTGTTTGAATGAAGTGTTAATTTTGGCACTCTTTTTTTTTTAGGTTTAGTCTAGTCTTAGTAATTTTTTTAGTCACATTTTTGTCATTTCAATAATGATTTAGTCTAGTTATTGTCAAAATGACGAGAACAGTGGGTCATTTTAGTCACACTTGTTTTGCATCATTAATCTATAGTCAACATAAATCACTGACTTCCATGTGCACAAACATAGCCCTGTCCTATCACCATATATTTAGCATAAATGCAAGGAAAAGGGACTACTTTGAAGAATATAAAATATTAAATATATTTTGATTTGTTTAACACTTATTTTGGTTACTACATAATTCCATATGTGTTATTTCATAGTTTTGAAGTCTTCACTATTATTCTACAATGTAGAAAATAGTAAAAAATAAAGAAAAACCCTATAATGAGTAGGTGTGTTTAAACTTTTGACTGGTAGTGTAAAAATGAATTATCTGGCCATGTAAATTCCTAATTCAGCCTACATAGATGCACAACATACAAAACCAACACACACACAAGCACGGAGAGAGTGAGAGAGAGAGAGAGATGGAGTAGCACAATCACCAGCTGGTACCGCAAAGTAGAATGGGTTGCACCTCCGTCACTCGGTTGCGTCATTGCCATTGTTATCAACGTTCAACAGACGCCACAGCCACATTGATGTCCAATAGTAGAACGGTTGCTAATGACTTTGAATAGGTACTAATTAATGACTGTTTCGCCCAGTGACATAGTCAAGTCACAAGACCGTGAGTCTGAATAGAGTCCCAAGTTCGTTGTGATCAAATCCGAGTCCAAGTCCGAGTCACCAATGGTCGAGTCGCAAGTCGAGTTACGAGTCCCTATGACTGTAGTCCATGTCCCAGTTCTCATGTCCTGGTCCAATTGCCCAAGTCACTGGACCTACAATAAGTCAAAATAAGTGATTTACCCAGCCAGCAATAGTGTAGTGCCAAGAGGAATTTAGTCAATAAATAGTTTGCTATCACTTTTACTTTCTTTCTGTGCCATCAAATGTTTGCATGTAGGCTACTGGTAATGTCACCAGAGCCACGTTCAGTTGCAAAACGTTCTCAAACGTTGCAGATAAAAATTTCATGAACAGAGCTGACATTATTGCTTATTCAACATGTCAGTGAGGCATGTTTGTTCTATATAGTATATTTCTATCAGAACGTACCAAAACGTTGCTTCCTGCTGAACATGCCCCAGGTTGTTAGCTATAGCTAGGTAATGAGGGATCATGACTGAAAAATGTACAGCCTAAACAAATGGTTAACGGTCCCGTTTGCAAGTAGCCTAGTTTTAGAACAGCTCATATGCTTTATGAGTGTAAAATGGATTTACTAATAAACAATGCTGCTGTTGTTTTTAATTTCGTAAAGAAGTTTGTATTTCTTAACTAGGTGAAGGGTAGCTAACTAGGAGGCTGGTTGTGACTGGTTAGTTATGGGGAGGTAAGAGAGTCGTTTAGTTATAGTTTCTTCTGGGTCTTATTAGTCAGTTATAGTCTCTTCAATTGCCACAGAAAAATAGGTGTTAGACAAATATTTTAGTCACTCTTTTTGTTGACGAAATTAACACTGCTGAAGCGTCTGAATGGGCAGAAGTCTGCAGGCCCCGAAGAGATTACTCCCTGGTTCCTGAAAACCTGCCATGAGGAGCTTGCACCAGTACTGTGCCATATCGTCAATTTCTGAACTTCCCCTCTCAATGGAAATGCTATATAATCTGTGCTGTGCCTAAGAAGAGCAACCCCACCTTCCCCCAAGAGTACAGGCAAATCTCTCTCCTCATGGGAAAAATCTTTGAGGGGTTGCTACATGACATACTGGAGAAGGAGACTGCTCGTGTCATCAAGTCTTCACAACATGACTTTGTGAAGAACAGGTCAACAGTGCTCTCATTCAGCTCCTACAGGAGTGGCACAATGCCTCAAACTAAGTGCCAAAGCAGGATGTTCATGTAACCTTTATAGACTTTTTCAGAGCATTTGACACCATAGACCATGGCCAGCTCCTCCTCACTCTAGCAGAGCATGGGGTGTCCCGCTCACTATCAACAGCAAGCAGACAGTGAGATCGAGAACATGCCTTTCTAACTCACAGCCAGTCCAGCTGTGGTTCCCCAAGGTGGAGTGCTCCCCCCCCATCGTTTGTGCTATGCATGAACACCCTAAACTCCATCCCCCCAAGCAGCGTCCAACCTGTCCTGTATGCTAATGACTTCACACCCACAGAGTTGCTTCCTGGCAAGCTACCAGGCCAAACACAAGCAACCATCAATGTAGTGGCTGAGTGGGTAAAAACCAACTGCCTGTACTGTATGTGAACGAAAAAGAAAACCAAGTATATGGTTATCAGCTTTAGGGCTACTGACAAGGCCTCTCCACCAGCGGTTGCTGTAAATGGCCACCCATTTGAGCGTGCGGAGACCGTGCACCTGCTTGGTGTCAGCTGACTTGTCCATGGAAGAGCACGTCAGTCATATCCTAAAAAAAGGTTAAACATAGGAACTAAGTGTAGCAAGACGAGCTGGCAAGACGAGCCGGCCTCCCTAATGAAGTCCTACAGCAGGCATACCTGACCTTCGTTGGACAAATCATGGAGTATGACTCGCCAGTGTGGGCCGGCCTTCCAAAGTGTCTCTCTGAGGACTTAGAGGGCATTCAGAGACGATGCTGTTGCATCATTGATACAACTCGCTCCCATCTTTGGAGAGCAGATGAGATGAAGCCACAGTCGAGACTTTTAAAGTGCCCCTGCATGACCACCAATTCACTGCACGAGTTCCTAACCCCTACACAGAGGCAGTATGATCTGAGGAGTCCAAGGCAACACTCTATTGCAACAAGCCACACTACAAGACATCAGACATCTTTCTTGGCAAGAACCCCTTGAGCTAGGCAAATGGCACTCTCTAAAGACACTCACTAAAGACATTGATATGCATATTTATTGATTTGGTGGTATGCTAATTTGTTGTTTATGAGTAATAATTTATTGATGATTCGCTGTCCATATAGTTAGGCTGATCATATCCATTTTATGAATGTTTCTGCATATGTACCAATATGTTCAAGTAAACCTAAAATAATAATAACATTTAAAAAAAATGTTGACCAACTCTTTAAATGTTTTGCATGTCATGTCTGTATTTCCGGTCTGTCGACCCTAATAACCATTAGCCTAACTGTTAACTGCTCTCTAGACCATCTGCTAAATGACTAAAATGAATTATGAAATTAACTGTAAGTGGGATGTTCCGCTTTATGAGACGCACCATTAGAGGGCCATTACTGTTAATAGTGGTGGAGTAACATTTCTGTAAAGTATATTATTTTATGTCACAATGTCAGATATTTGAGGGGCTTGCAACAAGCCTGGGTTTGTCATAACATATGGCAATGTATTCCTCGTTTATGTTTTTTATGTTTTTGCTTTGACTTTAATGTAAACGTTTTGTCATTGGTGAGCGTCCTGTTTTGATACCTATTTTCTTTGAAATATATTTCATTAAAGCCAATCAAACCGCTATAGTCCATCTGTGGAAAATGTTTTGATACCTATTTTCTTTGAAATATATTTCATTAAGGCCAATCAAACCGCTATAGTCCATCTGTGGAAAATGTTTTGATACCTATTTTCTTTGAAATATATTTCATTAAGGCCAATCAAACCGCTATAGTCCATCTGTGGAAAATGTTTTGATACCTATTTTCTTTGAAATATATTTCATTAAGGCCAATCAAACCGCTATAGTCCATCTGTGGAAAATGTTTTGATACCTATTTTCTTTGAAATATATTTCATTAAGGCCAATCAAACGTTTTGAATGTTTTGATCCTTTGTTTGAAACATTTCTTAATCAAAATCGAATTAAAGCCCACTGCTGTAAGAAACGCATGCATAAATTGCACACACACACACACACACACACACACACACACACACACACACACACACACACACACACACACACACACACACACACACACACACACACACACACAGACCCTAGTGAGATAGATATTTGCCCACTGCCAAATAAAAGTCTGTAACGGTCAACCCTATATAAATTAGTCATTAGTATTGTCAACAGAAAGTGGTTCTTATTACAGGTGAGTCCAAAGTGCTTTTTCAGTCACCCCTGGCTGCTCACTCAATATGATAAGAGATGCCCTATGGCCTGGTTTAATTGATCCTAATCCTGGATGTGTGTCGTAAAGTCATCAACAGATTGAGATTGAGCAGATAGAATGTTTGTGTACCCATTCGGTCAAACAGTGGACATGGTGATCTAGTGGGGGGTATTGTGAAGGGCCAATGATGAGTTCTGTAGCCAATATCGCACTACACACAAAGGACAGAAGGAGTTTGTATGAGGTATGGATGTTATGAAGGGCTGTATAAACTCGGATCCTATCAGAAGGCCTGAGTAAATCTGAGTCTCTCTGTGAAACTCTATGAGTCGGGTACACATCAAATAAAGCCTGGAAAGAGGATATATTTTTGTGAGGGGTATGCCATTGTAAAAACACAACACTGTGTTTGCTGTAAACAAAAGAGAGAAAATGTCATTAAACTCATCTGAAGCTGACATCATCCAAATGTTTTATCCAAAGTTTTCTAGATTGTGGTCAGGTCTTGTTCTTAATTGCAGTAAAAGCTTATGTGGTTGCAACAGCCAGCTGCAGCCTCAATTAGCCCTTTCAGCTGGGAATGGCTCTAATGGTCATTAGCTTCACTTAACGATTTGGTGGATATTCCGAACAAATTTTCACATTTACATTTTGGTCATTTAGCAGGATCTCTTATCCAGAGCGACTTACAGTAAACCTTTGTCAACAAACTGGGAAAGGGTTGGTTTCAGAGTGGCCACATATTATGACAGTAAGTAGCTGAAGCACTCTGTGTAAACACTTTATGGCATGACTCAGAAATTATGGGATATAAATAACCTTATCAATCTTCCTGACAGACATCACATCCTGCACTTTGGAAATGATGATGGGTTGGTTATTGATTGTGTTCTTGTTATTAGATTTCACCGGGCCCAAAATGGGACAATATTTCGGCGATTGATATCTTTTTGATAAAAAAGGTATTCTCAGTAGTCATGGCTATGGTAGGTTTACAGTCGCCATGTAATCATGAACTTTATCCATAGTATTAGCTTGTGATAGATTTGTTTGTGACTTATGTTATTCTTGTACATGACTCCTATATCATTTGAATCTGTCGTTTGTAAATGTTGCTTTAATATATATCTTCTCTGACTTGCCACAAGTAAAGTTCCTTCTGGAAAAATATTTAGCTATATTTCTGTTCCCTTCCTGTGGTTCAAAATAGTCTATGTACATGGAATTATTATGAATACTTATACTTAATTGTTAACACATTGAATTCACAGGAGAACCTGTCTGGAATAGTCATGAATATGATCTGACTGCAAATGTATAGTCGTCTATATCGTCAGTATTTGATCCTGTTTGCAAAATTGGATGGTTCATGATCTTCCATTCTCATCCTGATGCACTTACTCCATATCACCACTTGGATGCAGTGCTCGCTCAGCACATGGAGTGACCACTTTATATAAGGAGCGTTTTTCTGGGCAATTTTTCGTATCATCCCCGCATTGAAAAAGACAAAAAAGTACATGAGTTTGGGGAAATGTTCGTCACATGACGTCAGAGCTGGGCGTCTGAATAATTCACCAAAGATTCCACACATGATCCAGACACGCGCGTGAAATAGACTTACAGGAAATGGTCATTCATGAATGATGGTCAACTGTCAAAGACACTTGAAAATACATGTGCCAATGGAAAAGTAGTTTAACAGGTTGACAAACGACAATTTATATATATATTTTTAAGTTTATATATTTGTCATTTCAGGGGTTAATTTGGGATTTTGTATAAAAACAAGGTATGTTGCTACTCCATGATCATTTCCACTGATTCCTATGTCCCATTATAAAATTCCATTGAACCTCTATCTATAATATCGAAAAACTGCATACAACATGATCATTTGTCATAGAATGTCATTTTTTTGTGTATCTGTGGAAAATATCACTATTACAAGAAAGTAAATCTTGTATCATTGAGACATAATTTGAGGCAGTTGTACAGGCTACATTTTTAAAGACATGTCATATGCTTCTATGGCTTATTGGGCAACTCTATCGTTCCATCGTGTGCATAACAGATAATAGCCAATGGTACACTACATGACAAAATGTATGAGGACACCTTCTCGTCCAACATCTCATTCCAAAATCATGGGAATTTATATGGAGTTGGTCCCCCCCTTTTGCTGTAATAACAGCCTCCACTCTTCTGGGAAGGCTTTCCACTAGATGTTGGAACATTGCTGCAGGGACTTGCTTCCATTCAGCCACAAGATCATTAGTGAGGTCGGGCACTGATTTTGGGCAATTAGGCCTGGCTCGCAGTCGGCATTCCAATTCATCCCAAAGGTGTTTGATGGGGTTGAGGTCAGGGATCTGTGCAGGCCAGTCAAGTTCTTCGACACTGATGTTGACAAACCATTTTTGTATGCACCTCGATTTGTGCAAGGGGGCATTGTCATGCTGAAACAGGAAAGGGCCTTCCCCAAACAGTTGCCACAAAGTTGGAAGCACAGAATCATCTAGAATGTCATTGTATGCTGTAGCATTAAGATTTCCCTTCAATAGAACTAAGGGGACTAGCCTGAACCATGAAAAACAGCCTCAGACCATTATTCCTCCTCCTCCACACTTTACAGTTGGCACTATGCATTGGGGCAGGTAGCGTTTTCCTGGCATCCGCCAAACCCAGATTTGTCCAGCGGACTGCCAGATGGTGAAGCGTGATTCGTCACTACAAAGAACACGTTTCCACTGCTCCAGAGCCCAATGGCTGCAAGCTTTACACCATTCCAGCCTATGCTTGACATTGCGCATGGTGATCTTAAGCTTGTGGGCTGCTGCTCGGCCATGGAAATCCATATCATGAAGCTCCCGAGGAACAGTCCTTGTGCTGACATTTCTTCCAGAGGCAGTTTGGAACTTGGTAGTGAGTGTTGCACCCGGGGACAGACGATTTTTACTCGCTACCTGCTTCAGCACTCGGCGGTCCTGTTAGTCGTTGTTGCTGCTAGATGCTTCCACTTCCCAATAATAGCACTTAGAGTTAACCAGGGCAGCTCTAGCACGGGCAGAGGTTTGACCAACCGACTTGTTGGAAAAGAGGCATGCTATGACGGTGCCACGTTTAAAGTCAATGAGCTCTTCAGTATGGGCCATTCTACTGTCAATGTTTGTCTGTGGAGATTGCATGGCTGTGTGCTCTATTTTATACACCTGTCAGCAACGGGTGTGGCTGAAATAGCCGAAGCCATTCATTTGAAGTGGTGTCCACATGCTTTGTACATATAGAGTACATAATGCATTGAATGCATGGAGGTTATGAAGTCCTTAAAACATTTTAGGAAAACATTCAGTAGTCAGAATTTAATTATTATTTTTCTGTTTCAAACCAAATGTTTCTGTGGAACAAGCTCCACATGCCTTTCACGTCGTCTTGCTGAAACACGCCGATTCAACTATTGCCAGGCCCAGGGTTTCAGCACCTGAGTACTGGACAACTCCCGCTCTATTACCTGTCGTGCGCTAAGGGCGATGGGGCACAAAGCAAGCACTTGACCTTGATCATTTTCACAATACATAGCCATAATTGAATGATTGGTCAAGTTGGTTTTAAGTTTGACGGGGGCGATTTTACTGTAGTCATTTGGTTGAGGTATTGAAATTAACCACGCACAATGACCTCACTTAGCGTACGGCTTATATATGTCACGCTGACAAATATTTGCGTTCATGCATTGTCCCACAATTACGTGGTTGAACTAAACATGCATATGCACTTTATGACTCGGGCCATCTCATTGACGGGGAAGGAAAAGTACTACAGTGTTACATTCCGAGAGGATGGGGGCGATGACGTAGATAGTATCCCCTAGTGTGACCAGTGAAAAGGCATGCTGTTGGATTCAGGAATTTAAAAAAAGCCGATGCAAGCAGGTCTTCAGAACAAAAAGTTTCCTCTGTGAAGACAAACGTGTGGGCTCTTTCTCCTGGGGTTGTGTGCATACAGAGATCCGATAATCGCGTTTTATGTGTGAGCGCACGGAGGGTTGGACACATTAAAGGAGCATCAGGAGGCGGCAGAGACGCTTTACAGACGAAGCAAGAAAAGAGAGAAAGGGAGAGAGAGAGATTATCTCACTCTCCCAGTCGCAGTCGCAACCGGATCACATCCAGCTTGTCTCTCCACACGGTAATAGGTACGTGATGCTTTCTGAACTCTTACACACACAAACGAGAATGCAGCAACAGGCTATAGTACTTTAGAAGGTTTGGATGTAATGTTTGGAGGTCATATTTGGCACTTTAGAATGTTTGGGGCAACACACTTGAGGTGCATTGAGGCACTGTTGCACTCGCAAGCACTAAGTGATGAATAGATGGGGAGTTTGGATAATTTTTGTAAGCGTATTGTTCTCCAAAATATAAGAAAACCCTATCCATTCTAAAAAAAAATAATGTGCATTCATTTCGTTTTTCCTCGCTCTGACTTTGTAAATGGTAGATAACTTTCGCACGTCTAACTTTGTAATCATTTCTTTTTTACAGCAGGACAATGTCTAGTAAAGCGACTTTAGCCTTACTCATCTATGGAATCATAATGCACTACAGCATCCACTGCTCACCTCTCGGGCTAAGCTATCCTAACCTTAGGTAGGTACTTGAACACTTCTCATTCAACTGAATATCTCTGCATGTAAAATGAACATTGGAAAACGCATTGTTTCTGCTGCTGAGGACAGTAGTTATGTATTAGATCGAGTCTACTGCACCTATGCCATTCATTGCTATACATTTTTTTTCGTTCAATCAATGTGTGGAGAAATAAAGGAAATAGATGATACCTAAATTAATACACCGTTTTCCCCTCCAGAGCATCTTGTCAATTTGGGTATACAAATGTATGCTATGCATTGACAGATACTGGTGTATGTGTTTTATTTTGAGTTTGAATATGCTGCAATGTTTTGCTATGAGGGGCTTTAGAGCGCCTGGAATCATAGCAGTGGAATATAGCATATTACCAGCTACTGGTAGATCAAGCGTCTGATACAGAACTCTATCTCTGCTTTTAGACGCGTCCCGTGGGAATGACATTGAGGGGTAATTTGCTGTGGCGTGAGGCAAACGTGGGAGCCACTAATTCATAGAATAACAAGATCAATTTATTTTCTATTCTCTTAACTAAGCAGACACAATCTGCATTATTTTATTTTTTTGAATCACAACTATACATTTTAATTTGGTTTTTGAGATCTGGTTATGGTGTTATTTAATTCACAATTAAAAGGATTTTAAATTAAACATGTTTTTTCCCCTAATTTCCGATGTGGATGAGTTTGCTTGCCTTTTGGGAAATATAGCCTATGGTTCCACTAATGTTTTTATGTAAGGTGTTGTAGCTTACTTAGGAATGGTCAATAGCAATTACAATTATTACACATTTAAGCAGATACATTATGGCTATTGTAGGCCTATCAAATATTTTTTTAATTACTCTAATTTCTTAACATGGAATATAGCCTATACAATCTAAAAATGCGAGTAATTTATTTCGGTGTTTATATTCAGAATTGGTTTTATCATGATTATACATGATTAATCCTATATCAAAAAGAATATAATATTCAAATGCATTTCCGATTTCAGACTTGAAAATGAGGTTTATGACGAGGATGGAAATTCGTTACCGGACTTGGCTTTTGACGGTGATCAAATTGCTATAAGAAGTCCCCCATCTGTGGCGGACGACGTGTACACTTTATACTACCCACCGGAGAAAAGGTGACTATCATTATCACTATACTCAACCTATTCTTTTTTAATGTCGTTGACATTCATGCTAAACATTTCATTATCGGGCTCGTATTTATGTTCATCTATGTTATATGTTTTATGTTAGTAAATGTACTGTACCATCAATAATCACATTTTGTTATTTAATCTTTAGATGGAAATACATAGGGGAAAAAATGAGCCTTTAAAATAACAAGCTTCCCACATTTTCATTGCAGCAAGATAGACTATGGTTGGTAGCCTGGTATTCAAACGAAGATAATCGGAAAGGTCTGTGGGCTATAGAATTAAGTTAGAAGCCTATACGCGAACTAAAACAGAACGAGACACTTTTAATATGAACCGGCCATTTCCAAAGTCATGAAATTCACCAGAATAGCATTGTCCACTATTTCAGCTCACATTTTGGAAAGTAGCCCATATGACGCGTTGGATTTGGTAGGCTAAATACAGTATGTTACCACTTACGTGTGATCATTTATTGTTTGGCGTTTTATCATCCCAGAACGGAAAGGCATGCAGACGGAATGTTTAATAAAGCCTACAGGAAAGCGCTGGGTCAGTTATCAGCAAGAAAATATCTCCATTCTCTGATGGCAAAGCGTGTAGGGTAAGGACATCTTCTTAGTTCTCGTCTCTTATTTTGTGATCTTAGTTATTTTTGGTGTTCGTTTTTCTTCTAACTCAGATTTTCCGAATACTCACTATTCATTCTATGTTTCGTCAAATTGTCCGGTGTGTCTATGTGTGTGTTCTTCCGACTTGAATTTGACGCCTTCAGGCACAGAGTGGGTTGACTTGATAAAATCTCCGACAGCGCAAATCCGGGTGCGGCATGATTTAGATCAAATCGGTGGATCTCAGTGCTGATATTGTCTCTTTAAGTAGCAAAGCCCAGGATCCACGTGGATGAATACATTTCATTTTCATTATTAATACTTGATGGTGGTAGGGGGTTAGTCCCAAGGGTTGAAGATAAATGTAGGCTTCAATTATTCCCTACATCCTCGACCAGCCAGCCTAACCATGATGATATCGAAATAAAAATCAATTTGGGATGATTGATTAAAAGTTGAAGAGATGAGAAAATATAAAAATGAAGAGCTGTGCAGTGCAGTCTATGGGCTACATTCCGAGGCAGGGTAGGCGTTTCCTAACAGTGAAAACTATCCTGCTCTCCCCCTTTCTTAGTGGAGGGAGCACCATGGAAGACGACTCAGAGCCTCTGTCAAAGCGACACTCGGATGGGATCTTCACAGACAGCTACAGCCGCTACCGAAAGCAAATGGCAGTCAAGAAATACCTGGCGGCAGTCCTTGGGAAAAGGTATAGACAGAGATATAGAAGCAAAGGACGCCGGCTAGCGTATTTGTAGCGTTGCTAAACCAAACTACCATGTGTGTACAGCCCAGATCAAGTCATTTTGAGAAAACTGAACAATCGGTGGATCGCTCTTGTGTTCTTTAAACATGTATTTATGTATGAAGTAAAGCCATTAAAATTAATATTTTGATAATAATATTGTTTTTCTTTTGTACTTAAGCACTTGAGAACGCGCAGATCTACTTTGTGGACCAATCCTTTTGTTCAACCTAAATATAGCCTATATTTATTTATTTTTAGACCTACGTAGACAAGAAGATGAAATGATGTGCACATGATCAATATGCTCTTTACCCTGTCTTTTAAAGATTTAAATCAAGATATGAATGCGACGGAAATAAATAGTTTAAAAGACAGTCAATGTATTGAATGTTACTTTGTGGCAACTGAAATTAAGAGCTCAGTGTCTTTATTTACAACAGCCCTGAAGACTTAGGTTTTCACCATATTCTACAAGACATAGACTTTGATGCCCTACCGGATGGGGATGAGTTTGAGGCTATTTTGGGAGACTGGCTGAAACAGTTCTCTCCCGAATTTCCGGTGAGTTCCAGGCTCTTTCCCGAGGCCTTGTCTTGAGGGATGTCTCTTGTCCCTCCCACTTTTTCTCACCTTACCCTGTGACCTTACCCTCCAGATACGAAATACAACCCAGTCTTCTTCTTTTCTCATTTGGGCTCCTGTCTCTCTTGAGATGCTGTACAACTGTACCTATATTCACACCTATACTGCATGCAGTATATGTATGAACGTGAATATAGATGCATAGATATGTTTTACACATTGAATGTTTATGGATATACTGTAAATCCTTTAAAATTCCCCATAAATATCCTATGGGAGGCAGTAGGATAATAATGTGACTGCTAAACAGTATTATAAATAAATTGTTTATTTAAGGCCAAAACAGGCATGACCCAACAGGCTCTAGAATCCTTATATATGGCAGTAATTCAAGTACTAAAGTGTTAGAATGACCCCTATGACCTCTATGACCCTCGTAAGATGAGGACCAGAGTGCGTTTGAGCTTTTTCCTTTCCTTCCTCTTCTTCTTCTTCTTTTTCTTCTTCAGTGTTAAAGAAAATGAGCTTACATTTTTGAACTTTGTGCAAAGTATCTATCTTGTGTTCCTCTGTAATGGTATACATGTGTTTGAAAAGCTCTTGAAAACCTGGAATGCTGGTAAAGGTTTTCCAGTTGTCTCTTCTCGCCACATAAGAAGCATCATGAACGTAGAATGGTCGTCGGACTCAAAAAGAAAGTCCAATAAGAAAATGTAGACCATTTCCACTGACATTATACTTTTTATGTGGCTTCACTTAATTTCAATGTGTTTTTTGTTATTTTTCATGAGGAACATTTCAGAGGCAATTTGAAGACGCGTTGCACCTTCCTGGTCTACTGTGCTTTCCCCTATCTTGTCATGTGAACCAATGTAAAGCTAGATCGCATGATTAAAGTAATTGCACTAGCCACCAAATCTGTGCAAACTACTGCAATTGGATGGTTTTCTTTGCTCACTGATTGACGTATATACATATGTGTTTTTTTTCTGGATGTTGTTTTGTTTTTGTTCTCTCCCCAACATTACTGCACAAAGTGTTTGATTGAACGTCTCACCCCTGTCTTCTGTATAGGAAAGCTCAGATGAATGTACTGCAGGGGAGAAGCTTTCAGAAAGAGTCGCGGTCATGTTTTCTTTTTAAGTCTCTTCTCAATGGGACTTGAGACAAGATTCTGTTACATTCCAATGTATTATATGCCAAAAACAATGCTTGAATGATTGTTGTTTTGAATAATCCTTACCTATCCTGGCAGCCCAAGCACAGCACAGTCAAACTTCTACCTAATCAACAGTTAGACAAAGCCTTGAACGTACTTCACCATGCCTGTACTATTCTGAACACCACCAATTCCAAACTAGCTTCTCAGTTTACTTGCCTCTTTTTTCTTGATGTAAGTGATCACAAGATGAGAAGCAGAGAAAACCTGTTCAGTGCTAGATAGACCCAAGTACGAGAGGGGGAGTGGGAGGAAGAGAGAGGAATGAGGATAGTGGGTGCGAGAGAGGAGAACAAAGAGAAAGAGGGACACAGAGAAAGAAGGAGAGTCCATGACCAATCGATTCGAGAGAAAACAGGGTGATTTTTTGGCAGTGAAAGGAATTTACCAGACAAAGGTTTGCACACCTCATTAGAAGAACTTGGCCTATCATCTCACTTGTACCCATCAGTGACAGATAGACAGAACAAGCCACACTTCTTCTCACTAGAGGCATGATTGGGTTCGCTACTTCTGTTATTAGCCATCCCATTTTTCGACACCATGAAAAACAGTTAATAAGATAATGAAAAATGTAGCTTCTGAATCCGTACAGTATACTTCCATTTCCTGGCCCCAAGACATCATATTCACACTTCCCTAAATTGCAAGGAGATCTAACTCCAGTAGTGGACCAGGCAGATTCTACAGACACTGTAGGTTAGGTTTGAGTTTTGTGACACTTAGCAGTAGGGCAAAGTTCTTCGATCTATGCCTGTGTGTATGAAATCAATCTTTCTTTAATTCTGCATTCCCCTCCAGGCTTTGTGACGCAGAATGCAGCTTGCGGCTGTGGTGCCTTGCTTCGACTTTAAAATCGCCACGAATCACAGATGGCTATTTAGTAGCCCTACAATGCTGCACATCATCAGCTTACATTTCACCATTTGGTTGTTGTTTTTGTGTTGCGCAGACATTTGATTGGATCTTTAGTGCCATTAGGTGTAGTCTCCGAGCACTCTTGCTCACAATTATTTATTTTGACAATTATTATTATTATTTTTTGAGCATTTAGACTTAGAGATTTGTGGTAGATAGTTTCCATAATGTGTATCATTTTGAAAGCGCCAACAGCCTTACTAAACGTGAAGATTAAACTTAGAATATATATATTTATTGTGTAGTAAATTGATATTAGAGAGTACTATTATAATGAGAAAAAAAATGGCGATCCACAAGGGTTAAGTCTATAAATGTTTTAAAAAAACGGTGTTGTAAGATTTGTATGAATAAATTTTTGTAAACAACACAATTTCGTCTAATCTTTTAAACCCATAACATTATAAGTAGTTCATCCTCAGCTCATAGGTGAGGATGCTAGAACAGTACCACTGTAAAGTACCATTGTTATACAACAATACACAATAATTGTTAGCTCATTTTAGTCCTGCTCCACATATTATAGTGCATCCATCCAATACGTGTACTTTCTCACTAGCCCATCACACCAAAATGCCTAAAGAGAAATCACAGAAAGGAGGACAGATTGGAGAGAAGACGAGGACAAAGGACAAGAGAATACAATTTTTCAGGTATCTAGGCACCTAAAGGGTATCACATAATTAAATAGGGGTACTCTAAATCATAATCTGAAGCAATCAACAAACAAAAACAACAACAAATGGATATTAAAGGAAACAAGTGTCCATAACTACAGTCTTCTAAAAATACAGTCAATTTTGTACTGCTAAAAGCACAGTATAAACCTCAAATGTCCTTGCTGTCCATAAATGTCTTACCAAACAAATAACCTCGATAAATACCGCAAATAGTCTTATAAGTCTACAATGAATGAACATCAAGATTCTAAGACTTACACTTCCCATAGGAATCATGGATCTGAGGGTGAAAACCCAGACTGCTGTCTCTGCCCTTCAAAGAATTCGAGAACGCTAAATTGCTCTTTGGCGTGAATACTGTGAATCCCTGACTCTTCGCTTGGCCCGGGTGTCGATACCCCCAGACCCTCTTGGGATGGCACCAGTGGAGAGACAGATGTGGGAGGAATCTCCCGACCAGTTCCACCCGCCTGCGCTCCTGCTGCACCCAACATCCGACTAGGACATCACAGATGAGGAACTTGGGCCACGATGGCGTCTAGAACAAGCCTACAGTATATACCAGACCGTCAATTCTCAATGACACATTCTTTACCCTGATAGGAAAGGTAAAGTAACAAGGCCGCTACCTAACTTTCAAACTCTCCAACCAAGGTGCATAAATTGAGGAGCAAAATGAAGTGAGGAATGAAGTGAGAAAATGCGGAAAATCAAATAAATAAACTCAACATGCAAAACACTAGACCGAAAGGTTGCATACAATACACACACATGTATATGCAAACACATGGTATACTACATAGCTAATCCAACAAGTTGTCTATAGCTACCGAGGTGGCTCTCCATCCAAAAGCAGTCAGTGTTACTGTGCACAACACTAATCAATCATTTTATGTTGCCTTAGTGTAAGGTTACAGATGGGTCAGACATATTTACTTATCTGTAAATTTGTATTATAAACACTTGACCCACCACACACACATTAAACCCAGGCAGGCAGGCTCTTAACAGGCTGCTTGTGGGTTTGAGCTTTGTCATGGGTCCAGTCCCACAATAGCTACAAGAACACCCAGCTCCTCAGTCCCCATGGTAACGAAGACAACAGAAGATAGACCATCATGCCCATATTAGAAGTGCAAGTGACTGTGCAATGGACACCACATCATTTGTGTGGAAGGAACACAATTTGTAAGAAATATCATAGGAATCGAGTGCTGTAATAAAGCACATACTATGTCGCTCAGACTTTGTTTTGGTTTCACTGAGTGACTTTTTTAGTTTTGTTTCTACACGTGTTCTTGGTGAGATGTATCTACAGTATATGGTTGACTGAGTGCTCAGTGGAGTGGCTTCACGGTGCCCGAGTGTGTTCCACTGTGGTGCCCTTATTGAAAAAAGACACGATTTCATGTGTAAAATTTCCACATGTTTTGCATGTGTCATATTTGAGAAATCTCACATGAGATGGCATGTGAAAACGTGTGGATTTTCCCATTTGATCCACGTAACCTTTCACACGTGTATTCAAATGATCACATGTGCATCATTCTCACGTGCGATTTCACAGGTGACGCCTGGGAAACCAAAATGAGTTGTTAGGACATCCCCGGAAGGTCACAAAATGCACATAGTGTTTTCAACTTGCGTATTAAACACATTTTGACATACATGATTACATTGTGTATATTTATTTATACAGTATTATTCAACCTCAACCTCTTGGTTCACAGGCAATCCAATCTTCCTGCCACGCCACCACGTCTGTGTCAATGACTGATTTCACCTGTATTCATACACTTTGGAGTTGACAGTAAATCTCAGCTTTGTATAATACACTCAAGAACAAATATTATATTTATCATGGTGATTCAGGAGTAACATGAAAACAGAATAATATGCCCCACTAACATTAGACAACTATATAGAAGACCCCCCAAAACTGTTTAAATAAGTAAATTAAATCAATGATGCAAGAATAGTCAGACTGAGTAAATAACAGTGCAGATGGCACTCTTTTGCTAAGTGCAGAGATATATTATAGGTAATGAGTGTGTAGGGGACTTCTGAGAAGGCTGCAGAGTTTGTGGTGCAGCAGAAAGCTCAGAGTACACTAAATGTAATCATTATTTTTACACTATTTTAGCTGAACAGCATACTACTTATCTTAAAACCCTCTTGCCATTCCATTACTTCAATTACTTCCTTTACAAAAAATGTCACATGTGAAATAACATTTTGACATGTAAAATAGCTGTTTTCACATGTTGAGCTGAAAGGTTCACATGTGAAAACAAAAGAGCCACATGTGAGGTCAATTGTTCCCCATTTAGAGTTCATATGCCACCTTCAAAACTTTGGGGTCACTTAGAAACGTCCTTGTTTTTTAAAGAAAAGCTCATTTTTTGTCCATTAAAATAACATAAAATTGATCAGAAACACAGTGTAGACATTGTTAATATTGTAAATGACTATTGTAGCTGGAAACGGCAGATTTTTAATGGAATATCTATATAGGCGTACAGAGGCTCATTATCAACAACCATCACTCCTGTGTTCCAATGGAACGTTGTTTTAGCAAACTGGCCTTAACCAGAATAGGAAGAGGAGTGGGAGGCCCCAGTGCACAACTGAGCAAGAGGACAAGTACATTAGAGTGTCTAGTTTGAGAAACAGAGGCCTCACAAGTCCTCAACTGGCAGCTTCATTAAACCCACAAAACGCCAGTCTCAACGTCAACAGTGAAGAAGCTTCTCCGGGATGCTGGCCTTCTAGGCAGAGTTCCTTTTGCCCATCTTTTATTTTTATTGGCCAGTCTGAGATATGGCTTTTCTTATTCAACTCTGCCTAGAAGGTCAGCATCCTAGAGTCACCTCTTCGCTGTTGACTTTGTGTCACATTCTGACCCTAGTTCCTTTGTTATGCCTTTGTTTTAGTTTGGTCATGGCGTGAGTTGGGGTGGGTAGTCTATGTTATTTTTTTCCATGTTGTGTTTATGTGTTTGGCCTGGTATGGTTCTCAATCAAAGGCAGGTGTCGTTCGTAGTCTCTGATTGAGAATCATACTTAGGTAGCCTGTTTGCCCCATTTTAGTTGTGGGTGATCGTTTTCTGTTTTGTGTCTTTACCAGACATGACTGTTTCGTTGTCGTTTCGTTCTTTCACTTTGTTGTTTTGTTATTCAGTGTTCAGTTGTTTTATTAAAAATATGAACACTTACCACGCTGCGCTTTGGTCCTCCTCTCCTTCCACCGAAGACAACCATTACACATTGAGACTGGTGTTTTGTGGGTACTATTTAATGAAGCTGCCAGTTGAGGACTTGTGAGGCGTCTGTTTCTCAAACTATATTCTCTAATGTACTTGTCCTCTTGCTCAGATGTGCACCAGGGCCTCCCACTCCTCTTTATATTCTGGTCAGAGACAGTTTGTGCTGTTCTGTGAAGGGAGTAGTACACAGCGTTGTACGAGATCTTCAGTTTCTTGACAATTTCTCGCATGGAATAGCCTTAATTTCTCAGAACAAGAATAGACTGACGTGTTTCAGAAGAAAGGTCTTTGTTTCTGACCATTTGAGCCTGTAATCGAACCCACAAATGCTGATGCTCCAGATACTCAACTAGTCAAAAGAAGGCCTGTTTAATAACAGTTTTCAGCTGCGCTGACATAATTGCAAAAGGGTTTTCTAATGATCAATTAGTCTTTTAAAATGATAAACTTGGATTAGCTAACACAACGTGCCATTGGAACACAGGAGTGATGGTTGCTGATAATGGGCCTCTGTACGCCTATGTAGATATTCCATTAAAAATCAGCTGTTTCCAGCTACAATAGTCATTTACAACGTTAACCATGTCTAAACTGTATTTCTGATCAATTTGATGTTATTTGAATGGGCAGAAAATGTGCTTTTCTTTCAAAAACAAGGACATTTCAAGTGACCCCAAACTTTTGAAAGGTAGTGTATGTTAACACCACCTTTTCACATGTGAGGAGAATAACATGTTTTCACCTCATGTGAATTGCAGATTTAGATGTGAAATTAGCAACAACAACAAAAATAACTCACATTTGGAATTTCATTTTCATATGTCAAAAACAGTCATATGTTAAAATTGAATTTGCGATTTCTTATGTCAAAAACATTCAAATGTTGTCACGTGTAGTTTCATGGTATCACATTTTGAAATTTGTCACATTTATTTCACGAGCTCATGTTTTCACATGTGCTCAAATGTTTTCACGTGTAGTTTCATGTTATCACATAAAATCACGTGAAATTCCTGTGTTTTTTCCATAAGGATGGTGATACTAATCAGAGGTGGATCCAGGCTAGGTCGCTGTCTGTCTCTGTGCCCTCTGGTCTGCCAAGAGGGGGTGGAGGTGTGAGGTGGCGCACCAGCCTGGCTGTGCCTCCCGGAGGCACCTGGAATACCACCACAAAACCCCCCAGCGGGACGCAAGCGGAACCTTTTAATGCCTGTCATGCCGGATTAGAGCTAATGACCTCAAACTGATCCCCCCCCCACATCTCATGTGGCCACCGCAGGGGCAGCCAGGGACAGCCAGGGACCTTTCACAGACATAACAGACTCTGTCTCCGACCCACCAACCCAACCCTGCTCCTCCTGCCATTTCTCCCCCACTATGGTTCAATAAACATTTCATCGGAAGTCAATGGGACACTGAGGAGGCTCGTCTTCCTCCTCCTCCCCTACATGCGTAATAACCCCCCCCCCCCCCCAGTCTCTTCCTCCCTCCTCCCTCCCAGATAGACACAAAGCCAGGGGCTTTGATTGTGCGGCCGCAGCCCCGGGCCTCAGCAGAGCACAGAGAAAGGATGATCAATGGGAGTGATCTGATTTCTCCAGCCCTCTGTCAGACCCCCTCTTAACCCTCCTAACCCAATCAGCCCACGTTGCCAGGCAACGGGTCCTGGGAGGATGCGCTGGGGATGCGGTGGAGCTGGGCGGGGCCGCGTTGGCCTTCCTGGACACCCAACGATCCTACTGGGAATATTTCACACAATTCGCTTTAGTCGGTGGACTCGGCGCTGGCTGCGCTCTGCTTTACCAGCTTTGATGGCAGCATGGAGGGACTAATGATGAATGGGTCCTCAGAGAGAGAAATAGAGACAGAGCTCAGTTTCATATCTTAACAGCACACGCACGCATGCACGCACACACACACACACACACACACACACACACACACACACACACACACACACACTCAGAGCCTCAGAGTGTCATATCCTAGTAATACAATCACACAAAGCCACACACAACCTCACACAACTAGAGTATACAATCAACTAGAGCCACACCCTGCTTTGTAAGATGAGACAATAGCATCAAACCACACTCATGCTCAGAGAGAAGCACAGTTGCCGCCAGCCTGATGTGTAGCCAAAGTGTTTAATATTATCTTTGTTGTTTACTGAAAAGTCCATGAGGATAAGAATGTATAGATCAGACTTTTATTATGACATTTGAATATTTTTACAACAATACAACAGCTGTTCAATTTGAAAAATGTTTAAATAAATGTATTCACATATGCCCCAATTTTACAGACTTTTTCTTCAACCTGGTAGACTGTACAGTAATAGGGTTAAATGGTTAAATAGTTAAATCAAAGATTTTTTATAACTAACCCAAGATGCATTGTTTCCAATGCATCTTGCAAATTAAGCATAGAGGGCAGAACAAGCAAGGAGGGGGGCACAGCCAAGCGCAAGCTAGCAATGTCCTATTGGCGCATTTTAGCATGTATTTGCATATTTCAGTTAGGAAACGTCTACTCTGTGAAGTGAACGTGTGTAATAACTCACTTTGCCTTTGCACTCCTTCTTTTAGACAGGGTTAAGTCTCCAAAACTTAGTGCACTCTGTTCTTAACAGATTATAGTTTTGGGAACAGAAAACTGTGTTGATATTGAATGTTTCCATGATGAGAACATTTGCAGAATGTTTCATCTAGCTCCATCGTCTCCCACTTCCTGCCACTGGACTTCCGCTCATCACCATATTTGGTGGTGAGAATAAATTGTAAATAGATGCTTCAAATGTACACATACTGTAAGACATCTGGCACCGTCTTTTATGTGGTTATTTGGTGAAAGGCATACAGTGCCTTCGGAAAGTGTTCAGACCCCTTGATTTTTTCCACATTTTGTTATTTAGGCTGTAGCCTTATTCTAAAATTGATGAAATTGTTTTTCTCCCCTCATCAATCCACACACAATACTCTATAATGACAAAGCTAAATTAGTTTTTAGAAATTGTTACAAATATATAAAAAATTAAAAACAGAAATATTACATTAACATAAGCATTCAGACCCTTTACTCAGTACTTTGTTGAAGCACATTTGGCAGCAATTACAGCCTCGAGTCTTCTTGGGTATGACGCTACAAGCTTGGCACACCTGTATTTGGGGAGTTTCTAACATTCTTCTCTGGAGATCCTCTCAAGCTCTGTCAGGTTGGATGGGGAGCGTCGCTGCACAGATATTTTCAGGTCTCTCTAGAGATGTTTGATCGGGTTCAAGTCGGGGCTCTGGCTGGGCCACTCAAGGACATTCACAGACTTGTTCCAAAGCCACTCCTTTGTTGTCTTGGCTGTGTGCTTAGGGTCGTTGTCCTGTTGGAAGGTGAACCTTCGCCCCAGTCTGAGGTCATGGACACTCTGGAGCAGGTTGTCATCAAGTACTTTGCTCCGTTCATTTTTGCCTCAATCCTGACTAGTCTCCCAATCCCTGCCGCTGAAAAACACCCCCACAGCATGATGCTGCCACCACCATGCTTCACAGTAGGGATGGTTCCAGGTTTTCTCCAGAAGTGACGCTTGGCATTCAGGCCAAAGAGTTTAATCTTGGTTTCATCAAACCACAGAATCTTGTTTCTCATGGTTTAAGAGTCTTTATGTGCTTTTTGGCAAACTCCAAGTGGGCTGTCATGTGCCTTTTACTGAGGAATTGCTTCCGTCTGGTCAGTCTACCATAAAGGCCTGATTGGGGGAGTGCTTCAGAGATGGTTGTTCTTCTGGAAGGTTCTCCCATCTACACAGAGGAAATCTAGAGCTCTGTCAGCGTGAACATCGGGATCTTGGTCACCTCACTGAGGTTGATTGCTGATTGCTGATTGCTGATTGCTCAGTTTGGCCAGGTGGCCAGCTCTAGGAAGAGTCTTAGTGGTTCCAAACTTCTTCCATTTAAGAATGATGGAGGCCACTGTGTTCTTGGGGACCTTCAATGCTGCAGAAATGTTTTGGTACCCTTCCCCAGATCTGTGCCTTGACACAAGAACAAGAACAATCCTATCTCGGACCTCTATGGACAATTCCTTCGACCACATGGCTTGGTTTTTGCTCTGACATGCACTGTCAACTGTGGGACCTTATATAGACAGGTGTGTGCCTTTCCAAATCATGTCCAATCAATAAAATTTAGCACAGGTGTACTCCAATCAAGTTGTAAAAACATTTTAAGGATGATCAATGGAAACAGGATGCACCTGAGCTCAATTTCGAGTCTCATAGCAAATGGTCTGAATACTTCTGTAAATAAGGTATTTCTGTTTTGTTTTTGAATACATTTGCAAAAATGTCTAAAAATCTGCTTTCACTTTGTCATTATGGGGTATTGTGTGTAGATATGCTGAGGATTTGAAAAAAATCAATTTTAGAATAAGTCTGTAACGTAAGAAAATATGTAAAAAGTCAAGGGGTCTGAATACTTTCCGAATGCACTGTATTTCTCTCTTATTCCCAGCCTCCATGTCTCCCTCCTATCTGCCTATCTACCACTCCCTCTCTCTTGCTCTTTCATATTCAATATTCCTACTTCCAGCTCTATAAATAACTATATTTATCCGACTCGCTTATCGATCTCTAATCAATATATGGGCGTGGCCAGAAAACCTGCCTCCAATTACTGAATCCCGTCACAGATAGAGATAGAAAGTAAGAAGGAGATACAGAAACCACAGCCAGAGCTAGAGATTGAGATAAGAGCGAGTGAGATGGGGGGTTGAGATCAACAAAGTTCTTTCCCTGCTCTCTACCATACATTCTGCATAGCCCCTCAAACCCCCTCCTCCTGCTCCACAGATCTCCGCCCCACCCCAGGAACCCCATGGCTCTCTAGGGGCCAGCTGAGTGACAGCTTTCTGGAGGGGAATCCACATGCCGCAGCCCTTTCATCAGCACCTCCCTCTGGGCCCTGTCTGTCTGACTACTCAACAATGCAGCGTGGATTGAAGCTTGTTGGGGAACTAAGAGCCTCTGTTTTATGAGGGTTTGTGTTTGTGATGTGTGGGGGTTGTGTGTGTGTAGGGAGGGTGCTTGTGTGTGTGTATGTGTGTGTGTGTGTGGGGGGGGGGGGGGGGGGTTGGGGTGTATGTGTGTTTGAGTGTGGTGTGCATGTGTGCACATGTGCATGTTTCCGTGTGTGCTTCCTTGCATGTGTGTGTCCTTGGATTCTGATTGGCTGCTGAGATTCTAGTCATTCCCAGAGTCACAGTAGGCCTTGTTAGTTGTTCTATGTGAGAAGTGGGTGAGATGTCTTGCCAGGGGTCTGCATGGTGAAGCTTGAGGTGAAGGAGAGGTGTTGGTGTATGCATTATTTTCAAAAAGTTATCTGTGAAAAGGGTTCAATGACGAGCCTTGCCTCTGAATTATTGAATTATCACTTTCACATTCTTATCTCTATCCGTCTCCAACAAATATCTCGCTTTCCCTCTCTCACTCTGTTCCTGGTTTGGGACTGAACTATGTGCTCATTACCCAGCTGTCAGCTGCCCCCACATGTCACATCCTCGCACACATTAGCAATAGCATACTGTATGATTCACACACTTATCTCCAAGTATTTTCCAGACACACGCACACACAAAAACATGTGGACACGCGCACACACTCTCGAACACATACACACGCACACACACACACACACACACACACACACACACACACACACACACACACACACACACACACACACACACACACACACACACACACACACACACACACACACAAATCCATTTGCCACCAAGAAGTGGAGAGAAGCTCTTCACCTGTACAAGCTGACATTTCGGTCGGTGAGGTCAGAGACACACATATATCAAGTCATCCACAGTTGTTTTGTGTGTGGGCAACATTCGCAGTTCAACAGTACATAATATCGGAGGTAGCATTTTACTGAAATATAGAAATGGCAAAAAGAGGAAAACACTTTCCGCTATACAGTTGTGTTGAAGGAAGCGTTGCTTTTTTAGCAAGAGCTCTGTGAGACTTTATTCAATCAACAATTTTTTTTCATTAAAAAAAAAAAAAAAAATATTGTCTAGTCATTGGTCATGTCTACCATCACATCAATCCAGGATGTTTTGGAGTTGACTGATAGGAACCCCAGTCAAGAAAGCAACCATTTGTTACAGACGCAATTGATGTGGCTACACCTGTCTTTGCTCAATCTGTTCTAAAGGGAAGTACAGATCAGGTGTAAATAAATCAGAGGAATTGAGTTCTCAATCTCTTGGCAAAATTCAGTCATCTTTTATAAACCAGTGTCAGAGAGTGATGTGAGTGAGATACTTCTCTCCCCCCCAAAGCAATTCTTCATAAATGCTATGATTTCTCATCTCTGAAGTGTACCTAAAAATTAGCTGCCGCAATTGTTGCAAAACCTATTACTAGCCTGTTCAACCTCTCCTTCGTGTCGTCTGAGATCCCTTAAGATTGGAAAGCTGCCGCGGTCAACCCCCTCGTCAAAAGGCGAGACACTCTAGACCCAAACTGTTACAGACCTATATCCATCCTGCCCTGCCTTTCTAAAGTCTTCGAAAGCCAAGTTAACAAACAGATCACCGACCATTTTGAATCCCACCGTACCTTCTCCGCTATGTAATCTGGTCATGGGTGCACCTCAGCCACGCTCAATGTCCTAAACGATATCATATCCTCAAATGACTGCTTCGCCTGGTTCACCAACTACTTCTCAGAGTTCAGTGTGTTAAATCGGAGGGCCTAATTTATTGAAAATGAAATACAGAAATATATTATTTACATAAGTATTCACACCCATGAGCCAATACATATTAGAATCACCTTTGGCAGCATTTACAGCTGTGAGTCTTTCTGGGTAAGTCTCTAAGACCTTTGCAGACCTGGATTGTACAATATTTTTCCATTATTCTTTTCATAATTCTTCACGCTCTCTCACATTGCTACACCACCATTTTCAAGTCTTGCCATAGATTTTCAAGCAGATTTAGTCAAAACAGTACCTCGGCCACTCAGGACCATTCACTGTCTTCTAGGTAATCGACTCCAGTGTTGATTTGTGTTGTAGGTTGTTGTCCTGCTGAAAGATTAATTAATAGCAGACTGCACCAGGTTTTTCCTCTAGGATTTTGCCTGTGTTTAGCTCCATTCCGTTTCTTTTTAACCCTGAAAAACTCCCCAGTCCTTAACAATTACAAGCATACCCATAACATGATGCAGCCACCACAATGCTTGAAAATATAGTGCCTTGTTGCAAACGGGATGCATGTTTTGTAATGTTTTTATTCTGTACAGTCTTACTTTTTTCACTCTATCGATTAATATTGTGGAGTAGCCACAATACTGTTGATCAATCCTCAGTTTCCTCCAATCACAGCCATTAAACTCTGCAACTGTTTCCTCTCCGGCAACTGAGTTAGGAAAGACGCCTGTATCTTTGTATTGACTGGGTGCATTGATACACTATCCAAATTTAAATGAATAATTTCACCATGCTCAAAGCAATATTCAATGAGCTGTTTATTTATTTATTTTTACCCATCTTCCTATAGGTGTCCTTCTTTGCAAGCCATTGGAAAACCTTCCTGGTCTTTGTGGTTGTATCTGTGTTTTGAAATTCACTGCTAGACTGAGGGCCCTTACAGATGTGTGTGTGGGGTACAGAGATGAGGTATTCATTCAAAAATCACGTTAAACACTATATAGTGAGTCAGACTGTCAGTAACTGGTTTAAGTCAATGGAAACTGTGCCAGAGCATATACACTGAGTGTACAACACATTAGGAATACCTGCTCTTTCCATCACATAGACTGACCAGGTGAATCCAGGTGAAGGCTATGATCCCTTATAGATATTGATGTCACCTGTTAAATCCACTTCAATCAGTGTAGATGAAGGATAGGAGACAGGTTAAAGAAGGATTTTTAAGCTTTGAGACAATTGAGACATGGACATGAAAAGGATTTGTGCCTTTGGACGGGGTATGGTAGTAGGTGTTTGAATGTGTCAAGAACTGCAACACTGCTGGGATTTTCACGCTCAACAGTTTCCGTGTTATCAAGAATGGTCCACCACACAAAGGACATCCAGCCAACTTGACACAACTGTGGGAAGCATTATCAACATGGGCCAGCATTCCTGTGGAATGCTTGCAAAACCTTGTAGTCCATGCCCCGACTAATTGAGGCTGTTCTGAGGGGAAAAGGGAGCGCAACTCAAAATGTAAAAAAAACCCTGAATGTTTAGTACACTCACTGCATATCTCCATTGAAGACACTCTCCCATTGTGAGCACAGAGATATTTGAGTTGAGGTGCCTCATGGTCATCAGATCTGATAATCCCCTACCCTAGGGAGGGCACTGTGAATTAAACCCCTCGTCTCCGTGGGGACAGGAGAGTCGCCACGACGATGGCACTGGCGACTGCGAGGATGTCTCATCTGGTGTCAGTCATCTGAGATGCTTTCCAAATGGCACTCTATTCCATATACTGTATAGTGCACTACTTGTGACTAAGGCCCTATGGGCCCTAGACGAAAGTAGAGCACTATAAAGGGAATAGGGTGCCATTTGGGAAACAGCCGGTCGCCCGCCAGCTAGAGCAGACTAGGGCTTTAACACCTCACCTTCAATTTATCTGTCTTCACACCCCTTCCTCACTCTGAGAGAGAATTAAAGAGCGAGAGAAGCTCTTTCATCTGTAGGTGGGTATTCTCAGGGCAGGACTTCTTTTTTTCAACATTTCGCAGAACACATTACCTCACTCTCTCTGAAAGAAAAGTAATTGTTAGGCTAGATAGAACCACTGGAGAACCACCCTATGGTGGTGCTGTGTATTTTTTTTGTGAATGGCTGTTTGCAAAGGATTCATTTTGTTTGCTGAGATGATGAGGCAAGGTAAGGGTGTACAATACTTCATTATTAGTTTTAGACTGACATCACAGGGAACTCTCTGGGTTGTCTCTGAAAATGCGTGAGAGATAGATGAGATTTGTGGAAATATGACCACAACAGAGTGTGGGTCATTGTGTCTTTTTTAATTATCCAGCCCTGATTCCTCACCATTTCTTTGTCCTATAAAATACATGGGAATGAAATGTTTCACATCTACACCCAGATCCCGAGTGAGGGGACCAACCATATATTCTCTGGTGAAATGTGACTTTTCACTCATTACAATCTAATGAGATTTTATACAATGAATTCAAGTGGATGTGGGAGGACAAGCAGACATTTGATTGGTACTGTATGTGAGAGCTGTGTTTTGGCACTCTAGTATCGCAAGAGGATTTTAGAGCAAAATCCACAAACAAAATCCTATTGGCTTGTGTGGTGCAGATTCAAAGAAACAATGGAGTGGTCTATTTTGCTTCAGTTGCAATTTATGTGGGAAGGTCGCTGTCCATTGCTATGTGGTGCTAAACTGTCCCCTTCAATGGTGCTGAATCTACGCTCGTAGCCTGTTTTTGTATTGAATCTCCATCTGATCCTTTTACACTGGTGACTAAGTCACCACAGCATGGATTTGAAGCATGCATCCCTCCACCTTGTCTAGCCTTCCTGGACTGAAAGCCTATGAGTTCAACCCACAGAACTATTCTATTCTATGTATTCTATTTCTATGGGTCAGGCAGGAGGCCACATTACCAGGCTGAGAGAGTGGGAGGAAAGGACTTGGCTGGCTATCTGAGTGGACTGACCCCTGGTGTTGTCCTTGCTCTAGTTTTTCAGGGGTCAGTGAGTTCTAATTCATTCACCTGCCAGAGCCAGAGAATGAATGGACATGTCAGCACAGAGTACAAGATGTATGTCACATTTCATAATAGTGTCCTGGTTAAGCCTGATTCACCTTCTGAGATATAGTAACAATCTCTGTATCAAAGAATGAAATTATTATTAATTTTCACTTTACTTGATGGTAGAACAGCCTAAGCAACCATATAACATATTATTTTCAAGACGTATTTTTTGTGATTGGCTGTTTGCAAAAGCGGTATCTTGAGATATGAGTAACCATCTCTGTCATCAGCTAACCTCTAGCTCGGAAAGCTCTCGCCAGTTTGTACAACGCGATTCAACCAGAGCATACCGGACCTATTTTTCTCTCCATATCCCTGGATTCCTATCGCAAGCTCTGAAACTTCTCACCTTCCGACCTTCGCAGCTAACGTCCCCTGAATGCTAGCTGTCTAGAGCACAATGGACTGTTGGCTTACGAATACATTCCGAAGCCACTAGCTAGCAGTCAGCTATCCTTTGCTAGCGGTCATCAGCTACCTTTATCCCAGACAACTCTCGCCAGTCTGTACAGCTCGACTCAAACCAGAGCTAGTCGGACTTATTCTTCTCGATATCTCCGGATTCCTACCGCAAGCTCTGAACCTATTATTTATTTATTTTTTACATTTTTATTATGATATAAAAAAAAAAATCCATCTTGAATTATAGCAGCTAACTACCCCTGAACGCACAGCCGCTAATCTGCGGCCTGCTAGCTATCTAAAGCACATTGGACTGCTGGCTTAAGAGGCCCTTCGGACATATTTCTTCGGCCACTATACATATTTTGCCAATTGGCCTGGTTTACCACACGGAGCCCTGCTGATCCGTCCGTTGATGTAACTGCACGAGGAGGCCACAACAGACGTCATCCCTCTAAGGCCTTTCTGATAGCCTGCTAGCCCCGTGCCGCTAGCTGCCTGAAGCTACGCACTGGACTTGTATGATCACCCGGCTACGCATGCCTTTCCCTAACATCACCATGCCTTGTCGATTGCTGTTCTGGTTTGTAACTATTGTTTTATTTCACTGTAGAGCCTCTAGCACTGCTCAACACGCCTCGGCTATCAATTTAGTTCCACCCCCCACACACGCAGTGACATCACCTGGTTTAAATGATATTTCTAGAGACAACATCTCTTTCATTATCACTATATGCACAGGTTTACCCCCACTGTATTCACATTCTACTATACTTTTGTCTGTACATTATGCCTTGAATATATTCTACCGTGCCCAGAAATCTGCTCCTTTTACTCTCTGTTCTGAATGTACTAGGCGTCCAGTTCTGTTAGCCTTTAGCCATACCCTTATCCTACTCCTCCTCTGTTCCTCTGGTGATGTAGAGGTTAATCCAGGCC
The DNA here is from genome assembly GCF_045791955.1 of Oncorhynchus clarkii lewisi. Taxonomy (NCBI): domain Eukaryota; kingdom Metazoa; phylum Chordata; class Actinopteri; order Salmoniformes; family Salmonidae; genus Oncorhynchus; species Oncorhynchus clarkii. The sequence goes on from NC_092157.1 coordinate 35,116,187, forward strand.
CCGCAATATCTACCTCCACTCCCATCCCCCAGGCTCTCTCATTTGTTGACTTCTGCAACCGTAAAAGCCTTGGTTTCATGCATGTTAACATTAGAAGCCTCCTCCCTAAGTTTGTTTTATTCACTGCCCTAGCACACTCCACCAATCCGGATGTCCTAGCCGTGTCTGAATCCTGGTTTAGGAAGACCACCAAAAACCTTGAAATTTCCATTCCTAACTATAACATTTTCCAAGAAGATAGAACTGCCAAAGGGGGCCGTGTTGCAATTTACTGCAAAGATAGCCTGCAGAGTTTGAGCTTCTACTTCTAAAAATTAACCTTTCCAGAAACAAGTCTCTCACAGTTGACTCTTGCTATAGACCACCTCCTGCCCCCAGCTGTGCTCTCGACACCATACGTGATTTGATTGCCCCCCCCATCTATCTTCTGAGCTCGTGCTGCTAGGTGACCTAAACTGGGACATGCTTAACACCCCGGCCACCCTACAATCTAAGCTTGACGCCCTCAATCTCACACAATTTATCAATGAACCTACCAGATATAACCCCACATTCGTAAACAAGGGCACCCTCATAGATATCATCCTAACTAACTCACCCTAAAATAAACCTCTGCTGTTTTCAACCAAGATCTCAGAGATCACTGCCTCATTGCCTAAATCTGTAATGGGTCTGCGAGCAAACGACCACCCCTCATCACTGTAAAACGCTCCCTAAAACACTTCTGCGAGCAGGCCTTTCTAATCGACCTGGCCTGGGTATCCTGGAACGACATTGACCTCATCCCGACAGTAGAGGATGCCTGGTTATTCTTTAAAAGTGCCTTCCTCACCATCTTAAATAGGCTTGCCCCATTCAAAAAATGTAGAACCAGGAATAGATATAGCCCTTGGTTCACTCCAGACCCGTCTGCCCTTGACCAGCACAAAAACATCCTGTGGCGTTCTGCATTAGCATCGAATAGCCCCCGTGATATGCAACTTTTCAGGGAAGTTAGGAACCAATATACACAGGCAGTTAGGAAAGCTAAGGCTAGCTTTTTTAAACAGAAATTTGCATCCTGCAGTACAAACTCAAAAAAGTTCTGGGACACTGTATGGAGGACAAGAGCACCTCATCCTGAGGCTAGGAAACACTAGTACAACCGACAAATCCACTATAATTGAGAATTTCAATAACCATTTCTCTACGGCTGACCATGCTTTCCACCTGGCTACCCCTACCCCAGTCAACTGCCCGGCACCCTCCACAGCAACCCGCCCAAGCCCCCACCATTTCTCCTTCACCCATATCCAGATAGCTGATGTTCTGAAAGAGCTGCAAAATCTGGACCCCTACAAATCAGCCGGGCTAGAAAATCTGGACCCTCTCTTTCTTAAATTATCTGCCAAAATTGTTGCAACCCCTATTACCAGCCTGTTCAACTTCTCTTTCGTATCGTCTGAGATTCCCAAAGATTGGAAAGCTGCCGCGGTCATCCCCCTCTTCAATGGGGGAGACACTCTAGACCCAAACAGCTACAGACCTATATCTATCCTACCCTGCATCTCTAACGTCTTCGAAAGCCAAGTTAACAAACAGATTACAGTGTCACACCCTGACCATGTTTTGCTTTGTATGTTTCTATGTTTTGGTTGGTCAGGGTGTGAGCTGAGTGGGCATTCTATGTTACATGTCTAGTTTGTCTAGTTCTATGTTTGGCCTGATATGGTTCTCAATCAGAGGCAGGTGTTCGTCATTGTCTCTGATTGGGAACCATATTTAGGTAGCCTGTTTGGTGTTGGGTTTTGTGGGTGATTGTCCTTAGTGCCCTGATTCTGTGTTTATATGCACCAGTATTAGGCTGTTTCGGTTTTCGTTACGTTTATTGTTTTGTAGTGTTTGTATTTAGATTCGTGTTGCTTCAGTTTAATAAACATGGATCGCAATCTACACGCCGCATTTTGGTCTGACTCTCTTTCACGTACAGAAAACCGTGACAGAATCACCCACCACAACAGGACCAAGCGGCGTGGTAACGAGCAACAGAGGCAGCAGCAGCAGCAGTGGGAGAGGCTGCACTATTTGGAGGAATTGGAAGGAAGAGGACCCTGGGCTCAGCCAGGAGAATATCGCCGCCCCAAAGAAGAACTGGAGGCGGCGAAAGCGGAGAGGCGCTGGTATGAGGAGGCAGCACGGCGTCGTGGATGGAAGCCCGAGAGTCAGCCCCAAAAAATTATTGGGGGGGGGGGGGGGGCTCACAGGAAGTATGGCGAAGCCAGGTAGGAGACCTGCGTCAACTTCCTGTGGTTACTGGGGGGCTAGAGAGACCGGGCAGGCACCGTGTTATGCTGTGGAGCGCACGGTGTGGGTGCACAGCCCGGTGCGGTACATTCCAGCTCCGCGTATCGGCCGGGCTAGAGTGGGCATCGAGCCAAGTGCCATGAAGCCGGCTCTACGCATCTGGTCTCCAGTGCGTCTCCTTGGGCCGGCTTACATGGCACTAGCCTTGCGCACGGTGTCTCCGGTTCGCCTGCATAGCCCAGTGCGGGCTATTCCACCTCGCCGCACTGGCAGGGCGACCGGGACCATTCAACCGGGTAAGGTTGGGGAGGCTCTGTGCTCAAGAGCTCCAGTGCGCCTGCACGGCCCGGTCTATCCGTCACCACCTCCACGCACCAGCCCTCCGGTGGCAGCCCCCCGCACCAGGCTGTCTCTCCGGCCCATCCTTACAGGGGCTCCCTCCTCTCCAGCGCTGCCGGGGCCTTCCTCTCCAGCATTGCCGGAGCTTCCCGTCTGCCCAGCGCCGCCTGACCCGCCCGTCTGCCCAGCGCCGCCTGAGCCGCCCGTCTGCCCAGCGCCGCCCGTCTGCCCAGCGCCGCCAGTGCCGCCAGTCTGCAAGGAGCCGCCAGTGCCGCCAGTCTGCAAGGAGCCGCCAGTGCCGCCAGTCTGCAAGGAGCCGCCAGTGCCGCCAGTCTGCAAGGAGCCGCCAGTGCCGCCAGTCAGCCATGGGCCGCCAGTGCCGCCAGTCAGCCAGGGGCCGCCAGTGCCGCCAGTCAGCCAGGGGCCGCCAGTGCCGCCAGTCAGCCAGGGGCCGCCAGTGCCGCCAGTCAGCCAGGGGCCGCCAGTGCCGCCAGTCAGCCAGGGGCCGCCAGTGCCGCCAGTCAGCCAGGGACTGCCAGTCAGCCAGGGGCCGCCTGAGCCCCTCAGCCCAGAGGCGCCAGAGCTTCCGCCCCTCTGCCCAGAGCTTCCGCCCCTCTGCCCAGAGCTTCCGCCCCTCTGCCCAGAGCTTCCGCCCCTCTGCCCAGAGCTTCCGCCCCTCTGCCCAGAGCTTCCGCCCCTCTGCCCAGAGCTGCCGCCCCTCTGCCCCGGGCTGCCGCCCCTCTGCCCCGGGCTGCCGCCCCTCTGCCCCGGGCTGCCGCCCCTCTGCCCCGGGCTGCCGCCTCTCTGCCCCGAGCTGCCGCCCCTCTGTCCCGAGCTGCCGCCCCTCTGTCCCGAGCTGCCCCTCTGTCCATTGAGAAGGGTCGCCGTGGTTAGGAGGCCACGGAAGCAGACAATAAAGCGGACTAAGACTATGGTGAAGTGGGGGCCAGTCCAGCACCAGAGCCGCCACCGCGGACAGATGCCCACCCAGACCCTCCCCAATAGGTTCAGGTTTTGCGGCCGGAGTCCGCACCTTGGGGGGGGAGGGGGTACTGTCACACCCTGACCATGTTTTGCTTTGTATGTTTCTATGTGAGCTGAGTGGGCATTCTATGTTACATGTCTAGTTTGTCTAGTTCTATGTTTGGCCTGATATGGTTCTCATTCAGAGGCAGGTGTTCGTCATTGACTCTGATTGGGAACCATATTTAGGTAGCCTGTTTGGTGTTGGGTTTTGTGGGTGATTGTCCTTAGTGCCCTGATTCTGTGTTTATATGCACCAGTATTAGGCTGTTTCGGTTTTCGTTACGTTTATTGTTTTGTAGTGTTTGTATTTAGATTCGTGTTGCTTCAGTTTAATAAACATGGATCGCAATCTACACGCCGCATTTTGGTCCGACTCTCTTTCACGTACAGAAAACCGTGAGATACAGATTAATCACATTATACCTTCTCCGCTATACAATCTGGTTTCCGAGCTGGTCATGGGTGCACCTCAGCCACGCTCAAGGTCCTTAACGATATCATAGCCGCCATCGATAAGAGACATTACTGTGCAGCTGTATTCATCGACCTGACCAAGGCTTTCGACTCTGTCAATCACCACATTCTTATTGGCAGACTCAACAGCCTTGGTTTCTCAAATGATTGCCTCGTCTGGTTTACCAAGTACTTCTCTGATAGAGCTCAGTGTGTCAAATCGGAGGGCCTGTTGTCCGGACCTCTGGCAGTCTCTATGGGGGTGCCACAGGGTTCAATTCTCGGGCCGACTCTCTTCTCTGTATACATCAATGATGTCGCTCTTGCTGCCGGTGATTCTCTAATCCACCTCTACGCAGACGACACCATTCTGTATACTTCTGGCCCTTCTTTGGACACTGTTAACTAACCTCCAGACCAGCTTCAATGCCATAACTCTCCTTCCGTGGCCTCCAACTGCTCTTAAACGCAAATAAAACTAAATGCATGCTATTGAACCGATCATTGTCCTCACCTGCCCGCCCATCCAGCATCACTACTCTGGACGGTTCTGACTTAGAATACGTGGATAACTACAAATACCTAGGTGTCTGGCTAGACTGTAAACTCTCTTTCCAGACTCACATTAAGCATCTCCAATCAAAAATTGTATCTAGAATCGGCTTCCTATTTCGCAACAAAGCTTCCTTCATTCATGCTGCCAAACACCCTCGAAAAACTGACCATCCTGCCGATCCTTGACTTCGGCAATGTCATCTATAAAATAGCCTCCAACACTCTACTCAGTAAACTGGATGTAGTCTATCACAGTACCATCAGTTTTGTCACCAAAGCCCCATATACTACCCACCACTGCGACCTGTACGCTCTCATTGGCTGGCCCTCACTTCATTCTTGTCGCCAAACCCACTGGCTACAGGTTATCTACAAGTCTCTGCTAGGTAAAGCCACACCCTATCTCAGCTCACTGGTCACCATAGCAGCACCCACTCGTAGCACACGCTCCAGCAGGTATATCTCACTGGTCATCCCCAAAGCCAATTCCCCCTTTGGTCGCCTTTCCTTCCAGTTCTCTGCTGCCACTGACTGGAACGAACTGCAAAAATCACTGAATCTGGAGATTCCCATCTCCCTCACTAGCTTTAAGAACCAGCTGTCAGAGCAGCTCACAGATCACTGCACCTGTTCATAGCCCATCTGTATACAGCCCATCTATCTACCATCCATACTTTATTTATGTATTTGCACCACAGTATCTCTACTTGCACATCCATCTTTTGCACATCTACCATTCCAGTGTTAAATTGCCATATTGTAATGAATTCGCCACCATGGCCTATTTCTTGCCTTAACTCCCTTATTTGACCTTATTTGCACTCACTGTATATAGACTTTTTTTCCTTTTTTTCTACTGTTTCTACTGTTCTCAACTAGCTTACCTGGTTAAATAAAGGTGAAAAAAAATGGGGGGAAAATAGAAGGTTGAAATTAGGGTCAATTTCATTTGAGTGTTTGCACAAAGTGGTATATTCATGTCAGGGAATAGTTGTGAGTAATTTGCGGAGCATGGAGTTACCTGGCATAACCTTTAATCCCCTTCTAGGTGACAGGATGCAGGCTGTGGGAGAGCTCCGTGGTGGGGCCCTGATTAGAGCGTAGACGAACCACGGGGTGTTGTGTTCAGGTTCCACCGTCAGAGACATCAAACAGCCAGACATTACTTCAGGTACGTAACAACCAGGTGGGGGACGGGAGTGACTCAAAACCTCCTCCCACTGTCTGGCCCACAATGACCTCTGACTGTAGGTATGGAGGTATGGCCCGCTCCCCTGCCTCTCCATGAATAAGGGAGAGAGAAAGAGAGAGAAAGAGAAACAAGAGAGAGAAACAAACCGAGGTATACAGAGAGAGAAAAAGAGAGAAAAAAATACAGAGGGGTGAAAAAATGAATGAAAGTGTAAATTAATTAAAACTGAACACCTGCACTGGTGAAAAACCATTGACACATTTTTACACTTCTCAGAGCCACTTGCATAATTAATGAACCACTTAGAGCCAAAATAGATTTTATATACAGTACCAGTCAAACATTTGGACACACCTACTCATTCCAGAGTTTTTCTTAATTTTTACTATAATAGTGAAGACATCAAAACTATGAAATAGCACATATGGAATCATGTAGACCTCAGGTCTTCCTGTAAACCATACAGTGCAAGAGTCAAGTCAGCCAATTGACTATGAACAAATATTCCTATAATGATCTGACCCTAAACCCAGAAGAGGCATGATGGCCCACTGCCGTAATTTCAATGTGTCTACATGGGACTGTTCTGAGAACAGCGTAAGTTGGTATAGTCAGATGTTGGCTGGTTGAGGGAGAGATAAGACAAGGCAAGATATCTAAATCATTTTGTACACGTTAGTGACAAAGAATACTGTCTAAACATGAAAAGATGAAGATTGATAGACTAAAAAGAGAGAGAAAGAGAAGAGATATGGGATGGGCATCATTTCACCCACAGAGCTAGAAAATGAGAACAAATGCTGAGTGTGTACGAGACAAAGGGGTAGAGAGAGGGGGAGAGAAAGGGTGACAGAGTAAGGTTACATCCCAAAAGACACCCTATTCCCTACACAGTGCGTTACTTTTGACCAGGGCCCTATAGACCCATTATCAAAAGCAGTGCCCTGTGTAGGGAATATGGTGCCATTTGGGATCCAGACCAAGAGAGAAGAGAGGTGTGTGAGAGAGCCCTGGCACCAGGAGGAAACTCATTATTCATTCACACATGTAAATATCAGCAGATTGTGTTCAGCAGGCGGGGTCGAGGAAACTCATTTACAGACGGTGGAGGAAACGCTGTCTCTTTGTCTGTCCGCCACCCCATAAGGCCACACAATAATGTGTGTGTGTGTGTGCATGTGTGTGTGTGTATGTGTGTCATCTTCCGACCAACAGAGAGTGAGATGCCAGAGCTGTCAGTCAACTGAGGGACTGTAAGATGGCCTCTCAGTGGAACATCTGCTCATGCGGTTGAGCTGTGAAGTTGTCGAGGCTGTAGCTAGCCTAGCGGTCATGTGTGTGTCAAACCACCCCCCAGTTGAAGAGCATGCAGCACCGTTATACAATACAAGATGCTAAGGGGCATAGCAAGACGCTAAGATAATTCAAACGTAAGTAGCGTGCGGTAAATGGTTGAGAGTAGCAGTGTTCATAAAGCGTCTGAGTAGGAGCGCTGATCTAAGATCAGTTTCTCATGGACAGGGAGGATCTGATCCTAGATCAACACTCTTAAGCTAAGAAATCAGTAGGACTTTTTTGGGGTTCTACTGTTCTTATTTACAATGTGTGTAGTTCAGTCCTTGAACTGTTCTTGTCTATTAATGTTCTGTATTATGTCGTGTTTTGTGTGGACCCCAGGAAGTGTACCTGCTGCTTTAGCTAACAGGGATAAAATACGAAACAAATACTACATCTTCCACAGACAGCACATTTGTCTTGCTTCCACAGGATGAGTGAGAGAGAGAGAGGAGGTGAGAGGTAACGAAACGAGTCATCCTGTAGAGGCATTAGAACACAAATCATGTAATTCCTCGCCATCCCTGCGATGTGAGATGATGTCAGGCAATGTTTACTCTGACGCCCGCCCCTTCCAGACCAGGCCATTCTCCTGGTAGAGACACTATTGATTGATTCTCTATAATGGAGTAAAGATGATCTCATTTATAGCCCAACACTCAAAGTAAACTTGACCTCATGTATCTTATTCATCCTGCCTTCCGCTGTGGACTTGAAATCCTCTGTCAGAGATTCATAGGGATCCATTTGTTATGCCGTCATGGGGGAAAGGGAAAGGCATCATTGAAAATTATTATAAAAAATAAAATAAAAATCATTCTAAGAAAATTTGATACAGTATATCATCATGTATGGCCAGGTGTAATATTGGTGTAATATGGTGTAATAATGGTGTAATATTTAATAACCATTAAAATAGATGGCAGTCGGGCATATACACAAGCAGGAGCAGTGCACAGGGTCTTTGAGCTTTGCTAGTAATGTGTGTTCACTCTTTGTAAATGGTTTAACTTTGTGTATCACATTGTAATCCCCATTGTGACTATATCTTTGATTATGACAGGTAAAAGCTGCAGGAGCAGCGACTTTGCTCTGGGGCTTCAAATCCTTTTGAGTAAAAACCAGAGCAACAACTGCCAGGTATACCTCTGTATGCAGATATGATGATAGCTACAAGACCTGCATGATGATAGAACAACATCATATCTTATACATGTATATTAAATCAACAATGACCATGAAAAGCAATTTCACCTGTTTAGAAAAAAATGAATAATGCCCATAGCCATTGCACCAGCATAGCCAATTGGACATATGTCAATGTTGGGCTTGTCCAATTAGGTGCTACCTTGGGGGTTCCTCTGATCACATTGGGCCAGCTGAGGCCCTGTAGTCAATCTGACAGGGGTGAGGGGCGAAATGAGGGACGAGATGGGAGCTCAGACATGCACCCTGCCCGGGGATCCGCTCTCGCCCTTTCTCCCACTCCTCATTATCCTCTCCCTGGGTCGAAGGGAGTTGTCTGGTGGGGGGATGGGGAGCGTGGGGGTGTTGGGGGTGTAGGGCTAACCCAACACCCCTCCCAGGGGGACAACAAACAGATGGGACCTCTCTGCCTTCATACAAACCACTGCCAATGAAGATTCCCCCCCCCCCGCCTGCACCTCCCAACTGTTTCTAAATGACAACACTGTTTACGCAACAAGGAGAGAGGAGAGTCATGGGAGAGCTGGGGGACGGAAGAGTAGAGAGAGGTGCTGCTGGAGTGAGTCAATGGATACACACAGACACAAAGGACAGAGGAACAGATGATGTAGATTTATCCCTACGGCCCAGCTTATTCCATTGTACGTGATTGAGCATAGACGTTAGTATGTGGAGGTAAACCCAGGCCCTGCATGTCCCCAGGCACCCTCATTTGTTGACTTCTGTGATCGAAAAAGCCTTGGTTTCATGCATGTCAACATCAGAAGCCTCCTCCCTAAGTTTGTCTTACTCACTGCTCTAGCACACTCTGCTAACCCTGATGTCCTTGCCGTGTCTGAATCCTGGCTCAGGAAGGCCACCAAAAATTCTGAGATTTCCATACCCAACTATAACATCTTCCGTCAAGATAGAACTGCCAAAGGGGGAGGAGTTGCAGTCTACTGCAGAGATAGCCTGCAAAGTAATGTCATACTTTCCAGGTCCATACTCAAACAGTTTGAACTACTAATTTTGAAAATTACTCTCTCCAGAAATAAGTCTCTCACTGTTGCCGCCTGCTACCGACCCCCCTCAGCTCCCAGCTGTGCCCTGGACACCATTTGGGAATTGATCGCCCCCCATCTAGCTTCAGAGTTTGTTCTGTTAGGTGACCTAAACTGGGATATGCTTAACACCCCGGCAGTCCTACAATCTAAGCTAGATGCCCTCAATCTCACTCAAATCATCAAGGAACCCACCAGGTACAACCCTAACTTGGTAAACAAGGGCACCCTCATAGACGTCATCCTGACCAACTGGCCCTCCAAATACACCTCCGCTGTCTTCAACCAGGATCTCAGCGATCACTGCCTCATTGCCTGTATCCGCTACGGAGCCGCAGTCAAACGACCACCCCTCATCACTGTCAAACGCTCCCTAAAACACTTCTGTGAGCAGGCCTTTCTAAACGACCTGGCCCGGGTATCCTGGAAGGACATTGACCTCATCCCGTCAGTTGAGGATGCCTGGTCTTTCTTTAAAAGTAACTTCCTCACCATTTTAGATAAGCATGCTCCGTTCAAAAAATGCAGAACTAAGAACAGATATAGCCCCTGGTTCACTCCAGACCTGACTGCCCTCGACCAGCACAAAAACATCCTGTGGCGGACTGCACTAACATCGAATAGTCCCCGCGATATGCAACTGTTCAGGGAAGTCAGGAACCAATACACACAGTCAGTCAGGAAAGCTAAAGCCAACTTCTTCAGGCAGAAGTTTGCATCCTGTAGCTCCAACTCCAAAAGTTCTGGGACACTGTGAAGTCCATGGAGAACAAGAGCACCTCCTCCCAGCTGCCCACTGCACTGAGGCTAGGTAACACGGTCACCACCGATAAATCCATGATTATCGAAAACTTCAACAAGCATTTCTCAACGGCTGGCCATGCCTTCCGCCTGGCTACTCCAACCTCGGCCAACAGCTCCCCCCCCCCCCCCCCCCCGCAGCTACTCGCCCAAGCCTCTCCAGGTTCTCCTTTACCCAAATCCAGATAGCAGATGTTCTGAAAGAGCTGCAAAACCTGGACCCGTACAAATCAGCTGGGCTTGACAATCTGGACCCTCTATTCCTGAAACTATCCGCCGCCATTGTCGCAACCCTTATTACCAGCCTGTTCAACCTCTCTTTCATATCGTCTGAGATCCCCAAGGATTGGAAAGCTGCCGCAGTCATCCCCCTCTTCAAAGGGGGCGACACCCTGGACCCAAACTGTTACAGACCTATATCCATCCTGCCCTGCCTATCTAAGGTCTTCGAAAGCCAAGTCAACAAACAGGTCACTGACCATCTCGAACCCCACCGTACCTTCTCCGCTGTGCAATCTGGTTTCCGAGCCGGTCACGGGTGTACCTCAGCCACGCTCAAGGTACTAAACGATATCATAACCGCCATCGATAAAAGACAGTACTGTGCAGCCGTCTTCATAGACCTTGCCAAGGCTTTCGACTCTGTCAATCACCGTATTCTTATCGGCAGACTCAGTAGCCTCGGTTTTTCGGATGACTGCCTTGCCTGGTTCACCAATTACTTTGCAGACAGAGTTCAGTGTGTCAAATCGGAGGGCATGCTGTCCGGTCCTCTGGCAGTCACTATGGGGGTGCCACAGGGTTCAATTCTCGGGCCGACTCTTTTCTCTGTATATATCAATGATGTTTCTCATGCTGCGGGCGATTCCCTGATCCACCTCTACGCAGACGACACCATTCTATATACTTCCGGCCCGTCCTTGGACACTGTGCTATCTAACCTCCAAACGAGCTTCAATGCCATACAGCACTCCTTCCGTGGCCTCCAACTGCTCTTAAACGCTAGTAAAACCAAATGCATGCTTTTCAACCGTTCGCTGCCTGCACCCGCACGCCTGACCAGCATCACCACCCTGGATGGTTCCGACCTTGAATATGTGGACATCTATAAGTACCTAGGTGTCTGGCTAGACTCTAAACTCTCCTTCCAGACCCATATCAAACATCTCCAATCGAAAATCAAATCAAGAGTCGGCTTTCTATTCCGCAACAAAGCCTCCTTCACTCACGCCGCCAAACTTACCCTAGTAAAACTGACTATCCTACCGATCCTCGACTTCGGCGATGTCATCTACAAAATTGCTTCCAACACTCTACTCAGCAAACTGGATGCAGTTTATCACAGTGCCATCCGTTTTGTCACTAAAGCACCTTATACCACCCACCACTGCGACTTGTATGCTCTAGTCGGCTGGCCCTCGCTACATATTCGTCGCCAGACCCACTGGCTCCAGGTCATCTACAAGTCCATGCTAGGTAAAGCTCCGCCTTATCTCAGTTCACTGGTTACGATGGCAACACCCATCCGTAGCACGCGCTCCAGCAGGTGTATCTCACTGATCATCCCTAAAGCCAACACCTCATTTGGCCGCCTTTCGTTCCAGTTCTCTGCTGCCTGTGACTGGAACGAATTGCAAAAATCGCTGAAGTTGGAGACTTTTATCTCCCTCACCAACTTCAAACATCTGCTATCTGAGCAGCTAACCGATCGCTGCAGCTGTACATAGTCTATTGGTAAATAGCCCACCCATTTTCACCTACCTCATCCCCATACTGTTTTTATTTATTTATTTTTCTGCTCTTTTGCACACCAATATCTCTACCTGTACATAACCATCTGATCATTTATCACTCCAGTGTTAATCTGCATAATTGTAATTATTTGCCTACCTTCTCATGCCTTTTGCACACAATGTATATATATAGACTCCCCTTTTTTCTACTGTGTTATTGACTTGTTAATTGTTTACTCCATGTGTAACTCTGTGTTGTCTGTTCACACTGCTATGCTTTATCTTGGCCAGGTTGCAGTTGCAAATGAGAACTTGTTCTCAACTAGCCTACCTGGTTAAATAAAGGTGAAATAAAAAATAAAAAAAAATGTTAAGTTACGTTTGGTATGATTACATAAGACAGAAGGTTAAGGCAAAAAATTAATGGTGGTTGGTTGGGGTGGTAGTGTAACACGAACGTCTAGCAACCCAAAGGTTGCGTGTTTGTGTCTCATCATGGACAACTTTAGCATTTTAGCTAATTAGCAGCTTTTCAACTACTTAGCATGTTAGTCTAACCCTAACCTTCACCCTTTTCGCAAATCCGTCCCGTAACCCTAACCTTAGCTCTTTAACCTAACTCCTAACCTTAACCTTAACCCCTGACCCCTAACCCTAACCCTCACGCTAACCCCTAGCTAACGTTAGTCAACTAGCTAACATTAGCATTATCATCCTAGTTAACATTAGCCACAACATATTGGAATAACATATCGTACATTTTGCGAATTCGTAGCATATCATACGAATTTGAATTCACGTTCATATACAAAATGAATGATGGACATCCACAAATTAATACATACCACACGAAACGTAACATATCATACTAAATGGAGTGTATTGGATTTACATACAGAATTATACAAAATGCTCTAAGACCAGGTTGCAGCAAGACATTTTTGTTGGAAAGCAACAGTTGGCCCAAGTTCAAGCACAAGCAATAGATGACGAACCCCTTATTGGATCATGATGATCTGGTGCTTGGCATCCAAAAACTATGAACCCGTGATATTACGTTGGTCAATGTACACTGAATTCATACAACAATGTATAGCTCTATTGTTGCTTTATATTACATTTGTATTAGAATCAGGGTTCAGCCTTATTATGTTACAGTCATAGAATAACATTGAGAACACATTCAAGTGAATTATAGGATATCTATGGTTACAGTTATATCAACCATTGTCTTTTGATTGACAACTACTGTTAGATCGTAATGTACAAGTCTGTGTTGGACACAAATGTAAACTGTCATACGAATTAGCAGTGGTGTTAACCGAGTCTTCCTCCCCAATGGATTATCTTGATGAGGAAATGATTCATTAACATTGTCATTTACCACTGACGAGCCATCCCATCTGCCCACTCACCTGTCAGAGGGCCAGGAATCATGGGAAATGTAGTCATCCACCGGCTAGGTAATTAGAGAGCTACCACCTGCACCTCCTCTTGCTCTCCTCCTCCTCCTCTCCTCCCCTCCTCCAAGCCCAGACAAGCCTCGTTAGAGCTCACCTAGATGGTCTGGGTGTTGGGAAAAAAACGCTAAACAAATATACTATGGAAATCTGACACTAATTAGCATTTTTGGCCAAAACCCCTCGGAGGTCCATAGAGACAATGTCTATTGATTCACTGACTACATTTTAATTGTGTTCGTTAGATCTGGAAAACAAAAACAGATCAAAACACCTCAACAATTGCATTTTAATGAACAGCCATTAACGATGCTAAATTGTTAGACTGGTAAACCCTATCCTAAGTTGGCTTGGAGGAGACAAAAAGAGGATGCAAGGATAGATCCACTAGAGTCAATGGCCAGTGTTAGCTAATGTCCTGTCAATGAGACTTCATTACGGTTACGCAAACAAGAAGACATCTCCAATCAATGTTTTTTTTTTATTCTTTGATTTAGAGGATGGTTCCAGTGGAGACAGAGTGGACCTTGGGGAACCAGGGGGATAAGGAAGAGATGGTCTCCAGGGTGGGGTATGGTCTGTGGGCAGCTGTCAGGGAGGATGCGGGGGGTATTGTAAGGGGATGTGATTAGATGTGGCTGCTCAGAGGCTTCCCTGGAGAACACTATCTATTTGGCACTGCATGGTGATTCAGACTGGTGATCCACAAAGAGACCAGTGATCCTCATCGACAACATGCATCTCTATCTTCTCTAGCATTGCAATTCAAATTTAAAGTCATCACTCTGTCACAGCCTAGAGATGCATGCACCACACACGTGAGGGTATCTACCATAACATTTTAGCATTTTAGCTAATTCTTTCCTCCCTATTATTGTCAATTAAGCACCGACTTAATATAGTAATCAATTCAAGACACATTTAGAGGTTTGTTGTCATGTCAAAATGTTACACTAACTTGAGTAAAATGAATGTGAAATATACAGTGCATTCGGAAAGTATTGAGACTCTCGACTTTTTCCACATTTTGTTATGTTACAGCCTTATTCTAAAATTATTATTTTTTAAATTAGTTCCTCATCAATCTACACACAATACCGCATAATGACAAAGCAAAAACAGGTTTGTAGAAATTTGTAAAAAAAATTAAACAACTAAAACATAACTGAAATTGTACAGTTACATAAGCATTCAGACCCTTTACTCAGTACTTTGTTGAAGAACCTTTGGCAGTGATTACAGCCTCAAGTATTCTTGGGTATGACGCTACGAGCTTGGCACATCTGTATTCGGGAAGTTTCTCCCATTTATCTCTGCAGATCCTCTCATGCTGTCAGGTTGGATGGGGAGTGTCACTGCACAGCTATTTTCAGGTCTCTCCAGAGATGTTAGATCGGGTTCAAGTCCGTGCTCTGGCTGGGCCACTCAAGGACATACAGAGACTTGTCCCAAAGCCACTCCTGTGTTGTCTTGGCTGTGTGCTTAGGGTTGTTGTCCTGCTGGAAGGTGAACATTCGCCCCAGTCTGAGGTCCTGAGTGCTCAGGAGCAAGTTATCAAGGATCTCTCTGTGCTTTGCTCTGTTCATCTTTCCACAACCCTGACTAGTCTCCCAGTCCCTGCCAGTGAAAAACATCCCCACAGCATGATGCTGCCACCACCATGCTTTACTGTAGGGATGGTGCCAGGTTTCCTCCAGATGTGACGCTTGGCATTCAGGCCAAAGAGTTCAATCTTGGTTTCATCAGACCAGAGAATCTTGTTTATCATTGTCTGAGAGTCTTTATGCCGCTGGCGGTCATGTGCCTTTTACTGAGGAGTGGCTTCCGTCTGGTCACTCTACCATAAAGGCCTGATTGGTGGAGTGCTGCAAAAATGGTTGTCCATCTAGAAGGCTCTCCCATCTCCACAGAAGAACTATGGGCCTCTTTCAGAGTGACCATCGGGTTCTTTGTCACCTCCCTGACCAAGGCCCTTCTCACCCGATTGTTCAGTTTGGCCGGCGAGGACAGCTCTAGGAAGAATCTCGGAGCTCTACGAACAATTCCTTCGACCTCACGGCTTGGTTTTTGCTCTGACATGCACTGTCAACTGTGGGACCTTATCTAGGCAGGAGTGTCTTTCCAAATCATGTCCAATCAACTGAATTTATCACAGGTGGACTCCTCTCAAAGACGATCAATGGAAACAAGATGCACCTGAGCAAATGTTTTATACATTTGCAAACATAATTATTATTATTTTATTTCACTTTGTCATTATGGGTGTAGATTGATGACTAAAAACATGAATTTAATACATTTTAGAATAAGGCTGTAACGTAACAAAATGCTGAAAAAATCAAGCCGTCTGAATACTTTCCGAATGTACTGTATGTAAAGAAGTCTAGACAATCTTCTTGAAGGTAAGTAATAAGAAGGGAATGAAACTATGGTGTAGTCAGTGGGAGGTATTTCCGACAGATTCTATAAATAGATTAAATAAAACTCAGATAAACTCACATCTCACCTCCCACACTGCTGATCCACCTCCTCGGTTACGACATAGAAACAAGATAATTTCAACACTTTAACACAGTTATTCTCTGTGACTTTCTTAGCATGAGAAGTGTTGAGCATTTGAGAGAGAAAAACGTCATTAGGAAAGACACTCTCATCCAGAAAGACTTAAAGTAGCAATTAGTGTTACGTGCCTTGCTCAAGGTCACATTGGCAGATATTTTTTTTACCTAGATTCGAACCAACAACCTTTTGGTAACTGGCCCAATGCTCTTAACTGCTAGGCTACACGCTGCCCGGTCAAAGCTGGCTTCTAACAAACACAATTAGCAAGATACTGTCTGAAATTCCACATGTGAAATCATGCGAAGCCATGAGTTTTTGGAACAGTTCACATGATGATATTTCACATTAAGTTTCTCATGTGGATTTTAACAAAAAAATATAATAATAATTGTATTATTTATTTATATAGGAATGCCCATTGAAAGCAAAGCACATTGAAACCATGGTCTCATTATCAAGGGTGCCCTGATCACAGTAATACAATAATAAATTACAATTAGGAAAGAAAACAGCGATCAATGTAAAATAATATCTAAATACAGCACAACATTTATGAAAAACTGTCACGCCCTGACCTTAGAGATCCTGTTTATGTCTTTATTTTGGTTTGGTCAGGGTGTGAGTTGGGTTCTATATTCTATATATTCTATTCTATTATTTGTATTCTATTATTTGTTTTGGCCGGGTAGGGTTCTCAATCGGGGACAGCTGTCTATCGAAGCAGCAAGGAGGGTGGAGGCAGCTAGTAAAAGGGCCAAGGATTACACGGGGACAACGCTGGCACTAAAGACCAGAAGGCCACTCCCAAAATATATTTGTGTCTACAGTACGCGTTCTTAGCCCGGTGCGCTACATCCCAGCTCCCCGCATCTGCCGGGCTAGGGTGAGCATCCAGCCAGAACGGGTTGAGCTAGCTCTGTGCTCGAGACCGCCAGTGCACCTCCACGGTCCAGTGTATCCGGTGCCTCGGCCAAGGAAGAAGCCTCCCCAGCCTGGTGAGTCCTGTGCCTGCTCCCAGAGCCAGGCCTCCTGTGTGTCTCTCCACTCCAGTGATGATCCATGGCAAGAAGCCTCCAGTGAGGATCCATGGCAAAAGGCCTCCAGTGATGATCCATGGTACGAAGCCTCCAGTGATGATCCATGGCAAGAAGCCTCCAGTGATGATCCATGGCACGAAGCCTCCAGCGACGGTCTCCAGTCCGGGGCCCGCGACGAGAGTCCCCAGTCCGGGGTCGACGACGAGGGTCCCTGCACCAGAGGTGCCACCAAAGTGGGGAGCGGGGTCTGCGTCCAGCACCTGAGCCGCCACCGCGGATAGATGCCCACCCAGACCCTCCCCTATAGGTTTAGGTTTCTACCAGAGTCTGAACCTTTGGTGTGGAGGGGGGGGTACTGTCACGCCCTGACCTTAGAGATCCTGTTTATGTCTTCATTTTGGTTTGGTCAGGGTGTGAGTTGGGGTGGGTATTCTATATTATATTATTTGTATTCTATTATTTGTTTTGGACGGGTAGGGTTATCAATCAGGGACAGCTGTCTATCGTTGTCTCTGATTGAGAACCATAATGAGGTAGCCCTTTTTTCCACCTGTCTTGGTGGGAAGTTGACTTTGTTTAGGGCACATAGCCTTTAGCTTCACGGTTTGTTTTGTAGTGTTTTCTGTTTTGTGTCTGCACCATACAGAACTGTTTCTTTTTGTTCCACTTTGTTCTTTTGTTTCAGTGTTCAATTTGAATAAATAATCATGGACATATACCACGCTGCGCTTTGGTCCACTCCTTCTTCATGCAACGACGGGAGTTACAAAAAAGTTAAATTCCTCTGCTACTGGTCCTCAATCAATTATTTATGTCACGCCTGCTCCCACTCTCCCTCCCTGGCACTCGAGGGCGCAAGGCTTTCCATCATTACGCACACCTGTCACCATTATTACGTGCATCAGCGCAATATTGGACTCACCTGGACTCTTTCACTTTGTTGATTGCCCCCTCTATATCTGTCTGTTCCTCAGTTTGTTCCCCATGTGAGCATTGATGTTGTTATGTTTTCCCCTGGCCAGACCCTGTTCTTGTTTGTTTCTTGTCTGTTATCCATTAATTGTTCACTCCCTGTACTTGCTTCTCATTTCCCAGTGTCGGACCTTACAGAATGCTGACACCACAACAGGGAGTTTTGTTTTTTGTTTTGGTTGGTGAAGTCGGGTCTGGGGCCGCTGCCGAAGGAACTGGGGGTGCATCAGCTGGCTCATCGGGCTTCTACGCCTTAGCTGGCTCGGGAGGTTTCCTTGCCTCGGTTGGCTCGGCAGGCTTCCACCCCACGTCATGCCTCAGCCGGCTCGTCGGGCTCCCATGCCTCAGCCGGCTCGTCGGGCTCACACGCCTCAGCCGGCTCGTCCAAATCCTATGTCTCGGCTGGCCTTCGGGCTTGCCCAGGTGGGCTACTGGGTGGCGCCCCTGGAGGGGGGGTAACTGTCACAACCACTCCCACTTCCCCCCCTGGCGCTCGAGGGCGCCAGGCTGCCCATCCAAGATGCCGTAGCAGTGCAGACGTGTTTTGTTCGTCCTCTCGTGTACTTTTGTATTTTTCGTATTTTTTGTAAATATTTCAATTTTATTTTCAATCTCTTCTCCATTTTAGTTCAATTATACCTTACGGTAACCTGCCTCACCCAATGTGATACGGAACCGCTATTATTTAAAATTTTTAAACCACCTAGCTATCAGAAGCTAACCAGCTAATTAGCTACAAGCTATTTAGTCATTGTTAGCCACTGCTAGCGGCCTTTACCTTCTGCACACATTCCAGCCCTTTTTATTATTATTTTTTATTTAACAAAACGGACTGTCTCTCCATTACAACGCCGGATTCCTGCCGTAAAACCTGGACCATCACTCCTGATCTTCACTGCTAGCTAGCACCCACTGAGTTACCCAGTACCGAAGCAATCCCTGAGGCCCACCTCCTGGCCTACTCAGTTGTTCATCCGGACTCCACCCAAACACGGCTAGAACACACTACTCCACCGGATCCTTGCCGTAAGCTCTGGACCTTGACACCGGATCACCGCTGCTACCGAGTGGCTATAGTGGCTAATGCCCCTGCCCCGAAGCTAGCACCAGTTAGCCGTGAGCCAGGCGCATCTCCTGGCTAGAAAACTAAATTACTACAACTACAACACCTCTTTCGCCAGCTGGCTTGTATCCTTAGTCGACATGTCGCCCCGCCTCACCACCACGACTGGTCTGCCAACGAATACTCCATCGGCTGTGCCTTCAACCGGCCTCCGTCGGAGCAGACGCTTCTACTAGCCCCGGGCTAATATCTTTAAACGCTGTGTCGCCAGCATGCTAGCGTAGTAGCACGCGGCTTCCCTGTTCCATCTATTGCTGCCCCCTGGAACCTATGATCACTTGGCTACATAGCTGATGCCTGCTGGACTGTCCATTAATCACGGTACTCCACTCTAATCGATGGCGGTTATAATATCGTTTAGTACCAGGAGCATGGAAACCAGATTGCACAGCGGAGAAGGTACTGTGGGATTCGAAATGGTCAGTGATCTGTTTATTAACATGGCTTTCAAATACTTTAGATAGGCATGGCAGGATGGATATAGGTCTGTAACAGTTTGGGTCTAGGGTGTCACCTCCTTTGAAGAGGGGGATGACCGCGGCAGCTTTCCAATCTTTAGGGATCTCGGACGATATAAAAGAGAGGTTGAACAGGCTGGTAATAGGGGTTGCAACAATGGCGGCGGATAGTTTTAGAAAGAGAGCGTTGACACTTGCTTTTCGTCTCCCAGCGTCAGTCCTTACACTTTAAATTGCCCGAGCGGCACCAGAACATCCAATTGTAAGGATTTTTTAAAATTATTTTTGTAAATTGTTCCAGCAGGGAGGTGCATTAAAAATAAAATCGGATTTACCTAATTCGGTGGAGACCCGAGAAACCTCATGAGTTAACCAAAGTTTGGTAACTCATCTTTATATACTTCAACAACAAAGTTAGGTAAGTCTGAAGCTTGGGTTGTCGAGCATTGTAAACAAAAAGGGAATAGTGAAGTGATCTATGTGATGACTACTAAAACTGTCACCTGTGATAAAGTGAAGGGCGCTATGGTATACGGCATCCATAGGTTTAAGAGTAGTTGCTCTGCATTCTGGTATATGGTGTCACCATAGTCAAGAATTGGTAGGAAAGTTGACTATATTATCTGCTTACTGCTGAAAAAGCAAGATCTACAGTATTTCAAAAAAATAAACCCACTTTAAATCTTAGCTTTTTAACTGGCTCATCAGTGTGTTTTCAAAGTGAAATCCTTGTCACTCCAAATGCCTAGATATTTATAGGCGGGAACCCAATCGATGGGAGAAGCATGAATAAATATGTAGTCCATCTGAAACAAAAATGAAACCAATCAGGGCTTTTTGTAAGGCAACAAAGTCAGATTGCAGTTCTAACAATGCCTGATCTACAGTTGGGTCAGTGGGATACATAACAGTATTGTATGTTGTGGTGTACAGCAGGTCAGCCCCCAGGGGGAGACTCGTTGAGGCCTGGTGACACACGGAGTATATATCACGAGGCGATGGCTCCATCTGCTGGACGTGTCAGGTCTCGACCGGCTCTCCGCTCAGGTTCTTCAGCTGGCCCACACCCGAGGCCATTCCACTACGGGCGGCGGTATCCAAGGGAATCGCCCGGGAGCTGTTCCACCTCTTTAGCCGGGTGGGCATCCCGAACGAGATCTTGACAGACCAAGGTATGGAGTTTATGTCCCGACTCATGAAAGATTTGTGTGCCCTCCTGCAGATCAAGCAGATCCAGACCTCCGTTTTTCACCCGCAGACGGATGGGCTC